>NC_045476.1:149875847-150227347 GCF_009650955.1 Corvus moneduloides
TTACTAGTATTTTTGATTCTGCACTTGTTCAGGGGTAAGGTGCAAACACGTTGGAGGTGCCCACTGCCCTAGATACTTGCCCCTACCATCCCACACACCCTGCCACCCTTTGGGAAGATCTCTGGGTGATATTCTTACTTAACTATCTGACCTTAAACAAGACCTGAAACATATGCAGCAACATGCTGGTTCCTAGCAAAAAGATCAGGTTGGTTTCAAGGGTGTTCAAAGGATTTTCAAAATCTTTAAAATTTTCAAACACTATGGTACTCAGCCTGGAGGAGAAGGAAGGAAAAAGAAAGGAAGATGTAGAAATGTATCTCCCCCACAGGTTGTCTTTCTGAGGAGAAAAGGCCACAAGTATGATTATTAATCATTCCCAGCAGATCATTGCCAGTAGATGAGTCCCAAAGTACAGAGGTGTTTGCAATACTGAATACGTTTACTGACCAGCAAATATCATAAGCCAATACTACAAAATACCCCTCAGTGATAATCCTGGCCCAAGCCCCAAGGACAATAAACATTACCACAGGGGACACATACTGCAAGTAAGACACTACTGCTATTACAGTACAAAACCCTGGGATAAAACACAACTGTGAGAGCAAACAAATCAACATTATAACCAGCAACTATTGAACCAATGCAATGAACATTTATAACAACTTTCATTTAATACACTGTGGTCAGATCTGTCATCTCAGCCCGTTGTGCCTCACATTGGGCACCAAAATGGACTGTTGCAGTTGAAACCCAGCTAAGCAACTAAGCACCATGCAGCTGCTTGCTTGCACCCTCCCCCTGTCCCCAGTGGAATGCAGAGGAGAATTAAAAGTAAAACTTTTAGGTTGAGATAAGAACATTTTAATGATTGAAACAAAGTAAGATATAATAATAAAAATATTAAATAATAATAATGATAATGAAAAAAATAAAACTCAAGGGAAAACAAGTGATGCACAATAAAATTGCTCACCACCCACTGACCACTTCTAGACCCTGTCCTACACCCTGATCAGGCCCTCTTCCAGATAACTTGCCCAGTTTATATACTGGGCATGATGTTCTATGGTAAGGAATATCCCATGGGCCAATTTCGGGCACCTATCCCAGCCATGGCCCCTCCCAGCTTTTTTTGCATACCTTCTCACTAGCAGAGCATAAGGCATTAAAAAATCCTTGATTTAGGATTAACACAATTTAGCAACAACCAAAACATCAGTGTGTTATCAACATTATTCTCATACTGAATCTAAAGCACAGCACTGTACTAGCTACTGAGATGGAGTTGAGTCTATCTCAGCTAAAGTCAGGACACAAATCTATTCATATATGCAACCACTTGTTGTTAACAGAATTTCACCATATAACTTTAAATATTTATATTTATACATGAGTATTCATCCATTTCCATGTATTTATTAAAGTAATTTATACCTGTGGTCCTAGAAGAGGGTTTGTGATAGCATATTTAATAACTGAAGACAAAAGTTCATCGCTCAGTTAGAAAGTATAGCTAATCAAGCAATTACTAGCCATTGGCAAGGTAAAAAGTAATGTAGCTTGATGCTGGAAGGACAGCCTTTGAAAATGAAACACACTCTCAGTGTTTGATACTGAAAGTGCTGTATAAAGGAATAAAATGTAATGTGATATAATTAAGGTAAAGCTGAGGTCAAGTATCCTTTAAACTGAGATTAAGCATATTTTTCATGACAGTGCAGGCATCATTAGACATGTATAATGTCTATGAAGAGGAAGCTATGTGAGAGGACATCAGTAATTGAGCTTGACACCAGTAAGCCAATTCAGATTTCTTTTGTAATATGTAAGAGATATAAATCTTCAGGAATATTATTTTGTGATGGAACTGAAAACATAAACCTGTGCAACAGCAAGTCAGGGACACAAATGTCTATACTTACACAATAATTCATGTGTTATTATTTTGGAATTGATAAATGACACACACAGCATGAACAGAAAAGTGGGAGGTAAATTTGGAAGGTAAAGAAATAAATGTAAGAAAGAAAAGGATGGGAGGAAAGAAAATAAAGATGAATGTCTTTCCCCGGTACCATAAACCCAAGTCAAAAATTTCAGGATGAAATATGAGAAGGAAGCATAATGAGAAGAAAGGTGAAAAAAATTTATGAAATTCAGTAGTTAACTGATGTAAATTATGCAGTCTGATTCTGTTAAAGTGTTATCACCAGATGCTATGAAAGTTTAATATCTTATGTAAAATGGTAAATATACTTTTGAGGATAAATGACGCCTAACAGTTTTGCCCAAGAGAAACTAGACTCAACCTTTTTTTACTACAATACTGTCACTTTGCTCCCAGGGACATTTTGTCATGGAAGCCTTGTTAATTTGTGACAGGGTGCTTGCAAAGGGCAAAGGGGCATATGCATGTCAGTTAATATATTTTAAAAAAATAGTAATGAAAGGTGTTGGAACCACAGGTGTAGATTAGATTTAAAAGGACAGAAACACTACCAAAGTCCTTCTTTGATGCTTTGCATGCATGTAATTACTTTTCCTTCTCACTTCCTTTTCTTTAGCTGTTCTCTTAATTAATATCTATGTGGTTGGGTTTTTTTGGGGGGTTTTCCTCCCTTCGCTCCCCAGATTACTATTTCTTTGTCAACAGTTAACAATTGCAATATATCTATATCTATGTCTATATCTATATTTACATCTATATGTCTATATATCTATATCTATGTATCTCTCTGTCTCTATATATAATGTAGTGTTCCACTTATCAGATTACAGACAAATATTTGACAGCATTTACAGACTGTATGAGGCCATGGACATGTTTTTTTACAAAATACTTTTAGTGAAGACTTTTTTTCCATGGTCATGGAGATAATTTCTAGTATGTTAACGATTTTTTATCATTTAAATATATCTATTATATATAAGTCTATCATCCTGGATGCTGAATTGGATATTAATCAAACACATATTTGAGAGATGAAAGAGATAGCACAATGTGTCATCCAATACCAGAAAGAGAATCACTACAAATTAAGAAAAAACAAACAAACACAGAGAACAATGAGAACAAAGTCTGTAAAAAGGGCATTTAAATCCATTAATTTAACCTAGCTGGTAAGTATAAAGGTAATGAACCATAAATAAGAGCATTTTATGTGTAAACAAAAAAAAATAAAAATACCATCTGCCTTGTTGCAGGATTTGCACAAGTCAGATTAGGTTGTATTTTTTACCAAATATCAATTTATATTCTTCTAGATGCAACATACTTTGTTTTTATTTCTGAACAGTCGTACTTGTATTACATAGTAGCATAGAACACTTAAGAAAATCCATGTTAAATTAGAAGAATATGGTGATATGGTTATGCCTTTTGAGCTCAGTCAATAAATATACAAATACACCTATTAATCATGCATACATAATAAATATACATCAGATTTCTGCATTATTATTTGAACGCTCTCAGTAGTAGCTTCAATTCAGGAGTCAACTGCCCTCCATTATGTATTAGCTAAACAGACAGACATTTATACTGAGTAGAAGACATCTCTAGGTTCCCTCATATAATTTGCTTATAGGGCTGTATCATTATTTGGATGCATGTGATAAACAGGAGAGGCATTAATCATTGCACTGAGAGGAATGAAGTAACAGTGGGATTTAGCTAGTGCAAGAAGATGGATTAGCTCTCTTCTGTAGACTCTAGTTTTGATATCCGACTGCGGGACACCATGCTTACCCTGCATCTCTAAAATGCTTATCGCTACTATGTAACACTTATCAGCCCACTCAACCTCTGCAAAAATTTTAAGTACAATAATATTTAGCTAGGAAAGTTAAATTATAATGAATCATGGAGGGACACGGACAATGCAGATATTAAAAATGCTATATTCTGAGAAATAACAGAGATATTATTTCTAATTAATTTATTCCAGCCACATCATTCGCTCTTTTACAGTTGCAATTCTTCCTGAATTTTCACTGTAGACTATTTCTTTTGGCTATTCATTATTTCTTCCAGATAAACTAAAATGCAAGTAATTTTATGTACAAGATGTAACTATTCTGAGCTTCTTATTTATTTATAAGTACTGTGTATAAGATCTAAACAGTTATATTTGAGTACTTTTAATATAGTTTTCAATGTTCCTCTTTCATTTCTCAATTAAGAAAAAGGCATAGTGGGGTAGTAGGTGGGCCATACTTGAAAAACGCCATTATGTAATTTCTTCTTGTATTAAAAATATAAAGCTGTTGAAAATATATATAGTGAAGAGGACTTGCAACTAGCAGCTAAGGCATCATTCTTCTACAGGATCTCTAGCTGTGTTCTGACAATTCTGGCCAAGTTCTTTTCAGGATCTTCTGCAGGAATAAGCACAACTGATATATTTTTATAGCTGTCTTGTGTTGATAGCCTGTTCTCTTAAATACTTGAAAAAAAATTTTGAGAATCTGCTTCTCAAAGAGAACAAGCATAAGGATTTAATTAAACCCAGTAGATTCTTAAACTACTTACCAGAAACTAATATCCTAAAGATAGCATGTTCAAGTATTTTGAGGCACAGATAATCTTGCCTCTGACAGCTGGAATGGTTTGCTGATTAAGTCAAATAAAAAGCAGTTGCTACATATTAGTGAATATGAGCAATGTACTTTCAGTGTTGCACTAATCAAGTCCTCAAATTTGTAAACCAAAATTAATGTTCTATCAGCAATGTTCAAATAATAGTTCATATTATGTTTTAAATGAGAAATAGTCATGTTAATTTTTTGATTTTTTTTTCTCTATTGTTCAATATTTTTATGTAGTTAGCACTTTGACTTCATTAATATCTTCCAAACAGGGTACAAATTGTTGGTATGTTTTACAGAAGAAAAAAAGAAACATCTTGAATTCTTTATTATTATGTTTTAAATTGTTCAGTGAGAAAGATTTTTCTAAAACTAGTTTCTTCAAAACTTATACATATAAATCTGGTTCAGCAGAAACAGATAAAACTGCTAAGCTGAGAACAACAAATAAGTGCAGACAGATCGCTCCCCCCACATTACCTGACATTTCAAGACTGAAATATAACTTCAAGACTGTCTTGAACATCTAGTGTATGTTACACTGCTTCTTCCAACTCCACAAAATTTGAAAAATTTCTTAGCAAGACGTCCATCAGAGCCAATGCACACCTCTAAACATTTATAATTGTATAGCAAGACAAGAAGATTGATCAATAATATTTATAAATATGAAGAAAGGCACTATTTGTGCTGCTCACTTAAAGAATCAAAACCAGCACAAAGTTATTTTTGCTGACTTGAATGAGTAAAGAATTAGTGCCAGTAAGAACACTTCTTTTGGAGGTCAGCAACTTGGAAATGCTAGACTATCTGCCATTTAGAGAATTTATAAGGAATTTAACTTAATTTTTTTTATTTGCTAGACTTAAAATTTTTTTTTCAAATAATTTTAATTTTCATAAAGAGTGAATTAGAATAATAAATTCTTAGAAACAGTGTCAAATTAGAAAATCTGATACTTATATATATTCTACATAATCTGATATTAAATCTGTAAGTATAAATAAAAATACAAAACCCATAATAAATATAAATAATACAAATAATATAAATAATATAAATAATATAAATAATATAAATAATATAAATAATATAAATAACATAAATAAATAATAAATAAATACTGAGTTCTTTCATTAATGCATCCAGTTTGGTGTGTTTATTAGTAAGTTATCTACTAGCAATACTCTTCTAGAAAATACTGTTCTAGATTGTCTAGTTTTACTTTTCCAGTAGTACATAAAATTTCCAAGCTAATATGACATGAAAAAAATTAAGTTCCAAATTGACAGATTCGTGGATGATATGAGTAAGATTGCCGTATTGGAGCAGAATAAATAAGGCCAATGGACTTCTTGAAATTCAACTTGTAGACTACTTCTATAAACATTGTCCTTGGGAATCGAACTTATCATCCATAAATTCTATCAGCTTGAAACAGAGTGTGAGCATGAAGACATTCTGTGCTCCATGTGTAACACAGGGAGTTGATATGTCTTCCAGCCTAAGGATATTATTCTCTTATGTTCTGGTTATTTTTGTCCTTTCTCTCTCATCTTTTCTCCTAGAAAAAAAAAAAAAATCTGTATTTTGTCTTTTGTTTAATCGGGTTTTTCAGCTACCCACCTTCTGTTCATTGTGGGCAACTCTAAACCAATCGTTCTTAATATAAAACTTAAAAACCAACTTTCCTATGCTAATCTAACATATTTTCTCTCATGGCAATGATTTACCTACTCATTTCTGATAGGTAAATCTTCTGTACTTTACATAGAAGTGGAGGACAACGGAAGACAGTAATAAGCCTTGAACCTGATCTCTGCAAAAGTGTGATGTGGAGTTGTTATCAACTGGACTGAGCATTAGACTAAAAAGCAAAATATTATTTGCATTTATGGTTATGTTGCTGCTGTCTGTATAAAGAGGACTTCAATATATAAAGGAAAAGTACAAGCAAGACAGAGAGAGACTTCTTTCCAAGGCCTCTATAACAGGGTAAGGGACAATAGGTTTAAACAGAAAGGGTAGATTTAAATTGGACATAAGAAGACATTTTTTATGGTGAGGCTGGTGAGACACTGGACCATGTTGCCCAGGGAAATTCTGGGTTCCCCATCTGAGGTCAGGCTGGATGGGGCTCTGTTGGGGTCCCTCCCCCCTGGCATGGGGTCTGGGGGGAGGGGACCCTGGAGCAGAGGCACAGCCCACAGGGTTTCCCTACTCCCTGGTCAATCCTGTTCCCCACTGGTTATTTTGTGTTCCCCTGCCCGGGAAGGACCCTGGTGGTCCCGTGATTGCCGGAGCTCTTCGGCCGTCCCCCAGACATGTGGCTGGAAAATAAACATCTCTGAAACTTCCATCAAGAATCGGTCCCTATTTCTTTCCATGGGCCTCGCTGTCTATACATTTTGCAGAAATCCCCGCTGCAACAGGGCTCCAACAGGGGGCTGAGGTCATCAGTCATTTTCTCTGCTGCTCGTTCCTCCTCAAGGAGAGGACTCCTCACACTCTTCACCTGCTCGAGTGTGGTGTCCCTCTCATGGGAACCAGTTCTTCACAAAATGCTCCAGCATGATCCCCTTCCACAGGGTGCAGTCCTTCAGAAACAAGCTTCAGAAACAGGGTCACAATTACTGCTGGCAAGCCTGCTCCAGTGTGGGATCCTCTCTCCATGATTCTGTAGATCCCTGCCAGGGGCCTGCCCGGAGTGGGCTTCCCACAGGGTCACAGCATCCTTTGGGCACATCTACCTGTCCAATGTGGGATCCTCTAGGGGCTGCAGGTGAATTTCTGTTCTAGCACCTGAAGCACCTCCTTCCCCTCCTTCATCACTGATCTTGGTGTGTGTAGAGTTGTTTCTCTTACATATTCTCAGTCTTGTGGTTCCACAGCTTTTTCCTTCCCTTCTTAAATACATGATTCCTGAGGTGCTAATACTGTCACTGATAGGCTCAGCCTTGGTCAGCAGAGCTGGCATTGACCCCATCAGACCTGGGGAAAGCTTCCAGCAGCTTTCACAGAAGCCACCCCTGTAGGCCCACTAACAAAACTTTGCCACGCAAACCCAATGCAATGGTGCTTGTAACAGTGGCCATATTCAACTAGTGTTATTTTATTGTCAAAATCCATGTAAAGATGGACTGGTAAAAAAGGCAATAAATGATTGGCATGTGCTCTTAGTTTCAGTTATAGTTTAGTTTCTGTCATAATTCAGTGAAGTTGTGCTGAATGTCACTGGATGTCAGAAATGTCAAGACTTTTAAAACCAAAGCCAAATCCCAAGATGCAAACTGTAACATCAAGGTTCATAGCACTGGCCACCAAGGGGTCTGTTTGATCTTCTTGAACATAAACTGGCTTCAATTTTCATTGAAGTAGGTGTTGTTTTTATCATTTTTAAACTCTTAAAAAAAAAAAAGAAAAGGTAGAGAAATCCTTCAGTAAAACCTGTCACTGAGAATAGAACAGCAGCATGAGCATCCAGATAAAGGATTTATTTCTCATGTCATAATACATACTGTGCATCTGTACCATAACCTCACCTAACATAAATGTTCTCCATTGTTAAACATTTCTATGTGTGAAGCCCCATCCACAAAAAAGAATTTTGTTATGATGCAGCTTCAAAAAATGGCATTAACTGATAACTTATTCTTTCTCTTAAATAAAGCAATTAATTTCTTCTGCTCAAGTCTATTCAGTACTGAAGGCACTAAAAGTGGACAGTCCTCCTATCTAAATAACTTTGTATTTTGTATTTGAAATCAAATTCTTTGTAAGTGTTTAATAGAAAATTCCACAATGTTAGTGTGACAACCCTTTGAAAATTTTTGGCCAAATAGAATTTTTTCCTTATTTATTTTCTCCTTTGCAATATCTGAAATTTGCTGCATTTTTAAAAAGTTTGTATTAATTAATAATTCTGAATCTTTATATAAATTTCTCTATTTATTTACACTGCTTACTTTTGTTGTTTTCTATAATTACAGGCAAATTATTTCAATAATAAAAGAAAAAAAAAGGATAAGCCATGTTAGTAGATCTAATTAGTTCTTGCTTATCATTACACTATTCAAAAGAAATGTATAACACTCACAATATCTGCAGTGTATCAAGAATTCTTACGTTATTTCTAAAGAAATAATACAAGGAATTTATTGGAGAATGGATCTCTGACATACATTTTTAATACAGCTTCATCATTACCTTTCCAGCATGTAAAATAATTTCTTTCTCCATGGAAATAATCAACAAAGTGAGATCATATTGAAAATCCAAATTTTTTTTTTTTTTTCTTTAAATTTTATTATTTTAAAGGGACACCTTGTGAATGCAGGCAAAAATACACAATGATTTGATCAATAGGGCAATGCTAAAGGTCACTGAAAAATATACTCAGTGTTTTTCTATCTGATCTGCAAAAGGTGGTCATATAACCACTGTTCCAATTTTAGATGCTGCTTTTGTAAAAGCCATTAATTTCTATGGATAAAAGTGAGACAAGAGTTTGTAGAATAAGGTAATACCTTCTATATAAATAAAATAGCTTGAAGGGGGGAAGAAAGAAGAAAAATAAAGGTTGAACAAACAAGTCTTTCCACTTCTCTAAAGTTAAGAGGAAACTTCAAGCCAAAAATATTGTAAATTTAACTTAATTATGTTAGTTGATTAGATAATGTAAAGATAAAGATGACTGGCAATTGCAACATAAAGGGGAATGTTAGGAAAGGTAGAAAGGGATACATTTTCTGTATTTTTACTAGGCTATAGACAATTTTTCAGAGCAAAAAATAATAGCTTTATGTCAACTAACATATGTCAGCTGAAATACAAGTTATGTTTTTGAAAATATACCGAGGAGGGCTTTCCTGACAACTTCTAAGCAATTAAGCCAGATGATTTATCAGAAGTAATGCCAAATAACAAGTGTTTCTATTGACTTCATAGAGGTATGAATCTGACCAGTGTCTCTGGTTAAAATAAACAGAGGAATTCCTATTCCTAGCATGAGTGGGTACCAGTAGAGAAGAGCTCTGTCCTAACTAGAGATATTTAAGTAAATTTTTAAAAATTATTTCATAAAGTGACTTCTGTTGCAGTGGGGATACTGCAACACGCATATATCAAACCAGGAGTCCCGTGGAAAGGAAATATATATGGACAGACAAATTCTTGCTAGATGTTTCAGAGGTGTTTATTTCTCCAGCCGCATGGCCGGGGCTCAGCGGAGGAACTGTTCCAGTCACGGGACCAAGGGTCCTTCTGCCCGCGCAGGGAACACAAACCAACCAATGGGAACGAGGCTGAGCAGGGGCAGGGAAACCCCGTGTCTGTGCCCTCAGGGCCCCTCTCCCAGGGCTCCATGGCAGGGGAGGGACCCCAACAGACTTCCCCAAATTCTTTTGAATTATTTTAAGAATGCAATATAAATCATCAGAAAGGCTGATGGGCATTTGTTAACATGCTATTCCAGTAACTTCTTGCTATCAGTTCACTGATCCCTTTCTGCTGCCTTTTTTCCATAATGACCTTCATGATGTTGATAATTATACATAGCAGAAACCTTAGTTACAGATAACGACAGTGAGACTTGCTGATTTTTTCTCCTTTCAATTTACTTAGTTTAATGTGAGAGTACTATTTCTCATCACTTTTTAAATTCTGTCACCACTTCTGTGCTGTGTGATCTGCAGACAGGTCTCCAGCACAGCATTTCCTAACGTGCTCTTCCTCCCCTCTTAAATTTCTCACCTAAGATGATTTGTAGTACGACAAATTGGTCCATCTCAGTGTCCAGCCCTACTGCAAAAGCTTAAGTGCTACTTCTGCCAGGTGTAGTAGTGTAATAAATGAATCGGTTTTGGGGGGTTGATTGCCACTGTTTGGATGAGATATAAAAGAGAGGACTTGATAGTTGAATAAATGAGCATGTTAACTGAGGATATTGCGACACTGTCCGGGTGTAATATCAGAGTGTGAGCACCAGGTGGAGACGCAATTGGGTATTTGATGATGTGATGGACTAGAAAATTACCTCATGCAGGTGATGTCAACATCTTGGACTGCTACTGGATAAAGGATTATCCAATCATTTGACGCCCTCAGGAAATGATTGGACAAAAATGCATCGTGATAAAGACCAATAGAACCCCTGGAACCAAGGCAATCAGAAGAAGGATCCAAAATCCACCAATTGTGAACCAACAGAGGGCATAAGAACGGATCTGGGACTTTATCTGGGGTTCTCCTGCGGAACTTGGGGTGCAAGTGAGCACCCAGTGGGTTGCACTGTCCTTTTTGTGTGTTGGTTTACTCTGGCTTGTCGCGCAGAGCGTGGGCTTATCCTGGGTTCCCACTCTCAGTTGTTAATAAATAAACGAGTTGGCTTTTCTTTTCAAAAAGTCTCAGCCTCGTTTACAACAGTAGGATGCCTGCTGGGCACTGCCAAGGCCCTCCATGCTTTGGTCTGCAGTGTCTCCCCACAGTCCCTTATGTGGGAGTCCACAGTATCTTCAGGGGAATAGAACCTTTTCTACAGAAAAGATTTATAATTTGATTAAGTAAAGGACCCACATACGGACTCAGGGCCTCTCCTGCCTGAGGAACATGCTTGTATTATTGCACTACAGAGAAAATACTTGGGAATGCACAGGACAACTTTCGCACCTGCATGGTTCAATTATGAGAGGTTCCTTATCTCTGAAATGAACATATATGACTTCTTTTGGGTTGTAACAAAGGGCTCAATATCAGAGAGAGAGTTGTGAGGCAATATTAATTAATGATCTTAAATAAGATTAGAAATTCAGTTAATAAAGATATCATCTAAATATTCCAGTGTCGCAGTGACCTCTTTCTTCAGCCTGGCTAGCACCTGCGGTGTGCAGCAGGAGTGGGGAGCAGCCGAAGGCTCAAGGCTTTAAAGCTGCTCCTCTGGAGTCCAGCTCTGCCCAGGGGAGCTGAAGCCCCAGGTGCTGTGGCTGTCAGCAGCCCGGACGAGGGAGAGGATAAAACGGTTGCAGGGAGGCTTGCCTTTGGATACAGTTTCGAGTTTATTGCCTGAAGGGAGTCCAAGGAGCACAAGCACAGACCATGAGCGCAACAACTTATAAAGGGAGGGTATAAACGGGGATGGCCTGACACGGGACCAATAGGGGTCTTTGGGGGAGAGATATGGACAGGGATAGGCATTCACGTGGATCAATAGTCTTAAGGGGTGGAGGCAAAGGAATTACATGCCCCAATGGGGCGTTGAGGTTTTGGAAATTTCCAGAGGGGAGGTATCAGAAGGGGCAGGATCTCAGGGGATTGACAAGGACCATATAAGGACAAACAGGGAGGGCTTAGGTGATGGACACCGAACTTTCGGGAATAACGGGAGGAGTCTGGGTGATTGATGGAGAACTGACTGGAACAAGGGGAGGAGAACAACCATATGGGGAGCACTGGGGAAGTGGCTAGAGTTCGGGGTGTACCAACTGGGAATGGGGGCAAGGGAGTAACTGGGTTAAACCATTAAAACATACAACCACATTACGACATTCCAGGATTTCAGAAACCTAGCAAAAAGATGGAAATGGATATTTGCAGTACAAGAAGGTAAAATATTTTCCAAAGGGTTTTTTTTAATGTTTTTCATGTCTGCACAAATATGAGACTTTCACAATCATTGATTTAATGTTTTTATGCCTGATGCAAAAATGTGATGTTTCTAGCAAGTCTGTGCCCTCTAGTACCATACTTTGGTTTCTAGCTCAGTACAGACTCAAAAGTGTTAGTAACATTTGTGTGTCACCAAATCCCTTTGTCTATAGTAGTAGCAGCACCAATAGTGTTTTTCATCCCTACGGTGTCATTGGAAAATAATAGTTTTCAGAGGTTTTTGTAGGAAAGTCCTCAAACAATCCTGCTCGTTCATCTATAGCCATAAGCAAAATTCAATTCTTAGTAGCATTCCTAACATTTTGTATCAAGTTGTACCACAAAATCTGTGGCATGGTCAATAAAAACAGACACATAAGGGGAAAAAAATCCAACCTATTTTTATTTATCTACCTCTGCATTATTACTTAAGAGAAATAGTAAAAATAAACATTGGATCTCTAGTTGCTTGTAACAGAAAAGAAGATAGCTTAGCTGACTACAGAACAACAAAAACTGCCTTCAAAAATCAAAAACTAGAGGAATTCAGACTACATAAAGGTAAAGATTTTTTAAGAGTGTAGTGCCAGGGAGAAGTGAGGGACTGAAGGGATGGGAATCTGAGAGCCAATGCTGGCTCTGTGCAGGCCATTTTCCTGATGATGGTGGGGGAAATCCTGCAAGGACTGAACACAGGGGCAGAGCTGAGTACAGGTGACAGGGTCTATCAGTAGGCCTAGCAATGAACCAGGTTCAGGATCTCACCTGGGAGCAGAAGGAGAAGAAATCAAGGACAGATGAAGGCAAGCCAAATCATAGTGCTGGGGGGTATATCCAGGGGACCAGGACAGGGCTGCAGACTGGTGCTTCTACAGCATTATTTGGGGAGATGCAATAGCCCCAGAGCTGAGATGAAATGGTGTCCTAGGTCTGTGTGCAACGGTGGGTGAGGGTCCCAGGTGAAGCTGTTAATGCCTTTGAGGCTGTGACAAGATGCTGTGGTTTCTCCACTGCTTCAAGATCTTTTCAGTGATACTGGTATTGTAACTCAGCCAGATGTGTCACATATTGTTTTTTCAAACACATGATGCCCTTGCTGACACAGCTTTCTAGGCGCTTACAATTCTGCTTCACTGGAATTAATATATATAATTAGAGCAACATTTATAAAATTAAATATACTGTAAATTGATATCTCTGGGCCACTTTAAGATTAAATAGAGACTAATATTTAATGCAATAGTACACAATTGATCTAGTTTAGAAATGGTAGTGTCTTTTAATTCTTGTCTTATTGACCATGCACCAGATAAATTCAGAAACTTTTGCTGAGATGAAAAGATGAAACCTTTGCACTGGAGAAACAATTTCCTCAGCCAAGTGAAGTTCCCCAAAGATGACAACATAGAGACTTTTTATGTTTTCTATGACTGACAAAAATAAAAATAAAACCAATGCAGAAAACTCTTCTGATAATATCAAAAGGTGTAAGGCTATTGCAGTTGTCCTGGGTCCAGAGGGAAAGAGGGGTGGTGTTTCTAGCACTGTCTAATTCTGTATGACCCAAGTCACAGTGGGGCCGTGGTTTCAGCAGGAAGCGCCAGGGGGCTGGAAGAGGAAGGGCGTCCATCTCTTTGTCAGGCTGTTGTTGTGGGAGGTATGTGCCAGGCCAGGATCAGGACTGTGTGGCTGCTCAGCACTGGGATAAATCTGCCCACTACAGGTTGGAGCAGCTCCAGTCCACACCAGCACCCGCACCCCCACAGCTGCTGAGAGGGAGCTGGCTGGGCAGTGTAGAGTGAGCAGCTTGGCTGCAATACTCCTCATTCGAAACGGCTGCCCAGGTTTTATTTTGTCCCTGGCTTCCATTGTGTCCAGACTGGGGAGAGGCAGGTGAGCAGGAAGAGCCTGTCCTTCATGCTGCCTTTGTTCTCCCGGGCGCCATGTGATGGGCTGCGTGGGGACAGATGTCATTTTGCCTTTGTCTACAAAACAGTGCCAGGCTCTTCCTCTCTCCTCCCCGTCTCTCTCAGAAGTGTTTTTGTTTGTTGGGTGGTGAATACTCACTTGTGGGTAGAGCATTGTCTCTTTGGTGCCTTCTTTTATTGATATTGTTGTGTTTATTGTGAGTTTTTCAGGAAATGTGATTCCCACTTGGGGTCTGTCCCCTGCTGTTGAAAAGGGGAAAGGGAAGAGGTGCAGCTTGAGTGAGGTCAGTTTTTCTGCTGGGTTTTAAACCAGATTAGCAATCATATTTACTGTTGCCTTAGGGTGTAGGTTCTGGGTGTGGGTTCGGCACTCACGGTGGGCGCCAGACTGTAGGTTACTGGGCGGGTTCGGTCGGGACGGAGACGGAGAGATCTCTATAGGCAGGTGTTGGGACACAGTCGGTTTATTGTAAAAGGCGTGGGTATTGGGGCACTGCTCAGAGCTGCCTGACTCAGCTCTGAGCAGGCCCAAGAGAGCAAGAGAGTAAACGGGTGAGAGAGAGAATGTAAGAGCAAGAGCAAGAATAGAAGTGGAAGAGAAAGAATGAGAATGAATAGAAGAAGTGTCTGAAGTCCTGGTTACAATACAATAAATCATCTTCTGTACTGAATATTCTAATTGTCACTAACCAATCTAATACAAGATACAAATCCTATAGCATTTACATACAGCCTATAAGAGTTCTTATGTTACCATAGAGTGTTACATCTTAACTTCTAAAAACTACTCTTTGGACCCCTTCTGCTGAGCTAGTAGGGTCTGCTCTGACCCTTGGACCTGTTTGCAAGCAGAGGGTATTGTTCCATCAAGAGGGGATTACTTCAGTGGCCATACCATTGTTTTCTAGTTGTTCAGTAACTAAGACTTGGTATTTCAAAAGTGGCTTTCATTTCGATGTTGCCTGTAGTTTTCATATTCCCAAAATCTTTTGTCAGGCAATCATATTTCCAAGGCTTTCCTGTTTCATCTTCCCCAACATCTCCCCCTTTTCGATGGACAATTAAGATATTAGACATAGTCCTACTCGTCATTTTTTGCACACACTGAAGTATACAAGGTACTGCTACTAAAACTATAATTATTACTACTAGAATAATCAAGCCTATTTTACAGAGTTCCCTTAGCCAGGGTGCAAAGCTCCAACCATCAAACAAACTGTCTAGCCAAGACGAGTTATCTGTTGTAATTTGGTTAGCTAGGTCCCTTAGGTTTTGTAACTGTTTGTGAATGGAAACAGAATGATCGGATAAGTTCATACAGCATAATCCTTCAAAATCTTCACAGCCATGTCCATGTGCTAATAAAAGATAATCAATGTAACTTTGGTGTCTATGGTTGGGAGTTGGAGAAATGTAATTATTATCATATGGCTAATATTTGTCAAAAGTAACATTACCAAAACCTTCTGGTAAAGGTATTCCAACTAAACAGGTTGAAAAAGGTTTGTTAGGGCTTGTGTCAGATAGACAGATGGTATCGGAGCCTGCAGATTTGGCTAAAGCAACCCAGACATTTGTCTTTGGTTGATTTACAGGTAAAGCTTCACTATAAAAACTAAAACATAAGATTAAAAGCAACATGCATCTACACAAATAATGCTAAAACTCCATTCTTTTCTTGAGCTGTTTCTGGCAGACAATCTTCTCTCAGTGGTTCTGCTGAGTTCACATTTCAGTGTTGGCTTCTCAGCTTCCACTCATGGGGTCACTGGCTGAAGTGGAACCGACAGTGGGCTTTAATGCGTGGTACAGCTTCACGTTCTTTGCTGGAATCCACTTGGTTCCTTCACCTGTGGAGAGACATGCAAATCCCTTTCCCCACATTATAAGATCATAAGGTCTTTCTATTTTTCCTGATGCTAAATTTTTAATTAAAACTAGGGGGTGCTCCTTCAGTTTTGCTTTTTTGTTGTTTAAGAAATGTCTGAAGATGGGGGGATCAGGCTCTTCTGCAGAGCTATTCAAAAAATCAAAAACATACAAAGCTTTATTCAACCTTCTTTGAGGTGTATCCTGGGCTTCTCCCCCTTTCTGTTGATTTAAAATGCGTTTTAAAGTTCGATGTGCTCCTTTTAGGGTACTTTTCAGTAGTTGCTTAAAGTATGGAGAGCAGATACCACTGTCCTTTATTGCTTTCCGCAACTCTTTAATCTCATGGTGTGGGATAGCTTGCCATGTTCTAGGACCACCAGCTTGCTGGCTGAATAGTACAGGCATAGCTAAAGGATTTAGATTTTCCTCTTTGCAAATTTGGCGTCTGATTTCATGCCAGTCTGTAAATTGAAAATTATTGAAACATTTTTGGGGGTTGTCTACTTTTGGTATTAATGCAGGCGAATCTTCAGGGTTTAGTGTCTCTTTCTGAGTTGAGAAGTCTGTCCCAAACACTGGGGGGACACCAGAGCTGTTTGGGTTGGTTCCGGGAAGCGGCGGCGGAGTCAGGGAGGCAGGCGGCGGAGTCGTGGGAGGATGCGCGGCTGGTTCTGGGAGCGGTGCTGTGGTTGGAGAAGTTCGAGCGGACTGATACCACTGGTCCGGGAGTTGCAGCAATTGCGCATGCGTATGTTGCAGCGATTGCGCATGCGCATGTTGCGTCATCAGGTCCACGCGGTAGGCTGTAATGGCGGCAGTCTGTGTGGCAGATGATTCTGGCAGAGCGGGAGATGGCAGGACTGCAGAACCAGGGGCTGGGGCTGCGGCCGCGGGAGGCAGGAGGGCTGGTGGCTGGATCGCGGCGTGCTGCTGCTGGGAGCTTGTAGGCTGGGCTGAAGTGGGTGGTGGTGCCGCGGGCAAAAGCGGCGGTGGCGGAGCCGCGGTGCCGGGAGACAGAGCTGGAGCAACGGCAGGCACGGGGGAGACTCCAGACATCCGTGCAGGCAGCGCGGCACCGGCATCAAGTGGCTCGCTGAGCTGGGGCGCTCCCAGCGCAAGCGATGGTGTGCGGGGATCGGGGAACTGCACAGAAACGGCAGCAGAGACGGGAGTAGACACAGGCGTCCGTGCTGCCGCGGGGTCGGGGGACAGCTCGGGGCGTGCTGTGTGCGCTTGAACGGCAGGGTGGGGGGGTAGGGTTTCTGCGGTAACGTGCACAGGGGGTGCAGGGGACAGCAGCGCGGCCATGGCCCGCGCTGTAGGCGCCGGTGGTTCGGGAACGGCAGGGGACTGTGAAGACGCAGCAGCGGCGGCCGCGGATGGAACAATGGCTACTATCGGCGCCGTCTCGGGGGGGGGGATCTGGGGGGCTGGAAGAAGGGTCACCGCTTGGCTTTGGGGGGGGCCGGCTATAATGGCAGCCATGGCCATAACCGGCGTGGCTGGGGGAGGGGGTAACACCCGTAGGTAGCAGGGGGGTAGGCGCTGGCCCCGCAGGGGTACCGCCGGGGGGCGGGGCCATCATGATGTCAGCAGCAGGGGGTGGGGTAGCAGTGACGGCAGCAGGGGGGGGTGGAGCCGCGGTGACGGAACCGGGGGGGGGCACGGAGGGGCAGGGGCGAGGGGCGGGGCCGCGGAGACGCTGGCACTGAAGGCGGGGGCCGCGGGGGATGGGGCAGCGGGGGCCGCGGGGGATGGGGCAGCGGGGAGGAACGGGATGGCAGGAGGGGCGGGAGGGGCCGTAGGGTCCGGTGGGGTGGCTGGGGCCGGGGTAACGGGCGCGGGGGCCGCGAGCGCGGGGGGCGGGGCGGCGCGCGTCAGCCGGACCGCGGGTATCGGAGCCACGGGGTCCGGCGGAGGGGCGGGGGCCATGCTCCGCTGCGGGCTCGCGACGGCAAGGGGCGGACTAGCAGCCGGAGCTGGGCTCGGCGGGGTGACTGCTGCAGGCGGCGCCACCGCAGCAAACAGCTCTACCAGCGCTCTGCAAGCTGGGAGCAGCTGTGCGGCTGCCATATCCCGGTAGGAGATATTATTAAAGAGTTTAACTCCAACTGTGTCCCAAAAGTCTCTTGTAAAGACGGCTGAACGGTCAGCATTTGGGAAATTAAGTCGGGTCCATTCTAGAAGATTTTTTAGCTCGTGTTTAGGCAACTGACTTGGACCAAAACTTATAAGTAAATGCTTAAGTTGCTTATAGAGATCTCTGTCATGGGCAGAGTGGGTTTGTCCCATTTTTTAGACCAGTATGATACTCACTTAGACGATGTCGCAGGAGCAGCGTCCTTACTCAGATGTCTGTCGTGCGGGGCTGGCAGGCACTCCACTCAGCAGTCAGGACGCCGCTTTTCGGTCCTTTCCCAGAGCTCCGGTTTCAGGCGTCGCTTGGCAACGGCTTTCCGTGCTCAGGACCTCACGGGTGGGTCCGCACTGCGAGCTCCAGCGCGGGCGGTGCTCAGCACTACTCGCCTGTGCTCGGGGCGTGCGGCAGGTTCCCCTCCGCAGAGCTCCGGTCAGTACTGCTTAGCAGCGTGTCCGTGCTCGAGGGGTGATACGGCAGACCTCCTCAAAGAGCTCCAGGGAGCCGCTGTGCAGCAGTGGCTGCCCGTGCTCGAGGGCTGCCAGGCGGGTCCCTCCAAGAGCTCCAGGTAAATCCCCGTGCTCGAGGGCTGCCTCCGCAGAATTACAGAGCTCCAGCTATTACGATGCGCAGCATCGGTATGCCGTGCTCACGACAAGTTCTAGGTGGCTATAACTGGTCGTTTAGTTACCGTCCATGGAGAAAAGTCCTACAGATGGAGAAAGCTGAACCGGGCGTTCAATCACGTTGTGCGCCAAGCTGCAGGTGCTGGGTGTGGGCTCGGCAATCACGGTGGGCGCCAGACTGTAGGTTACGGGTGTGGGTTCGGCACTCACGGTGGGCGCCAGACTGTAGGTTACTGGGCGGGTTCGGTCGGGACGGAGACGGAGAGATCTCTATAGGCAGGTGTTGGGACACAGTCGGTTTATTGTAAAAGGCGTGGGTATTGGGGCACTGCTCAGAGCTGCCTGACTCAGCTCTGAGCAGGCCCAAGAGAGCAAGAGAGTAAACGGGTGAGAGAGAGAATGTAAGAGCAAGAGCAAGAATAGAAGTGGAAGAGAAAGAATGAGAATGAATAGAAGAAGTGTCTGAAGTCCTGGTTACAATACAATAAATCATCTTCTGTACTGAATATTCTAATTGTCACTAACCAATCTAATACAAGATACAAATCCTATAGCATTTACATACAGCCTATAAGAGTTCTTATGTTACCATAGAGTGTTACATCTTAACTTCTAAAAACTACTCTTTGGACCCCTTCTGCTGAGCTAGTAGGGTCTGCTCTGACCCTTGGACCTGTTTGCAAGCAGAGGGTATTGTTCCATCAAGAGGGGATTACTTCAGTGGCCATACCATTGTTTTCTAGTTGTTCAGTAACTAAGACTTGGTATTTCAAAAGTGGCTTTCATTTCGATGTTGCCTGTAGTTTTCATATTCCCAAAATCTTTTGTCAGGCAATCATATTTCCAAGGCTTTCCTGTTTCATCTTCCCCAACATTAGGGTTTCTTTTTTCTAAAACCTTATTATGATGTATTCCTCTTTTAATACATTTTTACAAATGCTTGTTGTATAAGACACTCTCTTTATGTCTAGAATTTATAGTGTTCCTTCATGTTCACCTATTTTATTTTCTTTTTAAATTGACCTTAAGATAATTAGAAGGAATGAGGATGGGTAAGGTATTTTTAGGCAATGCTTTTACTGGCACTTTATAATGCAAGCTCCAAATAGCTGTATTGTATTTTAAGCATAATTTAATAAAATCCAGATCATACTTTGTTTTCGTTTTATATGAAATTGAATTCTGTAATTCTCTATTGTTGACTTTCAAATATTCCTTGGGAGAGGGGAGGAGGTGTTTGGGTTTTCTTAGGTATCCAGATATATGTTTTAGCTAGTCAGCGTTAATTTATGACCAACACATATGGTTAATGCCTAAATATACAGTCAAGAAGTTATATTTAGAAATCTGTATTTGAAAACTGGGCCTTGAAATTCCTTCATACTTCATATATGACATTCATTCTATTTGATGTTACACTAAGACTTCACAAGGATTAATGATCACATTAGTGTGTGTGTGTGTGTGAGTTTGCATTTCTGCACCTAGGTCTTAGTGTATTTCCTTCACATTATATCTCTTTATTATTTCTTTGTAACCTCCTCCAGCTCGTTTTTTTCTTGTTGTAGTCACTGTATCAGGAAGCGTTCAGGAACTTCTTCCAAATGCTAACTGATCAGAATTCGTATCTAAACACAGGTCTTTTAAAGATACCTGTCACTGCTTTATCTGATTAGTTCTGTTTAACTTTCAAATATCAATTCTGATTTTGATACTGTATTGATCTTTGATACTGTCTGCATTTTCTTGGAATGTTATGCTCAGCTATATCCATACAGTCTTTTTTACATATTTGATTGTGACTATGCTTCCAAAATTAATCTATTACTGTCAAGGCAATCACTACATAAGGAATACTAATATAGGCGTTCCTAAAATGCATACATTTGCCTATGAGTGAGTGATTCAGAGGGTTTGCTGTTTAGATAATTAAAGCAGCTGAAGGATGGAGAGAGGTGCAGAGAAAGGTGATTCAGTGTTCTAACAGTCTGATTAGTGCGACTGCACCAGTTAATCATCAGAAATGTTACCTATAATTTCCTATTCACCTGAAATGCTTTCCCCTGCAAAAAATGCCTTTTCCACCAAGCTGTGGCAAAGAAAAGAATAAGAAAGACAAAAAACTAGGTTGGGTTTTGCTTGGAACAGTTAATACCTAAGGATATGATAGTCAGAGGCAATAAGTATAGTAGAATAGCAAAGAAGTAGCAACCCAGGGATATATAACAATATTTATGAGACTTTTCTAGAAATGTATATTTACATTCTGGTCCTGAATCCAGAACTAAGCATCCATTTTAGTCGGTGAAATGTCAAAAACTAAACCAATTACATATTAAACCACACCAAAAGTAATTGAGGAGTAATCATTGAGCTAAGGAGCTAATCTTTCTTTTGTTTATTTCTTCATTATTCCTTGCCTAGAAGAAGGAATAGGAAGGCTTATATGTTTAGAAGATAAAATGTAAGAAGTAAAAACTATGGGTATGATACATATTGAGAAAGGGAGACACTTAAACAAAGGAATGAAAGTTGAAGTCCAGTCTCCAAAATTTTTGCAGTGTCTTATAGGCTGTGTATAGGCAGTAGAACTTCTCTAGCCTGCAATGTTAGTGGAAAAAAAACCAATATCTAATGTGCTTTTTTTGTTTAATTCAATATATTTTAAGTAGGTTCAGACAATATCAAAACCCTCTTGGGAATTTAAATTTCTCTCTAGGCTCTGTCGAAAGAGCAGAACTGAAACACGTAAATATTTAGCGACTCAATTAAATAAAAAGCCCCATGCAAAAATAAAAGTAGCTAAGGTGCTTGCAATTCTTGCTGGTCTGGAATGACAATGCTGACTGGACCACAGATTCCCCTACTAAAATATTAATGTAAATTTGGAATTCTCTTTTCAAGGGATCTAACTGCCTACATTCTACGGACTTGTTTCAGAGGCCTTAATCAGGTGCTCAGAACCTTAGCTGCCAGACGAGAGACACAATGTGTTGTTATATTTAATATCAAATAAGCCTAATTATTTAAAATCTCTCATTTTCGCCAGGTTTGTGTGGCAGGCTGCAAGAATTTTCAGCTTGTCATAACTTGTACTGTGTAAGATGATGAACTGCATGACATTTTTTATTAATTTCCAACACAATACCTCCTCCTTGTATGCAGTCCTTTATTATACAAATTCAAAGGTTGGTTGTCATTTATTTAAAGGACATCTGTTTAACTTAAGAATATGCTTAAAATAAACAGTACTGTCTTCCAGTTTAACAGAGTTTCTGTTTAAAGAGTTCATCTTGCTAATGTCATAGGTTGCCTTCAGTTGCCTCCCTGATCTCCTGGCTTCCTGCAGGGTCAGAAATATGTCATTTCTCTGTACTTCATTGTCAGAGAAAAAAAGAGAGAGGAAGAGACACCGTTAAACATGACATATTTTAAACCTTGCATGGAACTTCGTAACAATTCTATGCTTTCTTTGCAATTAGACTCTATGTAGTAATCTAATGAAGAATGAGAAAGAAGAATCAGTACCTCTACTATCTTATTTGCCTTCTGGCCATTTCCTAACTGTTTTCATCAACTACCTCAGCTTTATGGATTTGACTCAAAATTTACATAACCCGTCAAGGAAGACTGCAGGATATAATACTTAGAGAGTTGTATACAAAAGTGAACTGATAATGAGAATTGGACAAGAGGTTGATTTGACTAGGCCTCTTCTGCTTCTGGCAGGGATATGTTTATACTTTACATTTGTTCTCCATGTGATCAGTAGAAGTGGCTGAAATTTAATTCTATGCACAAACCACAGGACAAATTGCATGTAGAAATGCCAGTGAACATTTGTGGAAAACAGTGGATTTACTGTGATGCCAGGAAATGACTGCTTGGTTTGAAGACTAAATGATTTTTTGTGTTCTCTGGTTTTATGTCAAGACCTTATAAGAACTTTGGTTGTTACCATATGATATATGCATAAAATATATTCAACTGGATTTCCAAGTTTTGCTGCAGTCACCACCAGAATTTTTGATACATGAGGCTTTACTGGGGATGGCTGTACCCTTCTGGTCATCCACTAAGAAAATCTCATTGCAAGGCAGATCTGTATTGAGCAGAGAGGTGAATGTAGCAAGGGACATTCAAAGAACTTAAATTTAGGAAAAGTATTTGTCTAGTTGGGCAAGAACTTACTGCATTTTTTAGTTTGCTCTTCTGGGATATCATTCTTTTCTCTGCATTCCTCAGGTTGTGATCTATACCTTTTTTCCCACTGGAAAATGGCCAGTCAAAAATGTTTTGGCTACCAAAGTATTTAACATTTATGTCAGGATAAATATTAGTAGTGACATGTTAGACTAAAATGTGAGTGTGATCACTAAACTCTCATGTTAGGGCAAAACCAAGAAAGATGATTGAGTTAATACTGTAAGGCAGGACTAAGGACTTTCTGTATGACGTCTCCATAGTCACAGCAATGACAATCATTTGTTTGGGATCTCTTTGGAACAAAGAGGGCTTCATTCTGCATATAAGTTTAAGTCATATACACTGATTACCATAAATGAAAACTGGTTCAATTTAGTTCAGGAATACTACAGCATAAAACAATGTTAAAGTAAATATGAGAATATTTTGAGGACAACTGAATTCACCAAAAAAAGAAGAAAAAAGCTTGCTTGTTTTTTATTTCTCTTTTTTTTTGTTTTATTTCTTTTAAACTTTTGTAAACCTTGAAATAAAATGCTGATTTAATAGTTCTTGCAAAAAAAGTGGATGAATAACACATTCATCAGAAGTATTAATTTAAAAGTTGGTTTAAAAGGGGGAAAGGTTAAAACCCAGGCTCGCCAGTAATGAGTGATGGGATGGTGTGCCAGAAGTTGAGGAAATGAGCACTAACAGGATGTCTCAGTCTGCTTCATGAGGTGTTGGCTCCAATGTAGTACACCTGAAATGTTTCTACACTATTGCACATAGCAGGAGGAGTGAACAAGAGGACTTTCAGGCTCTGGCCCAGTCCCAGAGAGTTGACATTACTGGTGTAAGCGAAACCTGATGGGATGAGTCCTGTGTCTGGAGTGCCCTGTTGGATGGTTACAGGCTCTTCAGGAGGCACAGACAGGGCAGAAAAAGCTGGGGATTGTCATTGTGTTTGAAGGGTTTGAATGTATGGAGCTCACAGTGGTCAATGGCACAGTTGAGAGTCTCTGGGTGAGAATCACGGGTCCAACAAATAATGCAGATGTCATTGTAGGAGTCTGCTGTAGACCTCCCAGCCAGGACAATGATGCTCATGAATTTGTTCTTTGAGGAACTGAGGGACACTTCCAAGTCAAGAGCCCTTTTCCTTATGGATGACTTCAACTTGCCAGAAATTAACTGGGAGCATCACACAGCTGGTACAACCTGGGCCAGAAGATTCCTAAAAAACCCGGATGACAGCTTTATGGAAGAGGTCCTAAGGAAGCCAACTTGGAAATACACGCTCCTTGATCTGCTGCTGGTCAACAGAGTGAATCTCATGAGCAATTAGAGATTGGCAGCTGTCTTGGCCATATTGACCATGAAGCCTGACAGAGTTCAAGAAGAGTTTAGACAGTGCTCTCGAGCACATGGTATAACTCTTGGGGAGGGTCCTGTGAAGGGTTAAGACTTGAACTCGATAATCCTTGTGAGTCCTTTCCAACTTGTCATATTCTGCGATTCTGTGATTCTGTAATTAGGCAGTTATTATTTGAAACTTTAAAAATTGTTTCTATACAGTAAATGTGCAGTATTAATAGTTTGGGAAAAGACAATTTAAGTGTTCATGCTGTAAGTGGTTGGCATTGTGCAACATCGCCTTGCACCTAACACAATGTCTGATTTCAGGTGACTGATATGAAGGCTCATAGGTTGTGTCTATTCCAGTAAGTAAAAAGGGACAGGCCCTGTTGCTTGATAGCGAACAAATGACCTAGTATAATTCATCTCCATATGGTTGTATTCTCTTCCACAGTAAAAAAAGGTATCTTCCTTCATGATGCCTTTGGCCCATTATTCTCCTGAGCCACACTCAGGCGTTGTCTGGGAGGTTGAGGTTTGGTGTGGGATAAATCATGCAACTGGGATCCCTAACAGTTAAACCATAGGAGCAGTTGTTCAGCAGTCTGTGAGCTAGTACAGCACCTCATTCAGCTTAATTCATTAAAATTAGGCAATATTCTGAGTTGGAAGAGACCCACAAGCATATCGTGTCCAACTCTCAAGAGAATGGCCTTCACAGGGATTGAACCCACAGTCTTGGCTTTATTAGCATCATGCTCTAACCAACTGAATTAATTACTATGAATGCCAGTTCTAAAGTCCCTTTGAATAAAAGAAGAAATTAGTGATGAAATATATTTGGCACAGTCCTTATTATATACATAAAATGTTACAAAATTCAGTTCTTCTGAACATGTAACATAAAGGAAGCCAAAATCCTCTTCCTGGATTGCAACCCAAATTTATTTCCCCCCAGAATACTGTGCATTTTTTCATCTTATTTTTCTTCTCTTGATGCCTTTAGCATTGCTCCCACATTCAGACATATCCATATCCATTATTTTTAATATTACATTTTAATGAAACCATTTTTTATTCCATGTACTTAGTTTTTGACCACCTTCACACTCTTCACCTTTTATGTGATGACAGCCATTGTTTCAGCTACCCTTTTATACAAAGAAGTCTAATCACGTCTTAAATATATCTCCAGCATAGGACAGATTGCATATTCTCCAGTTTCAAAGAGCATTGTGATTTCTTATAGCTCAGAGATATTCCTGCTGCTAGAAACCAAATTCTTTGTCATAATACATAGTTGAATGTAGACGTCTCCTATGGTTGATGTCTTTGAAAATTGCATTTCCTGCTGAGACAAGTCACTCTTTTTACTATAAATGTCTTTTATGTGATGAAGTTTGCTTAAAAGCATCCAATCATTTCCCAGAAGCAGGTGTTTAAAGGCAGAATGCAATAAAAAAGGAGAATTTCAGCTGGCAAATTTCACTACTGGAAAAAAATGTCTGAGCTGTGGGACCACATATTCTAGAATATTAAAAAGACTTAATCAAGGCAAACCAGCTGTAAATCAAGGTTGCAGAAACACAGGGAGACAGAAAAAGAAAAACAAATGAAAGCACTATACAAATCATGAACAAAACACTGACTTTTGTTTAAAATCTGAGCTCAGAGTAGGTATATATAAAAAGATTATGCAGGAACTTTCGCTAAAGCACTTTTTCAAATCTGTAAGTTTTATCTTTAATAAAAAGAAGAAAATCAGTGTCATAATTGCTTCTAGGATAGTAAAAAATTTTACCAACCAGCTAATCTACTTCAAATAATTCCTATTGCAATAGCTGTATCAAGAACAAAGGATTATCACTTAGAAGAATTTCTTAACATCTCACAAAATACAAACAGTCCTGTTGAGAGTAAGCATTAACACAGTTACTGTGATGAAGCCCAGTGATCCAATGTCCAGGAGGGAAGGACATCAATAAACTTTGATCCATAATATTCCAGAGAGCAACATGGGAAAAGTGTTTGCAGGATATTTGACTGTATAATAGTTCTTCTAAGAAAATTTAGGTTGTCTGGGAAGATTATATGGTAACTTGTAGCTGCCACAAGAACACATTTCTCCCCTTGTGGATCCTACCATATGTTAGGAGGTGCACAGTTTAAAAACGGAGGCTATTCTAACACTTGTGACCCAGCCCAAAATCTTCAACAAAAATTCAGGAAAATAACACATGTCCACTCTTCTTAAAGAGTAGTTTAAAACTCTTTCCAAGGCCAAAATTTAAAACATTATTAGTCAAGCCTCTAAGTTTATGAAAAATCTTAATGAATACATGAATGAATGCATTGATAACAGTTTTTTTTCATGACTTCCAGGTTTGAACCTTTGAGCTTATATGTGAGTATTCATTTAAGACTTTTTCTGAATATAAGAGAACTACACATTTATCTCAAAAATAGAATAGAACAGTTTCAGTTGGAAGTTACCACAATTATTTTCTAGTCCTTCTGCCTGACCACTTTAGTACTGACCAAAAGTTAAAGCATGATATTATGGACATTGTACAAATGCCTTTTGAACAGTAACAGGCATTGATGACCTTTTTGTGATGCTTTTTCTAGTATTTGATGATCATCTTAGTAAAGAAATGTTTCCTCACATCAAGTCTGAGCCTTCTCTGATGCAGCTTTGAACCATTCACACACACTTGCCTCTGGATATCAGGGAAAAGAGATCAACCTCTCTCTCTCCATTTTACCTCCTCAGGAAGCTGTAGCAAATGATGAGGTCATCCTTCAGCTTCCTTTTCTTTAAGCTAGACAAAGCCCAAAGTCCTCAGCTGCTCCTGACAGGATGTGCCTACCAGCCACTTCACCAGCTTGGTTGCCCTTCCCTGGACTTCTTCAAGGACCTTTGCATCCTCTTTAAACACCATTCAAACAATGGAAATATAAGTTATTAAAAGATGACACTGTTGTCTAAAGATTTGTAGACCCAAATGAAACACCCCTGCATAGCAAATCCTGTACAAAAACATATGAGTATTCAGTCTTATACACTATAATCTGCAGAAGTTGGTAGATGCATTTGGAGTCTAAAAATATTTTAGACAAAAATATGGAAACTTTCATAGGACATCTCTCTTCATTAATATTCTGATTTGTCTAGACTACCAATATACTTACAATTCTACCAACAGCTGTGGAAAATGAAGCCTTAAGACTCAACAGTCAAGAGATTTGAAATAAGAAATTAGTACATTTCCACTATGTAGTTTCCCTGTATAAATTTATTTCATTCCTATGAAGTCTTTCATTTAAAAATGTGTTGGTAGTGTTGTCTGACTTTGTTCCGGTTTGGTCAAATTTAGAGATATATCCTCTCTAGGCACAACCACCCCTCCCCCCACCAGGTTCGGGAGAAATAAATTTTCCTCAAAGGAAAGTGAAAGAGATAAAAACTATTTATTTAACAAACACACAGGAAAAGGAAAATAATGCTAAATAATAAAATCTTTTGCTGTGAAGAAAAAACCTGGTAAAGTGTTAGAGCCCCCCCTTTGGTCTCCTTGGAGCTGGGGCTTGGCCCAGGGCCAGGCCCTCTGTGCTCAGTGGAAAGTCCTCCCAATGTGTTCTGATATTGAAGCAATCCACAGAAAAAGGGAAAAAACCCGAAATTCCAGGGAAGCAAAAAAAAAGTTCAACTCTCAGTCTCTCTCCGGAGAAAAAGAAACTGAAAAACTGGCTGAAAGCTGGCTGGGAAAAAAAATCGCTCTCTCTGTGTGACCTTGAACAAGCTGCAAACTGCTTTGAAAAAGTTTTGCTCAGTTTTTCCTTCCTTCTCTCAGGCTCAGTTTATAGGCATAGAAAGGCACAAGAATTAATTTCTGGGCATAGGCAGCGATATGGGATACACATCATAAAGTCACCCCAAGACAGACTTGTTTCTATGTGCGGTGTCAGATAATAAGCTCAAAGGTTGGATATTTATCCATAGAATAAGAATTGCAGTTTGGTTTAAGGGGTTGACTGCAATTTATCACCCACAATGTCTTATCTATATTCTGACTGGAATGTACACTTAGGAGACTCTGTAGCTGGTCTTGTATGATGACACTTTCCCAATTGTATTGTAACAAAATGGGGGTTTTCATTGATGTATGGTATTGGCATACATGGATGACAGATTTATTTCTTTTATTATTTGAATTTAAAAGAGTAGAAATTATAAAATTAAGTCATATTGGTTAGGAACAAAGAACTGCTACAAAATGTTGTTTGACAGGGTATTCTCTATTCCTTCAGCTTTTCCAGATATGGTTGGCAACATCTCCTCCCTAAAACAAGAACATTCCCATAATGAAGCAGCAGCAGCTGGTGGAACTTGGAGAGGTTTGTTATAATTTGGCATTTTCCTCCAAGAAGCATCCAGGTGCCTTTTTTCCAAGTTCTTGCCCTCCCATTCTTCATTTGGATAGACATTATGGAATAAGTATTAAAAAGACATGAGTTTAAAAATAAAATAAAAATTATGGTTTGTATCTTTGTAGTTTAAAAATGAACTTCATACATGCAAAACCTAATCAATTTGTTTTAAAAGAGTAGTGATGTTTATTCAAACTTACTTTATGTAGATATTGTTATTAAACATTATTATACCTCAAAATAAACCCTGGGTTTTAAAATAGTAGTTGATTTCATCCAGCACTTTCTAGTAACCATTCTTCATTTGAACAAAATTGTTTAAATCGTTGACATTTTCACTCACTAAGGTTAGCAAATGTACGATAGCTATCAGAAAGTAAGATTAGAAATACAGAGAGATGTATTAACAAATCGCTTTTAATGGAAAGTCATTGCTTGTTGCATCAATAATGAAATGTAAATTAATGCTTGAAATTATTCAACACTTAGGGATACAAAGAAAGGTGTATAAAACCTACATTTTTGTAGGGCAATCTAGTCACACTCTATGTATATATGGTAAAAGCAAACTGTCACTTTAAAAACATACTAAGAACTTCTTTTTTAACCTTGGAAAGTTTAACTGAAGTTTTGCATCAATTAAATTTTGTCAATGTATTTGATTATCTATATATAGCATCTTTAGTTGAATGGCAGTCTTATTCAGCATCTTCTCAAGTGTAGAACTAGGGACAGTATTTGGATCAGAAATCAAACTATCTGTAAATGAGAATTCATGAATCAGCTCTTAATGTTGCTACCTAGATAAAAGATGAGATCTCATTATATTTTTGGCCCAACAAGGGATTTCATAAGACAATAAATTTTTAAAAATATATCTTTTTCTGACTAAAAATATAACCCATACTTGAAAGGATCAGACTTCCATTCTGGGAAAATTATTTGTTTCTTGCTTAGGGTGAATAGTGTTGTTTTCAAATATATAACCATCTATTAGACAGCAGTTGAAAAGGCATTCAGGAAAACAGTAAGTGAAATGTGTGTTTTACTTTTCCTGTAAGACACAGCTTCAGATCCACGTTCTAGTCATGTTGCTATTTTCCTTCATGAATGTTTCATCAGTCTGGGAGGTGATGGTATTTTTTGTTTTCCAATATTAAATATGAATATTTGGGTTTTATATATATATTGAATTAATTAATTAAATGGCCCCTAATCTGTCTTTCTCACTTTTTTTCTTCATATTTTATGAAATAACTTGAAGTCCTCACAGAACAAACTACAAGGATGGAAAGGCTGTCAGACATGAAGCTGATGGGAGAGAAGCAAGAGGCATAACTGGGATAGGGCCAGGGCATGGCATGGGATGATGATGATTTCCTGCCCAGGGGTGTACGGACACAGAAACCAGATCCAGTTTGAGGACCATCATCTTATAATGATGTATGAAATACCAGAACTAGCTAACCAATTTACGCTAGGCTCACTATAGCAACGTGGAGCCCAAGATAGAATATTTTGCTTCCATTGCCCAAACTGTCTCATTTAAAAGTAACTCAATTATCTAAATACTATGCTAATTAGTAAATTTATTTCTAGGTATTTTTGCCTCTTCTTCACTGTTTCTTTTTTGAGACATTTATAGAGTTACTAATCAAATTGATGGATCTTTCACTTTTTTTGAAAAATGTCTGCCACTACAAATAGAACATCTGCAAAGTGGATGAGCAAGGATTATATAAAGCGGATCCAGACATCCAAGAGTAAAAGATAAACCTAAGAAACACTCAAGTATTACCTCTCTGAAGCATGAAGTTTTAATGTAAATGAAATAGGAACCTAACAGCTATTCTTATTCTCACACAAATTTATTAAGCTTATTTGATCCGTCAACTAAAATTTTTAAAAAATTATAACTGTCATAAGGACATTCTGTATCTATTAGAAAAACATTAAGGATTTTAGTTAATGTCTGTTAACACACATGAACTTTGGAAATTTAATTCATCTTTTTTACTCCTTCCAATTATACCCTACTGAATGTCATTGCTTAAATTGAATCTTTAAAGTGAAGTTGTATTTTTTTTAACACATATGTATACCTATTGATTTTTTGTGATATTTTCAGTAATATTGGTTCTATTTCAGAAACAAATATACTGTTGTTTGAAATCTATCCCTGTTTTTTTGATATAATGATGTAATAGTCCTAATAATACATATATTGCTATTTTTACTGATTTTTACTTGTGACATTTCGTTACTCTCACTTGTTTTTAATATGGTGCATGTGAACAGGAAAATTTTACAGTTTTAAAGGATGTTCCACCTGGTCTTTTTTCCTCATTGATTATCTTATTGCTTAACTTTTTCTTTAAAAATTAGTTCTAAGCCCTTGACACAAACCACTTTTCTTAACATTGTCATTTTTCTGTTACATCATTTCCATGGTCTGTGCATTCTTGCATTTTTGTACTTGAATCCTGTCAGAAACTAAATCTCTTTTAAACAGAGCTGAAATTTCTTGCTCTTACTACATTCAAATCCAGGAAATATGGATGAAATTATGCAAATAATGGGTTTCAATTTTGAGTGGCTTAATTTTAAAAATAGTATATCCCATTTTTGAGACTGATTTTCTTTACATTTTTTCAGAAGTATTTATATCAAGTAATGCTTTAGAAAATCCCTTTTTTCAATTTGTTTTCGTCTCTTGGATTTACTATAAATGTACATATGCTTTGAAGAAGCACTTACACTTCCTGTAAGCCTTGCTTCTGGTTCCTATATTCCTTCATAAAGAAAACATGTAACCCAAAAGATGTTTATGTGTAAATCATGTTAGTCTTTTCAAAGCAACTGCAGAATATAGGTTCTAATCTGATACTTGAGCTTGAGATTTTTCCTCACAATAGATTCACCTTCCTTACACCTTAGGGGACAGGAAGCAAGACATAAAACATATAATGGTACAGTCGAGTTGTAAAGATTGCTTGGATATTGGAAATGGTAATTTCTCCTAAGTCTCTTTATAATTCTCTCCCACGAGACTTCTCTCAGCTCTGAGGGACATAGCACAGAGAGCATCCAGAGGCTCTAGGTTACAAGGAAAATACATCTAATTCTGAGAAGAAACTAAACCTCAAGTCTCTTAGAAATATGCACTCACTTTTGACACACAGTTGGAGTGATTTATCATACTCTCTGAAGAATTGGTCTGAACAAAATCTATTGGTTTAGATGTGGGCAGGATAATGCAGTACTCCAAACTGAAATGACTTTTTAGCAATGTTTTGAGTTGAGTCTTCACTAATGGTCACCCTTGACCTTAGAAACCTAACAATAATGTACCTGTTGTGGTACATTTATAAATTTCATTTCTCCTCTTGACAAGGTGAAGATCATCATAGAAACCATGCCTACTTTTTCACTCACTCTTGTGGGCAGGAGTGGGGCGGCGAGGAGGGATTTCATGGTGCCAAATCCCACAGTGCATGACAGACACTTCATGGTGTGCTTGTCAGCATTTTTCTGGAAAAATAAATAACTTAAAAGGAAAAAGGGTGTTTGAAACTGTAAGGCTGCAGAATACACTGAAAAGAAAACTAAAACCCACTGTGATCAATACATGTTATACAAAACAGTAACCAAAACAATAAGGACAAGATAGCCACATCCTAAAATTGTAGAACAAAGAATAACACTTAAGCATGTTCTGGTGGCATTCCTGAAGGGTTGGTATGGCTGTTTATATGTTTTTATATGACTGTTTAACATCTTTGTCAGTGACATGGACAGTGGGATCCAGTGCACCCTCAGCACGTTTGCCGACAACACCAAACTGTGGGATGTGGTCAACATGATGGAGGGAAGGGATGCCATCCAGAGGGGCCTGGGCAGGCTTGAGAAATGGGCCTGTGCAAATCTCATGATGTTCAACAAGGCCAAGTGCAAGATCCTGCAGCTGAGCTGGGACAATCCGAAATACAAATATAGAGGGAGACGGAGAATGGTTTGAGAGCAGCCCTGAGGAGAAGGATATGGGTGTCCTCACAAAGAAGTAAAAATGTCCTCACCCTTTTGAAGCATGTACCTGTCTTCTATATCTTATACAAATATTTCACATAATGCATTAAATAACTAAGGCACTGTTATTGATAGTTTATAACTGAAGCAGAAAAGAGCGATTGTGATAATGTAAAAGGAACTTAGATATCATAAAACATACTCGTTTCTAGAGCAAAAGAAGAAAAAGAATCAAAACTGTGATCAAGTTGGAATAGCACCTCAGTGGTGCTATATAATTGCTATCTATCCCTTCCATTAGCAGTGAAGCTCCAAAACACTGATCAAAGCTGATAAATAACATATAATTCTCAGGCTGCAGCACATTGTTACAAGTTCCCACCCTTGTAATAATTGTAGTATGAGCCAGCATAAAGATGAATACTTTTCCTTAAATGTCTTTTAAAACCAGGCAGAGAAGATTAAAATGTCTGGCAGGAATGAGCTGCATTAGAACATCAGTGTCAATATCATGGGCAGTTGCCTGAAATGGAGAAAAATGCTCTGAACATTTTACATTACTACACAATGTAAAAGCATAATTCAATGTCAAACACCTGCTCCACAAAGAAGTTATGTAAACCCTCAACTGACAAATTGCAAACTGAAGCTATTCTAAATTAAACACATTAGCTGATGACATAATATGCTTATGACTTTGCCTACTGTGATTTAATATGATTTGACAGCAGTAAATTTGTATGGTGTTATTAAAATGAAGTAGGTTAAGAATTTTAAAAAAATTTGTAAAGATGAGGATCCATTGAAACCAAAACTGCCACAGGCATGTGTGCTACAATTAATGAATTATTCATATGGAAACAAATAAGAGAAATATGATTAACATGTAGAGATGATGGGTTTTCATATTGGTTGATTTTTTTGCATTTGTAAATACATGTTTTTAACTAAAATCCTTACCACACTAAAAATAGAATTTAAAGTAAAAACTGAGCTAAAATTTTTGGACAATGAGAATTAATTCTTTGAATAGTGATAGATTTTAAAATTAAACTATTTATTCACATAACTGTTGAAAAAACAACTGGTTGTGGCTACTTAAACTTCACAATGATTTCTAATTAATTTATAGATCAGATTAGTTTCATTTAAATCTGTGCAATGTTTTTTTTCCCTTCAGATTCAAGTACAAACAGCTAATTATAATGCAATATGCTACTAAGAGATTCTCATTATAGTTCTGGGGAATGTTATTATTTTAATTTGTAAACATAATATGGATATGTGACTTGCAAGAATTTCAAACTCTGAGTCAGTAAATCATAGAGTACACCGCAGAAACTATTTTCTAAATCATCTAGAATACAACATCTCGTATAGTACCTAATTTTTTGTTTTTGTAAAGAGGTAGAGTTTGGAGGGGGAAAAATTAAATAACCCATCAAGATTATCTTTTAGCATAAACATGGTATTTGCTTTCCGGAATTCAGAAAAAATGGGAGGGTTTTAAGGAAGTGAATTTAAAGTAGTTTAACTAGAACCTAACAATTTTAATGAAGAAAATAAGGCTCACATGGAACCCTACAGAAATAGCTAGTCAGAAAAAACACCCTCTGCCTAATACTTCCAGATATTCTACACATATCTTACTAGTTCTATTTGCATGTACAATTATTAATCATGAGGGAAAATTTGCTGGATACTCTTTTAATAAGTAGTTCACAGGAATTTAATTACTTGAGTTTAAATATATTTCAATTTCTTTACAGTGTGACTTTGCCACAATATTTTTTTTTAAGTGTACAGAGAGAATTCTAGTACTATTTTTTCTAAATTAAATAACAATCAATATACTCTTATTTTCTTCAATTAATAGTTTTCCTGAAACGTGGAATTTATTTTAACTACTTTGGATATAATAGGAATGCTCAATGTAGTATTCTTTTCTCAGTGCTAAAGGGATAAAATGATGGTATGTATTTACTTCTGAAGCACTGGGTCAAAGAGAAAACTCATTTTTGCACAGAGCTCTGAAAATGCATTGGGTCTTTTACTCTCAGTTCACATCTGCATCAGGTCAGATAACAAACAACCCATTATAAAATGAGTTAAATTTATAGTGCATAGGTATTTCTGCCTTAAAAAACCAAATTCACAGCATTGCTTATATGGCAAAATTAAAAGGCAAGAAATCACTGTGGCTTCTCGACTCGTATTTAGAGATAGTTCTGTGCGTAAGATTGATGTATATTGCCAAAATCACACAGAGATCCTTCTTTGTTATAGACTCCTCTGCATCATGTGCAATGAATCAAAACTTTAGGGACTACAAGTCTGATATTTTTCACTATTTCATTTAGTCCCTTTTCCTTCCCCCCCCCCCCTTTATTTCATTTATTCCCTTTTTTCTTTTTTATCTCTCTGTTTTTATACTTTTTTCAGGGTCATGGGAGGATTAATCATCCACTTGCTGCTTTTTCTACCCCAAAATTTGTGTTTGGTCAGTTCCTGAGGAGTTTACATTTCTGTACAGGATTTTGGTGAAGTAATATGTCAATCTCCTGTGACCCAGTTGCCCCATACCTGAAAATGCAGACACTGAGCATGTTTTGGCCAAGTCTAGCTTTTCCAGATATAAAAGAGCTGAATGATGTTGAATATACATGGCTACTTTGTTCTGTAACCACGTTCACTATGTCTAAACTTGAAGATCTAAAAAAGCTCTCAAGAGTCTAGTCTCAGACTAGGGCTCTGACATTTATATTCTCTTTTTCCTCCTCTTTTCGCTGTGCAATAGCACAGAATGCAGCCAATAATATAAGATAGATAAATCTGAAGTTTACTTCAAGGTGATTTTAATGGGAACAAATACTTTTTTATGTGACAGCAGTGATAAAATCTGAATATAAAATATTTTATCTGAAAAAAAAATATTTTCAGATAAACTATAGGTTTATCTGAAAATCAGGCATGATGTAAGGCAAACCCACCCATACACAGGACATATGTAGAAATAGAAAAGGAGATTCAATATGCCAAAAAGTGTATTGTTGTATTCATGACACACATTCTTTTTAGATTTCATTCATTTGCCTGTGCTCCTATACAAATAAAGCTAACGTTTCACTTGGGCCTTCAAGCTGAATCACACTGACAAAAAGCAGAAGGTTGCTGTCCTTTCTTTGCCATCCACAAATATCTGTCTCAAAATATTACTGCCATTCACAGTAGTTAGTTAGGGGCACTTTTCAAGTGCAATTGTATCTGAAAATGTAACAAAGAGAGATAGGTTGTTGTTGCTGCTTGTAAAGGGAGCTGACTTGAATTGCTGTCTGGAATGCTGTATCAACAGAAGTCTTTTGCGTTAATTGGTAGCTCATAGAGTCTTAAGAAAATTGGCTGAGTTTGCAAGAGATGTAGCTTACATGACCAAAGGAATATGAAAAAGTATATTAATCCATTTCAAAGGTAATTATAGACATGGTACCTGCTACCTGAAGATAGATTTTTTGTTTTGAAGTGATTAATGGAGTTAGAAGTTTGCATCCCATATGTCCCTGTACTGAGCTGGACACAAACTACCTACACGACTTTCTTAATTCTAGTTATTCTTCCTAGTAGAAGTGAAATTCACCTACTGAAATAGAAATAAAGCCCAATAAAATTTGAAAATTTACAATCAATGTCATAACTGTATTGAGTAAAACTGCACACATATACGTGAATTGCCCATCTTTCTGCAGAATGAATGGATTGGATTCAATACGTTGATTACAAAGTGATTTAATGGTAAGTTGGTTTCTCAAAATACATGGATAAATAAACAGTAACAATACTTTTAGTTGCAAATTGATGAAGTGGTTTGCTATTTGAAAATCATGGTCACAGAACCACAGAATCTGCTCAGGTAGGGCTCCCTGGAGTGCATTACCCAGGATTTTGTCCAGAGGACTTTTGATGTCACCAGGAAAGGAGACTCCACAACCTCTCTGGGAAGCCTCTTCCAGTGCCTCACCACTCTCACAGCAAAGAATTTCTCTGAGCATCTAATCTAAACTTACTCTCTTTCGGTTTGAAGCCATCCCTCCTTGTCTGATCTCTATATGCCATTGTCAAAAGTCCCTCTCCCTCTTTCTTGTAGAATTCCTTTAGCTACTTCAAGTCTGGTATATCATCTATTGCCTTTCAAATTAAAGTTAACCGATCAAAGATTTTTTGAAGTATCAGCCTTGCAAAACCCAAGCATATCAATAACATGAACAGGAAGAGTAATCTAGCTGATATTTCTGATTACAGAGAATGAAAAGCAGTTCAGTGGAACAAACTCAGTCAGTGAGGCAGGTGGTAGTAGCAGCAGGAAGTTCTGTGGCTGAGTGTTGGAAGAGTGTGGCCAGAAGGTTGAGGGAGGTTACACTCCCCCTCTATTCTGCCCTGGTGTGACTGCATCTGAAGTACTGTTTCCAGTTCTGGGTTGTCCAGTTCAAGACAGAAAAGGAATTACTGGACAGAGGGTCCAGAGCATCTTTTACTACGTCTGTAACTGGGTTCCAAATCAGTCAATGTTTTTAGCAAGAGTTTCTGTCACCTCTTCTTTAAGATTAGCTCCTAAAACAACAAAGAATTCTAAATTTTTAAAGCCTATGTTTTAGAAACTCAGTGGGAATAAACTATTTTGTAAATGTCCCTTCCCTTCCTCACAAAGTATGTGCCTCAGGTCTCTCTGTCAGACCAACATCTTCTGGTGAATTCCTAGACTGGAACATCATTCCCAAGCACAGAGATATCTGTCTGTGACTGTCTCTGGGGTGAAAAAGAATTACCAGAATCAATGCCTTGTCAAACATATATGTGTCAGTCAGCAGAACTGAGAGCACAGCTAGTCTCAGTGCTTCTCTGGAATACCAATTTAAGACATCTTTAAATGAAAGAAGTCCTTATTTTTTGAAGGCAAAAACTTCTTACAGTGTAGGGTATGCCCAGCCACTGCCCTGAAGGGATGTCTGCTGAGATAAGGAGATGGAGCAATCTCCCAGCAGGACTCCCTGGGAAGGCAGCTAACCTTGTACTTACAGCGAGAAAAGACAGACCCAGAATCCTCTGGGAGACCCTATGCAGATCCTTTGTAACCCATTGGCCTTTACCCTCTGACACCCACTCCCTGTATCCCTGTAAAAGCTGCCCTCTGCCCCTGCGAGAGGAGAGCTCTCGTCCCTGGCTCCCTTTCACCGGACCAATAAAGCCACCTCGTGTGGAACAGCTACACGAGCCTCTCGTCTCTCTCCCTGGTCTGGCCTGGAGGCTGCCCTGCAGAGCTGAGCTGGAATCACGAGCTGACAATCACTAAAGAGCTGACAGCTTCTGCACGGGCCCTCCTGCCAGCAGCTGAGGGAAGACACCGGGCCTCGGGAAGGTGATTCCTTTCGGGACCATCTCTCTGGACCGGTCACCTCTTCCTCAGTCAGAGCTACTGACCCCTCACCAGCTGTAATATTATAGGATTGCCTGTTGAGATGGTGCAGTTATTGCTTTGGTTTCAGAATTTATTTTAAACAGGTATATCCATTTGCATTTTTCTAAGGTAAATTTCTTTTATCTGTCCATGTTTTTAATGTGACACACTGTTTTTACTTTTGCAATTGACATTTTAGCATCTTAATGAAATTTCTGTAGTTTTTAAATTAATGCTTTTTACAAAATCTCTTTATTTAGTACGTGTAATACTCTTCACTGAGAATATTTTTCAGATTGTTATTACTTCTGTCTGGAGGAAGGTTGTCTAACCATTAAACAGACAGCAGTCTTAGTTGCCTTGTGACCAGCCCCCGTAGAGTCAGGTGGACTTTCTAGTAGTAGAGTGCATTAACAATAGATACACCTCAATTTTTATATTTCCTATTCTTTTCACACAAGATGTAAGTTAAAATTTCAACCATCTGTGTTCAACCAAGTTTCTTATCTGTATTTTTAATGGAAAATAATTTTGTTTTCACTTATGTTCAGTATATGGCTTTCAAAGACACATATGGAAAGGATCACATGTAGACATGGATCACTGTTGACAATAATAAATTTTCTCTCTTCTGTCAGAATGATACCGCTGTCCTGTAACTGGATTGTAAAGTTGGGCTTTGTTGGCTTTTTTTTTACTTTTACAAAATATTTTGCTGATAGCAAAGGTACTTCTGCTTCCCTAGAAGTTTTATTATAAACCAAAAGGAATTGTGTTTTCTTAACACTTCTGAGAAACATTCTATTAATTTATCTGGTCAAGGTTGATTAGAATGCAGAGACTTTTGATGTTGTAAAACTAGGAGAATGATGATGATGAAACTATTTTTCTAAATGAACACTCTAAGTGCTATGCACATCTCTGATATAGTAATGTTATGAATGATGATGACTTATCTAAGAACTGGTGACTCAAGGTTTTAAGAGAGACTGAATGATTTCAATGATTTAGATTTTTGTGTTTGATTTGGCTCTTCAGATATGACTAAAACAAGCAATGGTTCCTTTCCTGCTCCACTGATGATGATCCATAGTTCATCTGCAGTGAATTAGATAACATAATTGTTGAAACAGCAGTTTTTTTTTTTTGCTCCTTTCTGTGAAGCTTCATTAGTAAATTTTACTGTCTAGATTGAGAAGAGAAAGAACTTTTATTTAAGTGGTGACATTTCCTACTGTATCACAATACACCTTTATTTTCCCAAATTTACCCAATTTACCTCTCCTTAATTATAAAAAAAGTGTTTAATAAATGCCTAAAAAATCACCTTTAGCTATTAATATCAACACTTGATAATGCTGAACACCTGCACTTCTATTTTGATTACTTTGATAGAAGTTGCCATGTCACAGTTCAATACTCTTGATGAAAGTATTTGTTAGCTGATACCTTTTTTAGGACAGTTATTTTCTTAGTATTATATTGTACTCTGACAGATTCTCTCCCACACCTCCAAACTGCAAAAAAAATAAGCAGAATTTTTGTAACAGACTCAGTAGTGTCAAAACACTTCATATTGGAAAAAGGGAAGCATAAATACTATAAAAATAACCACTGTTTTTAAAAAGTGAGATTTTGGGGAACTACAGTCTCACCTCTGTGCCTGGGAAGGTCACAGAGCAGATCCCCTTGGAAATTATGCTAAGGCACATGGAAACTCTGGAGGTGATTGTTGACAGCCACAAAGGCTTCACTCAGGGCAAACTGTGCCTGACAAATTTGGACCCTTCTATGATGGGGTTACAGTGTTGATGGATAAGGGAAGAACAACTGATGTCATCTCCCTGGACTTGTGCAGAGCATTTGACACTGTCCTGCATGTCATCCTTGTCTGTAAATTGGACAGACGTGGATTTAACAGATGGACCACTCAACAGACAAGGAATTGGATGAAGAGTTGCACTCATAGAATTGTGGTCAACGGCTCAATGTCCAAGCGCAGAGCAATGATGAATGGTGTTCATCAAGAATCAGTGTCAGGACTGGTGCTGGACATCTTTTAACATCTATGACTCAATAATATTTGCATTGTCATTTAGACTGCTGTATAATATATTCTAAATGATACTACCAAAGTAAAACTTTTTCTTCTTATCAAGATTTTTTTACTTTAACAAACAAAAATATAACACGGGTTTTTTCAAAAAAATACTGAAATTTTACATTTTTATTCCAATTTGTGATGCAGAAAAGGTGAAATTCCATCCATCTCCAAAAAGATTTTGGCTACATATTTATGTTTATTAGTATGCCTTCTTGAGTAATAATTTAATAATGTGCTAATAAGTTATTTAACACAAAACTCATATATTATTTGCTCAACTAACATTCTCTCTTACTTAACTTTTTAATTTCAGTGGCTACAGAGAGAAGTTGCTATTTATGCTTTAAACAAACTCTTCTCTGTAGCATTTTCTTTAGGAAAAAAATTACACAGTGTCCTGGGTTGCATTGTATTCTATTGCCATCCTCATGAGCTGTTGAAACCAGGTGGGGCAGTGTTTCCTTGCCTCCTCCCTCTGGACTATCTTTCTGTTAATGGCCCATCAATGCCATGCCACATGACTCAGAGATAACTCCCTCCTGACCATCCTCTGTTAACGAGCCCGTCAACGCCTGGCCTCAGGACTCATCATCCCACTGTGAGATGCTCCACCCAGAGGAAGGAACCAAGAATTCCATCCTGGATATAATCTGAGATTCCAAACACCAGAGACACCCTTTCCACTGGATTCCCAGAGGACAGGAGCTACACATCCACCACTGGACCTTCTGAGGAAGAGCAGCCCCTTTCTACAGGATCACTGCTTCAACAGAACCACATCCACCACTTCAGGAGGACTGCAGCCACCATCTTACTGGACTGCTACCACCACCCTGACTAACAGGGTGTCAGGTTGTATCCTGACTCTGTCAGTTTAACCCAGTGTTTTCTGCCTTTATTTTTATTTTTTTTTAATTGTTATTCTGACTTGGTGCCTCCCACTGGTTTGTTTTCAAACTAGTACAACAGTCATCGCTATCACTGCACTGTCTGAGCAATAACTCAGTTTTTTCTTAAAGTTGCAATTCCTCACAACAAGAAGTTGATAATATCCCACATAAGTAACGTCCACAAAATAAAAAAACTTATGCTCTTCTCCCTGGACTTTCAGTTTACTTCTCAGCTTCTTTCTATTGTCCTACTATGCTAATATTATTTCAGGACTAATTTCCAGTGATTTTTCAAAACTCACACTCAACTCATGAAAGCTGATTTTTCAGTTTATAGCTGATTTTACAGGGTTCTGCGGTCTCTTAAGGAGTAATTCAGAGAAATTAGCCTCTGTCCTAGCTGGTTAATTGCTTCATCAACCTTGCAAATTTATGTAAAGAAAACAAACAAAAAAAAAGGCTTAAAAAAGACAGAAATAAAACAAATAGCAAAGAAAGAAACTAAACAAGTAATTTTTCACCTTCTAACCAGTATGTCTTTCTGTGAATGACAGATGATATTTTTGTTATTGTTGAAGGGGAACACTTTTCAAAAAAAGTCTAAGGAAGTATTGTTATTTATAGTTATTTATAGAACAATGGAATTTTCATCTGAAGTTTTAAGTAGTAACTGCTGCAAATACAAATAAACAATTTTTGATTTAAACTTGTACAATATAAAGCTTTCAGTGCTTTACTACTTTATAGTCTGAATTGCTGTTTCACAGCAATGTGACATAATTTCAAAGTGACAGCAGGGATTTCCTCTTTAATAGGTCATCTAGTCAAAATAAAAATCACTGTGTAAGGAGATAGATATGGAAGAGTCTTGGAATGTACTGGAACTATGGAAAATGCCATCTGAGTGTGCTTACCAGCATCAACTAAAGCACCCTTAGAAGTTCACTGTTCTTTATATTAAAGTGTCCAGCACACAATTGGATAAACACATCGTGTTATGGGTGATCAACGGGCCCACGGGTTGGGCACAAAGGATTACAGTGAATGGAGTGACATCAGACTAGTGACATGTCACCAGTGGAGTTCCACAGGGCTCCATCTTAGGGTTTCAAGATGACCATTTTCTGTATCCTGTAGCAAACCTAAGGGGAAAAATAGCTGCACCACCTGACCAGGTGTGCTGGTTTGGCCAAATTTAGAAATATATCCTCTGAGAGAAGGCAGGTTACAAACCACCCCTCCCCCACCAGGTTCAGGAAAAAATAAATTTTCCTCAAAGGAAAGTGAAAGAGATAAAATCTATTTATTTAACAAACACACAGGAAAAGGAAAATAATGCTAAATAATAAAAATCTCTCGCTGTGGAGAAAAAACCTGGTAAAGTGTTAGAGTCCTCCCTTTGGTCTCCTTGGCGCTAGGGCTTAGCCCAGGGCCAGGCCCTCTGTGCTTGGTGGAAAATCCTCTGATGTTGAAGCAGTCCAGTAGAAAAGGGAGGAAATCCAAAATTCCAGGGAAGGAAAAAAAAGTTCAACTCTCAGTCTCTCTCCGGAGAAAAAGAAGCTGAAAAAAACTGGCCAAAAGCTGACTGGAAAGCAGCAAGCTGGGTGATTCCTCGCTCCCCTGCCGCAGCTGAAAAAAAAAAAATCTCTATCTCTGTGTGACCTTGAACAAGCTGCAAACTGTTTTGAAGAAGTTTTGCGCAAGTTTTTCGTTCCCCTCTCAGGCTCAGTTTAAAGGCATAGAAAGGCACAAAATTAATTCCTGGGCATAGGACAGCAATATGGGATACACATCATAAAGTCACCCCAAGACACCAGGGCCTAAACTACTAAGACAGGAAAGGCAGAAACTATGGAAGTTGTGATAGAGTTGAATATAAGCAAAAGAAGCAAAAAAAAATAGAGGGACAGATGCTGCTGGCTCACCAAGGGTTTGGTATCTAAGGCCAAAATTAAACCAAGCATGTAAAATCAGTGAAACTGGAATAAATGGGAAAAAAGTTTAATGGAGGAGAATTATTTATCCACGAGGAAGAAATAGCGGGAAAAGCCTAACTATAAGGTGAAGTAAAGCCTGTGAGTGGGGCTGTTTGGAGGTCCCTGGTGAGCAACCCTGATCTGACCAGCAAAGCCTGGACCAGAACGATGTTTTGATGAGAACACAGGTGTCTGACTTAATCTTGCAGTCAGGAGACATGGAGTTTTCTCCATAATATTGGTGAGGGAGCATCACACTTCACACTCGTGTAATGAACTAAAGGAGAAACATTTACACCAGCTGAAACACTCACCTTGATAGCTATTTACTAAAACAAAGGCCAACCTCCCTCTGTTTTGAGATAAAGTTATCTCCTTTGAGTTATTCTCTAAGCTTCATGGGCACATCACTCTTGCCCATCTCCACTGGGCCTTCTCCCTTTACAGTCACATTACGCTCCTAAGGGTTTACCCCTCACAGCCTGTGTCATCAAACACAGGGCTGCCTGTCAAGTATCCCTGGACAGCACTGATGATGATGGCATGATTTACATAAATTGTTATAATTTTTTCTGGTTCTTGATTCTTTTTTTACCACTCTTGCACGCTCATAACCTGCTCTGATTTATATTTTTGTCCCTCAGTCCCCTCTCCACTATATCCATACCCCGTTTAGTATTTTTGCTATCGCCACATGGGTGACAGTGGTGCACAGCATTACTGTCACAGTTATCCTGGCAGTGCTGGCCTTGAGCAAACACACTCCCAATGGGACTCAGTGCTCCCTGAAGGGATCTGTGAGGCTCAGCCCTTTCCTCTTTCTTCGTTAAATACTTGTGAGCTGCATCTCTGCTTTATGGCACTGTCTTTAACACCTGGCTGCTTCTCAGACTGCTATTTGTCATGTCTGGCTATTTCTCCAGCAGTTTATCACATCCTGATCACTTAACTTCAGCCCTAGGTCAGGTCAGCAGTCCAGTCATGTGCTTGCAACCCTGACAAATGCTTCAAGGCTGGCTCTGGACAGCAGCTAAGCACCCACACTGCCACTCACTCACTTCCCCCCACAACTGGACTGAAGAGTGAATAGGAAGACTAAAGCCAAGAAAACTCATGGGTTGAGATAAAGACAGTTTGGTAAGCAAAAGAAAGAGACACATTCCCCCTCCCCCTCAAAAAAAAACCCCAACAAAACAACCAAACCCACCAACAAAACAAAACCAAAGCACAAAAGTGATTCAAAGGCTGTTAGCAGACTGATGTACAGTCAGTCTCTGAAAAGCAACTACAACATTGAATCATCCCTGCTTCTTTTTTTTTTTTTTTATTTTATTTGCTGAGCATGACATCACATGGCCTAGACTATCCCTTTGGCAGTTTAGGGTGAGATGTCCCTCCTGTGTCCCTTTCCAGCTTCTTGCCCACTCCTGGCCTATTCCCTTGTTATAGAGGCAGAGTGAGAAACAGAGAAAACCTTGACATTATAATGCCCAGTAACAGTGAAAAAATAGATGTGTTACCAACCCTATTTTAGTCACAAATCCAAAACACTGCACCATACAGGCTGCTACAAAGAAAATTAGCTCCATCCCAGATACCAGATTGTTGTTTAGTGTTGTTTAAACATAACGAAAGCTACAGAGGCCACTGAGAACACAGGATAAATAATAAAATTTGTTTCATTTTTCAGGCCTTTCTAAAATTGCTTGTAGAAAAACTAGACTTAGAAGAAAATTAAGCCTTTAGGAACAGAATGTGTTGAGACCAATGTACAATGATGTTCAGCAATGTTTTGAGGGTTTTATAAAACTAACCTGTTCAAAGGCTGTTGTCTGGTTGTCAGCATAAATGATGAGTTATGTGTTTTTCCCTACAACTATTGAAGTGGGACTGAAATACTCTAATTCATATCAGAGAATTTATAAAATATTATTAATATTTGTAATTCCTTATTTTAAAAGAATTCTGTTTTAAACCCGATGGGTTTGCCTATATTAATGATAGTATAGGTACAGCAAATGGACAAAAATAAAATTTCTAAATGTTCTTTAATTACTGCTATTATGTTATTTTTTAATACCTGAAAAGTTTTTAAGCTTACAACTCTTTGATATTACAGCTGCAAAGAAAAAGGGATCTGAATTCTTCTGGTCTGCTGTCACAGCTGCTTGTCTATGGAACTTCTGTGCAATATACCCTGGTGCACAGACCTGTGTTTAGTAGGCTCAATGGAACATCTTTCAGAAACAGCATTTAGTTCTCCTGTTTGTATAAAAGACTTCTAAGAGCTCCTTTCGTCTGTAACTCACAACCATTCTTCAGTCGCAGTTTAAACCTTTTAATATATTACAGTAATGATAGTTCTCTGAATGCACACAACTGAATTAGGTATCTTACAGCACACGCTTCGCATTAATCATAAAAATAATATATTTCCAGGCAGTGCTGTTTTAGAAGAAGGATATTTTGTCATGGTTTAATCACTTGTCACTAAAACCTGGACTGAAAATTGATGGTGTTATTCCACTGAAACATTTCTAAGGCCTCGAGAACAGCCCTGTTCTCATATGCTCTCCTTAGAACAGTCTAATGATTTTAAACACTTTTTGTAAAAAGGGAAGATTAGACTTAAAAGTTATGCTTTCTAAAACTTAGTGTGGTAACTATTTGGGAAGGGAAGGGATGGGAAGGGAAGGGGAAGGGGAAGAAGAAGGGGAAGGGGAAGGGAAGGAGATGAATCACTCATATTCCCCAAACAAGTGGCTAAAAATAATTTTTTTTCTGAATTAGAGAAATTTCAACAAATATAAAAGTAATATGAATTAAGGTAGAAGAATTCCATGCTATAGGCTTTATCCCACATGTATAGAGAATTATTAATTCAGTATCTACAAACTGATAATAATTCTGAATCTCAGATTATTATCCTTATTTATGTTGAGAAATAAAACTTCAAACTGTCTTCCCAGCCTCTTTGCTGCAACAACTAATCTGGGCAAAGTGAGGGTAGAATTAGACCTTGCTTTGTCTCTGCATCTGTGAGGAAACTGGACAAAAGGAAAACTGGAACCATGATTTTTCCTCTCTCCTTCCCTCCAAGTCCCATATGGTGTTCAGTGTTGCTGAGACAGCATTTGGCATTGTTCAGAGCTAGTAACAAATTGCTAACCTCTGGGAGTAATGAGAGAATAGGGAGGAAATCATGCCTTTGTGAGAGAATAATATCTTTTCTTGATGCTTCCTGAGGCAATATAGCTATATGCTTCTTTTTAAATAGGACTGCAGAGAAAGAGGCAAGCTACCTCTGAAGAAATAAAATACTAGTTTTGTTCAGGCTTTTGCATTCTTTTTTTCTTGGAAGAAAATAAATTTCTTAAAGCCTTCCTAAATATTTGAATAGAATTGTGCAGTACACTGATGAGTGTGCTGTAAACTTCTGAATCAATTAGACTGGCATGGATGCTAATAACATTGTCACTAACATTACTATGGTACTAAACCCTTACATGATGACAACCTGCAAGGATAATATTGATTATTAAGTAGATTAATCAGACTTTGCTTATGATTTGCACATGACTTGCATGAAATTTGGGTATGCCTCCCAGTTTGTAGTTGTGCTCTTTTGGCATCACAGGGGATATGTTTGTGTATGGTTGCCCTGAGCATCTTTTGAGATCATATGATGTCATTGAATTCATGTGGATGGACTCAGAATAGTAAGAAGACTCTAGTTTTCTTCTGTTTTCCCTAGGTAGAACAAGAAGAAATCTGTAGCCAAGCATATTTCAGTGTTACCATGTATGGTTCAAAAAGTGCAAGTAATGACAAAATGTTTGAATAAGCTTTAATTCAACCAGAACAATTCACTCAATTATAACAGATATCTTTTAAAATACTGATTAATACAAAAGCCTAGAAGAGATATAATTTTAAGGAGAAAAGTACTATGTATTCATGTAGGCAAAGGATTTTTTCCCCTCCTTTAGTGTTCTTATGACTTCAATTAATTCTAAGAACTCAAACCAAGTACCTAGCATTTGGACTTCTACATTACAACAGCTATTGAACTTTTTTTTCTAATGTATGACAGAGAAATGCTTTTAGTATGCAGTTACAGTAAATTGAGACATGCATTTAGCATTTTAAGCCTCTAGGAAGTCTTTCTTTCTACACAGCAGCTCACCAATTGAATATTAATATAATGCTTGGCAATTCAGAAACACATGGTGAATTTCCTTTGTCTGTAAATTTCTGTTTAACAACTACTTAATATTCAGGCAAAGAACTTGAATTCTATACCTACACTTACCCTTAGAGTATGAATGACTTATTAGCGAGGTGCAGTGGCATTTGATACTTTTACATACATTTTTAAAGAATGTTGCATGCTACCGCTATGAGATTTTCCACTATTTATAATCAGACTTATACTTCAAAATGGCAAAACAGCCAGTAGCTCATACATTGATATGATGCTCCTATTGAAACCTAAAACATATTACAGAAAAATAAAATATTTTCAGTTCTTGCTTTGCACTAGAATTACTGATGGGTTTTCAGTATTTCTACATGCAGTTTTTGCATTTACCTTTCCTTGAATCAAAACTCCTATCTCCTAAATATGCTAAATTCAGAGATATATTCTATCAACAATTAAACAGGTTTTGATAGCTGAGCCAGACTCACAAGTCTGTGTTTTTATATTCTTCTCTTTTTCCCATTCTTAGCCTTTCTTCTCTCTTGCCAAGTCCTGTCCTTTCTTTTTTTCTCTCCCTTAAAATTCAAAATGAAATTAGGCGATGATATTTTCACTGGTCCAAATTAGAGCAGTCAGAGTGTTATTTGGAACTATGTTTTTTTAAAATTTCTTCTTCTTTATTTAAATAATTACTGACAATAATTTTTATTAGATTTGCATTTCAACCAAAGGCAATGACTTTACAACTTCATTAATGTGGTGAATGTAGGCCATGATCACCATCCCTGATAGAGTATCTTCACATCAGAAGGGATCCTTATGAAACTGCGCATCTTCTTTCTTCTTTCTGTTCTCCTTGGCGTTTTTTACATCATTTTTCTTTCCTACCTCATGTGTGTAGCATGTAGCTGAATCACATACTCATCTTTATTAAATGAAATAATAAGTATGAGAAACATCATAGCAGTTCATTTGCTATTGACTGTTTCTGTTGTATAAATCATCCTCTACTTTACATTTCTAGTCCATAAAGGTGAAAACCAGAAGTAATTAAATATTTTTCATGCTGTGTTTGTATGCCCTGTTGTACAGTTACTTTCCATTGCCGGATGCCTACAGGCAGTTTGGTGATGAGGTTTTGGAGAGGAGTAACACATCAAATTTACTGTGCTAGATCTGCTTCAGAGCAAGCTTATCACAAACCATCATTAAATGGCTAGTCAATCAGACAATTCTACATATAGGTATAGATATGGAAGAATAAAGACAAATCTAATGGTTCAAGCAATATTTTAATACTGAACATAACTCGTTTGTGCCACTTCCAGTTAACTTTAAAATACATGTGTGGTGTTGGCAGAATTATTGGATAAGTATGGTAAGAGACTTCATTACATTAATTATTTGTCATACTCACTGCTATTTTTTTCTCATGTAAACTGTATTTCGTTGTATGTCTTTTGGCAATATTTGAGTTTGGTCTTTGGTGCAAAACAGTGAAGTGAAAAAGATTTATTTTTAAAAAGGGAAAATTTCTACTGTTTTATGTATGATGTTTTACATTTATTGCAAATATTCTAAATTTGAGGATATTTTTAAAAGGAAAGAGTTCATATGCACACACTTTCTTTTATGAAGACCTTGTTTTATACGTCTGAAAGATATTAGAAACCTGCCTTTAATTTTAAAACTTTCTGATGAATGCTCTTCCTTGAGAGATGTAGTCCATCTCTTTTCTGAAATGTGTATTACATTTTGATAAAGTTTTTAATAAGCTTCTTCTGAAGTTTCCATTTAGATGAATGACATTTAGAGTATAGAATAAGGAAAAGAGAAAAAGAAGTAAGATAGAACTGAATGTACGCTTACAACTTTAGTTACATATTATGACAGAAGAAATGCTTTGAATATGATTTTAGAATTCTAAAAAACGCCCTCATGACAAAAATTGAACTAAAATCTACTTTCTTTTTAACCTATTTCAGTTCAAAGTGAAATTCCAAGGGGTAAATTGTTCTTTGTCTCAGGTTACTGTGCAAAGACAAGCCTATTTTTCTCTCAGAAATAACCATGACATAAGCAACCTTAAAAAAATTCCAAAAGTAGCAGACAGGAGCTACCTGGTAGCCTGTAACTGAACTGGATAATTTATCATTTCTAATACTGACGTCCAACTTATAAAAAATAGACAGTCTAAGGAAACTTTCCACATCTGCTTCTTTAAGTAGCTAAAAAGTATTATAGGGAAACCAATGCTTGTGTGAGAATATACGGGAACAGTCTTATTGTGATGCCCATATTTGGCAAAATTTTTAATACCATTATAGATGCAGAAAACTGCAACATCAAGTATTTGGTTGTGGAAACATAATTTCTAACACAAATATAAGAAATCAATCAAATTATTTTATTGAAGAGAAATTTATTCAGTTGCCTGAGCAGCTACTACAATGTACCAAGGAAATAACTTACTGTAAATTGTCAGTTTAATCTAGCAAAAGAACCCAAGGTTAAATTGGAAAAATGAAAACTAGAAATATAGAAATTTTTTTAACCCTGGTAATAGTTAACATCTGGAATGCTAAAGGTAGTGAAGAAGAGTGAATGAGTCTGGGTGGAATGGGCAACCTCTTCCAATACACTGTGTATCCATGCCTCCCTTTAGTGTATGGGATCAATGGGCTGAGGTCGACGGTATAAGGTTCCACAGGGCAAAATGCTGGGTCTTGCACTTGGGTCACAAAAACCCCATGAAGAGCTACAGGCTGGGGGAAAGTAGCTGGAAAGCTGCTCAATAGGAAAGGACCTGAGAGTGCTGGTTGACAGCAGCTGAACATGAGCCAGCAGTGGGCCCAGGTGGCCAAGAAAACCAATGGTGTCCTGGGCCTGTATCAGAAATGGTGTGGCCAGCAGAACCAGAGCAGTGGTTGTCCCCCCATACTTGGCACTCGTGTGGCCACACCTTGAATACTGTGTCCGCTTTTGTGACTCTCACTTCAAAAAAGATATTGAGGTGCTGGAGCTTGTCCAGAGAAGGGCAATGAAGGTGGTGAATGGACTAGGGAGTAAGGGGGAAGGACAAGACCTAAGCATGTTTTGTTTCAAACATTCTGTCTCTTACAACAGTAAAAATGTGATCAGAGGAGAGTATCCCAGGGAAATGGAGCAGTGCTTTTTTGAACCAGCTTCCTGCTCTACCTTGAGACTTGCTCTCAGTTGTGTCCCCCAACCCCACTTGCTGGAGGAGGGCTGAAAGGGATGATTGTGCATATGTGAGCAAAAAGCACAAAATAATCTAGTTTACATAAGAGGTGTGCACCAGTTTAACTATAAAAGGAAGCAGATTAGGACCCCTCGCTCTCTTTTTCCTCTCTTTCACTCCAGCTCTGGACCATGCTCACAGCAGGATGAATGTGGGATCTAAGGACTGGTGATATTCTTTGTTCTTTCTCTCCTTTTTCTGTCTTTATTCCTCGCCTCCATTGCTTTGACTGTTCAAAACACAGCTGTGGTTTTCTACCCCATACTCTGTACTGAACTTTGTTGTGGGAGTGGGGAGCTTGTAGAAGTGTGTCGTGGCTTGTTAGCCAACACCTTTGAGTATTGGTGTGTTGTGGTTTCTTAGCCAGCGCCTTTGGTGGTGTATTGCATCTTGTCATCCAGCACCTTTGAGAAGTGGTGTTGTGGGAGCTGAGAACTTACAGAAATGTGCTGTACAAAGTCTAAGGGCTTGTTTGTGTCCACTTTTTACAAAGTGTATTGAGAATTTAAGAGCTCGTTAGCCTACACCTTTGAGGCTACATGGTGGGCTAGTTGCCAGAGTTAAAGCAACTGTACAACAAGAGTTCTCTGACACATGGTCCAGTGTCTTTGTTCAGCCTGATGAGAATTTACAACAAACGTCATGCCCACATATCATAACAGTAAGTCCTATGAGGAGCATCTGAGGGAGTTGAGTTTGTTTAGTCTGGAGAAGAGGAAGCTCAGGGGGTCACTTTACTGGTCTCTGTAGTTCCCTGACAGGAGGCTATAGCGAAGTGGGGGTTGGTCTCTTCTCCCAAGTAACAAGTGATAAGACAAGAGGAAATGGCCTCAAGTTATGCCAGGGGAGGTTTAAATTGGACATTAGGAAGAATATCTTCATGAAAAGTGTTTTTAAGCATTGGAACAGGCTGCCCAGGGAGGTGCAGGAGTCACCATCCCCAGAGGTCTTCAAAAAATGACTGGATGTAGCACTTAGCGCCATGGTCTAGTTGACAAGGTGGTGATTAGTCAAAGGTTGGACTCGATCTTGGAGGTCTTTTCCAACTTAAACAATTCTGTGACTCTGTATTATGGAAAATGAGATTTGACAGAGTTAACTTTTAAGCTAATGATCTTAATTCCTTGATTTACAGTCATGTCTCATGCTTTTAGATTCCTAGACCATAGTTGGTTCTCAATAAATTGCCTATACTATTGGTATGCTGGAAAACAAAAATGAGGACTCAAGGGATACTGCGCCCTCTGAATGTGAGCTTCTATAGGATGTTGTCCTGTAGGGAGGTGTCGTTAAACCTTCAGCTACTCTTGGGCAGTGGTAGTTTCAGATCAGACTGCTTTTTATTTATTTTTCCCTTCTTTCTTTTTTACACATAATGTAGAATTGTATTTCACATATGAACCTTGATACATCTCATTGTAGTTTTTTTTCCACCTGAAATTGCATTTCTGCAATCTCTGTGAGACCACTGAGAAGCCAAAACTAATCAGAATTTAGCTCCCCTTATTAAAATCTCTCAGACAGAATATAACAGTGGCACCACATAACCTTTGAGATCCTACATGTTGGTGGGCAGTAGGCAGAGTGGTTCCATTTCCTAGCATGCTTTTATAAGTTTAGAACGATGTTATTTGAGAGTGTGTCTTCACAGAAGTTAAAATACAAGGTCACAGTCAAAATACTGGTTCTTAAAAAATAAGGAAGAGCTACCAAATGTATTACTGAGTAGTGTATATAATATTAGTGTCTCATCCTTCCTTCTTCAGGTTGTAATTGAGATAAAGTTTACTTTCTGCTCATTAAGCTTAGTCACATTTTCTAGGTATGCTGTAAAATCCTTTAGCCTACAATTTTTACCTGAATCTATCAGAAGAATATAAGCTCCTGGCATCATATGATATCATAAATCAACAAAAGTGTTCATGCATAAAGAGTATTAGCCTCTCTAATGGAAAATATTTAGGTATTTAATATGTCCACTTCAGTTTTTATTGAATACTATGTGAAAACCTGAAACTTCTAAGAATTCACTATAAGCTACAAAGATATGTAAAGAGACATCTAGTTATTATTCCAATACAGTTAGAACTAATTTGTTTGTCAGCAATTCCACTCTAACACATTGTCTTTCCAGAGACCTAGAACATAATGGTAAAATGATGTCTATTTGAGAATTTGGTGTGTGTCTTTTTAAAGGAAAACACTAATGTGCTCACAGCATGTAAAGAAAACTTTTTTATTATGCCTACCTACTCTTTAGTAGTTCACACCATTTTAACTGCTTCAGCTGAAATGGGAAAAGAGCTGTGCAGAAGGAATCTCACTTTTGCAAGAATGTACTTAGAAGGCAGAGTTTGAATGGTATTCAAACTTTCATAGTTGCCATGGCACAATGAAATATTATTGCCCTACAGTGCCTATGTACAAACCTAACTGATATTCAGTTATTAAACCTTATATAAATTACTGGGGTTTAAATTACCACAGAGGTCACTGATGTCACTGATACCTCAGCTGTGCCTGACACGGGTCTACCTGAGATGACTGGAACCAGCTGTGCCCATCATGGGACAGTCACTAACCTCTCCCCACAGAGGCCACCCTTGCAGTCCCCCCCACCAGCACCTGGGCAACAGCACCCAACACACCACACTTAGAACAGCAGGAATCAGGTAAATACTCTATATGAAATATTACAATATTAGAGAAGGACAAAACTCCTCTTACAAACACATAGTGTTAGTACAGTCTTCATCTGTAAAACCTGTGTTACATTTTCATTATTTCAGTAAAAATCAGATGGCCAAAGGGACATTTGCTGAAATATCACTTTATAGCCTTTAAAGGACTTAATATCTTCTTCAGGAAACTGCCAGGGTCATGATTTATACTGTAGGTCTTCAGTGCTGCACATGAGAATTGTGTTGGATTCAAGTAATCTGGACAGGACAAAATATCATAAGGAACATAGAAACCATGAGATACAGTCAAAGACGTAATAAAGGTTCTTCACACATAGGAGAAAAAGTGTGTTAAACATATATCATTTTAACCTATCAAACACAGAGCAAAGCCTTCCATGCAGCTTGGCGTTGCAGGACTCGGTAAGTCCTGTGGCTGCAGTTTGCTGGGCACTACAGCAAGCACATGCTGAAGGTTGTTTCCTGCAGCATCGGCAACAGAAGGAGTTGCTCTGCTCCTCCTTGCAGCTGTGGGCAGGCTGGCAGCAATGTGGTAACAGGGATGTGGTAGTTAACATGAGGAACTGAGCAATTTCAAATGCAGAAAGTTTCATTTTGAGCACACATGGATGATTGACTTCAGGTTTCTCCCCCCAAGACTGCAGAAGATACTCCACTGCAACACATTCCCATAAAAAAAGAGATGGGAAACACTACTTTTCAACATCTACAGCAGCCCTAAGTTTGAAAAAGACTACTGTCTAGTCTGGTGCCTCAGGCAAATCTGAACTTCACAGCTGAGATGTGGCTAAAAGGATCCATGATTTGGATCATATTCTGGACAATAATCAGGAATACTCTGATAAGTATTTTATTAAGATACAATGAGTACTTTATTGAGATACAAATGCTAAAGTTAATAATGGCAAAGATTCAAGAACATGATTTTTTCTACTGAAAGATGAGCTGATCTGATAAAGACTTGAAAGAAAAACTAAAATTTAAAACAGAATATATGTTAAAACAGAAAACCTATAAGAAATGGCAAGAGTGGGCAATGTGCAGTGAAAAATTGACGGCTGGATGACCCTTCCTGTCTTTAACATCTCTGCTTTCAGTACTCCTTGGTAGTGTTTTTGCTTTGCTTTGCACCATTGCTGTAAACATAAAATCTGCTCCTCATGCACTGTATACTACCTATAAAGCATAGACATGCTACCCTCAGTACATAAATATAAGTAAGTCCACAGGTTTTTCCAAATAATTAGAACTTTGATCTCTATCCTGAAGCATACACTGAGCTTGATGCTTATATGATGCACAAAAAGAAATCAGAGACAGTCTGACAAGGGTTAGGGACTATCTGCATTAAGAAAAGTGTTTGGAAAATTGGAATAGTAACTGGAAATCATCCAACTGGTTTAATCCATGTCATATTTTTATAGGTTGCTCAGTATGGAGCATCTATAAAACTACAAATTTACAGGAAGTTGGTGCTGCATCTAATTGGCTACTGGATCGGTTTATTTCAAGAAATGTTTCTTGTGTATTTTTACCTTTTAAAATGACTCTCTGTTAATGAAACAGATATATTTCCACCAGTCTTGAAATAATTCCCACAGCACACCGTTATGATTAGTTTCACTTTCACACTAGTGCTGCCAATTTTTAAAAACAGTCTTTTCATTAATAATACTGCCTAGTATGAGCTGCCAAAAACTATTTAATGTGTGATATGAAAAATCTGGCATTATGTAGGTGCCTAGTGAGAGCCAGTAGTGTAAGATTTTCATATTTCCTCCAATGGATTTGTCTGAAATGAACTCTGTGTATTCTCACAGTGTGTTCTCTGTTAAAATAAAATTGCTGTGTTTCATTATTTAATTTGCACATTTATGAAGTCAGAATGATACAATCAGTATTCCCTTAATCCTATTTTTATGCATGATATTCACATACAAAGAGTCATTTGCTTGATTTCAGTGCCAACACATGAAAATATATTTTTTTATTCCTGTTGAGCCTTAGGCAGTATACCTTTTCAGCTTAAGGAGATTCATATTGTCATTTTCCTAGCATACATGTGCTGCTCCACACCAGCTTACCTTTTTTGGCAGCTGGAAACCGATCCTCATTACTCTCTTCAGCAGTATGACTTACTTGGTTACTCTGGCTCTCTCTTCTCTAAAATTAGATGGTGAGCTTTTCATTTCATGGACCATGTCTTTTTATCTATTCCATAAAGCTTACATGGCATTTATGGGATCAATGTAAATTAATAATAATAATAAACATTTTATACTTTACTGATATACATTTAGGTGTTTGAACTGTGAAATACTGCCTTCAGTCAAGGCAGATGTTAATGTACAGGTGTGTCAGGGCACATGGGGTTGGGTGGCCTCAGCACCTGGGCATGGAGGGGTTCCCCTGGGGCATCGGGGCTGGGTCTAGCAGCCAGGACTGTCCCACTGTCCCAGGTAGAGAGAGGTGGGCTGGGGGGCACCTAGAGCATCTCCAGCCCTACACCCTCAAGTTCCAGAGCTAACTCACATCTCATGTTTAAAACCCAAATTGTACTTGGATGCAAACCTAATTCTAAAGAACAGGTGGAACAAGATATTGAAATAATGGAAGTTTAGGTTTAAATTTGAAGTTTTTAATTAGCATGTTCATGTCCTTTGCAGTGAGATAACAACCCTTTTTTTTGCCTTAATATAAACCAGAATTTTATTCTGTCATCATACATACACCTGTGTATTTGTGCCTTAAGGAATTTTGCCTTTAATTTAAAGCTCGATTTCATCTGCAATACTAAATATTCATCATTTTCTTAGGTAATATACGGAAATAAGAAGTCAGGTGTCAGAGTCTGGGATAGTTTGTCCTCAGAAGAATTCCAGAGCTCTCTCTCACAGGCAGAAAATAGACAGGAAAGGAGAATGCTTTTATTGAGGATGAGTGTATCAGTATCAACATCAATAATCTCATGATTTTGTCTGTAATGATCTGTCAGTAGTTGACCGAGCTTTCAGCCTTGAAGGATAGTTTAGACTTGTTTTATAAATACATTCACTTTTGGCAAAAAGACAAAATGTAACAGCTTCTACCACCTAAAGCAAGCACATCATACCTGTTGGTATGAGAATATCCATTAAGTCAAACTATTTTATCTTAGGTCTTACTCATTGAATTTTGCCATTTAGTGCTAACAATACCTGAGAAAGCATGAAACTATTTATAAGGTCTCACAAATAATTTCTTTTTATTTTAGTTACAATATTGCATCTCCAGATTCTCTGATGTTCATTGCAAATATGTAATATATATTCCTCCTTGCAAATGTATGAGAAATATATCCCATTTGTTCCATGTTAAATCATAGAAGATGAAGAGATAACAAGGATGAGGTTTTACTGTCTGCAGAGACATAACAGATGTTTTAACTCTAGGTATGTAACGTACACTGCCTGACCTCAAGCAGCCTGATCCCAAGACCCTCAAGAATTATAGGTTTTTGTGATGCCTCCCAAGCTCACAAAGATTTGAATGTCTCAAATGTCACCTGTTACTTCCATTTAGGAAAATAAATCCTACTCTAAATTTTAAATTTGTCACATGATTTTAGATATTTGCAATGTAGATACCAACAGATGAGAAAGTCACTAGGCTACATTTATAGTCAAAGGAAGAATCCTTACTTAAGATTTTATATGGTCATTTTAGGATAAGATTTATTTTTCAGTGAGTGCCTATTCTTCCGCCTTGGCTATAAAATGGTGCTATGATAATTGCTAAGCTGAGAATGTGATGCTGTAGATTTCCACAGTGGATCAGAGAAATTCCTTCAAAGCACAATTGCACTGGATCTCTGCGTGTTTTAGCCACATAATAATTCATCCTTGATACCTTTTTTCCCCATTTTTAAGAGCTGAACACTGCCTGTCTTTCACTGTATTGGTAAATCAACAACTTTATACTCTCTACATCTGTCATTCAGTTGAACCTGTTATATGGAGAATGGAGTTTTGCAACATAGTCAATGCTGAGGTGACTTAAAGTATACAATTAAAATAAGGTAGTTCATATGGAGATGTATTTATGTTGAAGAAACATACCTTTGGTGCCAAATAACAATGAACTACTTTGAGCCTTTAAGGAAAATATATATGGCGAAACCTTATATAAGACATTCTATAATATATATGACTAATCTCTCTATTAATAGCTCCTAACTAGAACTGAAATTAAAAGCCTTTTGGCTTGAGCCCAAATGTTTATGTCAGATGAAAAACTTATCTCATTTAGATAGACGTGACAGAGTTTAGTGTGAGAGAAAAAAACCCAAACCCATTCTTTGTAATTTTGCAATATTTTTGTAGTCTGCACTGTGACAACAGTAAAAAGCTCATCCTAATCCTGCCTAACTGGTATGGATCTGGTATGAGACCAGTATATCTGGCATCATCAGTCATTGATGACTGAAGTGTATGGGGTAATGGCTTTACATAACTGTAGTTACTTAATTTGAACTCATATTTCTACTTAAAGGACAGGCTGTGACGTATGTTGTCACAAAAAAGACATTCATTAAATGTTTAAGCAAGTGTGAAATTTTAATACTCACCAACTCTTTGAATATTTACCAAATAGTTAAAATTCACCAGCTCACTAGAAGATTAATTGAAAAAATAAAACAATCTGTGTGCCATATATTTTTGTCCTTAATTGTGGGTAATTATTCCTAAAATAACCACTTCTAAGAGTTTAAATATTAAAAGTGTACTTCTAGTTCTAAAAAAAAAAATTATAATTTTTTTTCCTTTTAAAAAATCTTTTAAAGTGACACCTCTTTATATCAGAGGACTGAACCTGTGGTGTATTCAGAATCATAATTAGACTGTAGTCATGAAAATAAATTTAAATTTTATTACTTACTGTTAGCACAGCTTTGCCAAGAAAGTAGAAAAGAAAGTTAATTGTAATCTGCTGCATTTTGTTCATCATGTGCATCACCACCCCTGCTTACTGAGAGCAATAACATCTCAGAAGTGCTCTCTAAAGCACCATCTACACAAAAGGGGTAACACTGTTATGGATATTAATGCAGAACATTAATTGAGACATCACTGATAATAAATAAGTATAAAAGAAGCCAACCTGAATCTTTAGGAGACCAAACTTGCATGTTTTGCTTTAAAAAGTAGCACAGTGTTTTTGTGAACCATATTTTTTTGTAAATCACTGGAAAAATGGAAACTTCAAGTCTCCAACATTGTTCAAGGAAACCTGTTTGATTAGACCAGAATCACATGCTGTATTCTCCCTTCAGGCAGGGATGGCATTTTATTTTGCAACCTCCAAATATCATTAGGTATGACAATTATTGTTACCCTGAAGCGGTGTGTATTTGCCTCCCCTTTGCACCCAGAGCTGAGCCAGCAGATGGCACTCACACTGGAAGAGAAATTCTAAGAGATTCATGGAATTATGTCTAAAGAATTCCACACAGCCAGGAACAGAATTTGTGATTCAAACAAAGCGCCCAGTCCTCCAGCTTCCCAAAGGTAGGTTTCCAGGTGTGTGGTGTAACCTCTCAGGCAGCTAAGCACCGCACAGCCACACCCTCCCTCCCTCCTGCAGTAGGATGGGGAAGAGAATTGTGTGTCAGATTTCTGGGTCAAAATAAAGACATTTTAACTGGACAGAAAAGGAAAGGGAATGTAAATAATAATAATAATAATAATAATAATAATAGAATATACAAAAGAAGTGCTTCCCAAATGCAAGTGCTCACCACTCACTGATGCACAGCCACTTTCTGAGCAGTTGGTTCCTGTCCAGCTTTTCCCAAGAGGCTTATAAAATGAGCATGATGACATATGGTATAGAATATCCCTTTGGCCAGTTGTGGTTAGCTGTCCTGGCTGTGTCCCCTCCAAGATGCTTGTGCTCTCCCAGCCTCCTCAACAGTTGGAAAGACCTTGACATTGTAAGCACGGCTTAGCAACGACTGAAACATTAGTGTGTTATCAACATTATTCTCACCCTAAATCCAAAGCTACAGACTGTATCAGCTATGAGGAAGAAACTTAAATCTATCCCAGATGAAACCAGGACACTAGGCTAAATTACCTGCTCAGCAGTAGGCCTTATAGATAGAATTCTATAAACACATTCATCCCACAAAACTTCCACTAATTACAGAATGATCTGCTCTTTATAAATGCCTGTCTATTCCTGATAACTATCAAGTGGACCTAGATGATCATCATATTTGACTAAAATGATACTAAATTCCTCCAAATATCACAGACTATCCAATAATAATGTCTAACTCCCTATATAGACAATAAGGTATTTCTGACTAACTTAATATGAGGTACTTCTATACATCTCTGTTTCTTTGTAAGAGAATGATTGTTCCATTGCAGGCATTATTCCATTAAAACAGTTGTTGAATAACAAAGGGAATAGGATCAATAGCAATAAATGAAGACTCCCAAATTACTTATTTCCAGGGGTTTGCCTTTAAAATATTTTACTTGCATCTTGTACTTTGATTATGTTAGGGCTGTGTGCTAAAAACTCATCTGTAAATTCACAGAGGAGCAGGGAAACCCAAATAACACCCTGACAGACTATCACCAGGGCCAAAACAGGAACCATAAGCCCATAAGATGGATAAGGCTTATCATCTTAAATTCATAGTATCACACAAGGGCACTATGGTAGACAGTCAAGGACTCAGAGAAAGGGTACACCCTCTTTGAGTGCCTCCCAGGACAGGTCCCAGGACAGCCTCAGCCCCAGTGACTGGGTATGAAAGCCCATCATGATGAGTCAATACCAGACATGTTATTAGGATGCAGAGGAAGAGCACTTTTGAAGAGCGTTATTATGTGAATGTTTAGGGATGGGCCAAAGGCGGGGGAAGGGATATATTCAGATGATTTGGGGAGGAACAAGTATGGGAACAGAGAGGATAAGGGGGTAAAAGTGCCCAGACATATAAAGAATTTGGTGGGTCAATACGCTTGTCTGACCATGTGTCAGAGACTGAAATATTATAGTTTATGACTTAAAACATTTTCTTAAAGGACTTTAAAAAAAAAAAAAAACTGTATTACAAAAGCTGCAACAAAAAGACTACCGCACCCTGAATGGGGCCCTGACTGAGGGCTTACAACTGCTCGCTGATGAAGATAAGATAAGTAGCAACTCAGGGCTGGGGACATTCACAAAGCACAAGCTTAACACCTCCAAGGTGAAGACCACAGCCCCAGGGCTATCAACTGCCAGGCTCACACAGACCCCCTGCACCAAAGGGTGGGGGGAGGAGAGGCTTTGGGTATCTGGGAAAAGCCCCTGGTCAGAGGCACAGTGACTGCCCATCCTCCACTTTGCAGAGGAGCCCAGCTGAGGAGTCCTCACCGGGCAGGGGTGGGGGGGGGGAGGGGGAAGCTTATCCACAGCAGAAGGGGGTGACATGGCCCATCAAAGGGACCTCCCTCAAAGGGGTCCCCAGACCCTGCACCAGAGCACCAGGGATGATGCAACAGACCCTCAGTGTTGCAAGGGACAGTGTCAAGCTAGCCTCTGCAAGGGAGACACATGGGCATTCCCACCTGGCCCAAGGTGTATATTAATCCACAGAGTTCTGTACTCTTCGGCGTGTGGTGGCGTGGCGTGGCATAGTGTGTAGCGGTGTGCTGTCACCACCAGCAGACCGGATGGAGGGGAGCAACGAGACGTCATTGGGACCCTCGGATGGGTGATATGCTTCCACCTAACCCCTGTCACCTCTCCCTGTTCCCCCACCCCCCCATGCACACTTCTTTTTCTATTTCTTTCTTTCTTTTCCCTTTCCTTCTCTTTGCCTCTCTACTAGTAAATAAAATACATCCATTTTTTGGCATCAACATCTAACCTTGTTTGGTTTTAATCTCATTTCTGGGAATATTTTGAACCTTCTAAGTTCTTTCTGGTTTATGCAGAGAGACTTAGCTTGCTTTCCTTCTCTGAGTTTAAACCAGATTGTAACACCATGAGCCACACCTGATCTGCACAGTCTGTCCCATCTTCTAACTGAATTATTTTCAAACTCCTTCCTGGCTGATGGACTTTCTAGTCTGTGTGCATGTGTGTGTATGGGGGCATCAGTGTGACAACTGGAGTCAGTCCATGGGTCAGAAGGTCTCTGTGCTTGCAGTGCCAGCAGGCAGAGAGACTGAAGTGAGTGACTGTAAGCAGCAGCGACTGTAGTGGTACAATGTGTCATAGGGGCCCATGTGGTTAGGGTGTCAGGAACTGGAGCAAGGGAGGCCTGGGTGGCAGCAGCTGGGTTGGGAGTAGTCCAGATTGTACATATGTATTCTCTATGTATTCTCACTAGTGGAGACCTCCACCTGCTCAGCAAGAGAGGGAAGAAGTATGAAGTCAGTGATGCTGTGGGTGTTTGTGCAAAGGCTCTGTGTGTCAGTTCATTATCTTTGTGGCCATGTGTGTAGGTATTTATGTGGTATGTGCATGTGCTCTGTGTGCATAGGCCTTCTGGGAATAGACCTTCAGCCTTGCCACTTACCAAACCAGAAGTGGTGCAGATGAGGCAACCAACACCTCTCTTAGGCAGTTGTATCTAAGGGCTATTGTTTTTTTCTTAAGAACTTACTTTTGAAATGTTATTGAATGGTAAGAATTAATGTCCAGTTAATGTGATACTGTATAATTAATTTATGTTTAGACAGCAGGAGACAGCTATGAACTTAGGAAAGACAATGCTTATCCATGAACCAGTAAGTTCATGGATCTGTATAGAACAGCGTATGGTTTAGTAAACATTTCATGACATAAACTGGTGAATGCTTTGATTGAGGAACATCTTCAGAAGCAACATAACAACATAGGGTAGCATTAACACTCATTCAGAAAACTGTGACTTAACTCCTTATTTGGAAGAGACAAAGTAGACTAAAGCATTAATATGTTTTTATAGAAAACTAGTTTGATTCAAATAAGTTAGGATGAACTTCATTGCTGAATTCTTTATTTCATGTCATGAACTAAATGAACTTTTAAAAACAGTGTAAATTGAAAGAACAAAAGGTGGGGACTACATTTTTCCCTTTGCTACTATTTTTCACAGAATCCTAGATAGTTACACAGCATAGAATCAGAGAATCAGAGAATGGTTTGAGTTGGAAAGGATCTAAAGACTATCTAGTTCCAACCTCTCTGATGTGGACAGAGACACCTTTCACTAGAGCAGGTTGCTCAGGGCTCCATCCAATCTGGCCTTAAACACTTCCAGGGATGTGGCATCCACAACTTCTCTTGGCAACCTATCCAGTGCCTCACCACCCTCACAGTAAAGAATTTCTTCCTATTATCTAATCTAAACCTACTCTTTTTCAGTTTGAAGACATTGCCCCTTGTCCTGTCCCTACATACTCTTGTAAAAAAGCTCTCCACCTTTTTTGTGGGCTCCCTTCAGGTACTGGAAGGCCACAATTAGTGATCCCTAAGCCTTTTCTTGTCCAGGCTGAACGAACCCAATAATGGTTTGTGTTGGAAAGGATCTGAACGATTATGCCATGGGAACTTGTAGCTCCAATCCTCCTGCTATGGTCAAGGACACCTTTCACTAAATCAACATTCTCAAAGCCCCCTTCAACCTGGCCTTTGAAGACTTACAGGGATGGGACAACCACAGCTTTTCTCAGCAACCTGTATCAGTGCCTCACCACCCTCACAGCATTACCTTTGGTAGCTCTGGTCATGTTCTGACCTTTGGTGCTCAAGAAAATTGGTGAGTGAAGCATTGGCTGTGTGAGCAATCGTTAGTCCTTTGATGGGCAATATATTACCTTGGAAAGAAATTTCATTATTCTGTACAGTGTGGTAGGAACATAACTATGTTTCAAAATTACCTTCAATGCCCAAGCTGAATTCCAGCTACAGTGAAAGATTCAAGTATCTAGTGATTTATAACTCAGGTGGACTTGCATGAAGAGGTGTCTTATTTCTCAAGACACTCAATTTTATGCAGTCAACTTCTACACTAATGTTTAATTCTTTACCTTAACCTTCTAAGTTCATTGTCATTTGGTAATTACCTCAAGATAATGAAGAAGAAAAGCATTATCTTTCATGAATTTTAACTGGCCACCAGCAACTATCGTATCTTTTTCAAAACTGTATTCTCTGACAAATACTTTCCCCACAATATTGATCTGTCACCTATTTCATTAGTCCCTAAAGTTATAATTCATATCCTTTATATTATTTTGGAAGAGGAAAATAAGGATCAACAAAATTCAGACACTATAGTAATACAAACCTTATTAAAACAGGGGTTTGCCCCAAAATTCCTTGAAATTTGACTATTTCAATATATTTCCAAATCTTTCTAAACTCTGACATCTCAAAATGTTACACTGGTTAAAAATTGATAATCAGTCAGTCCATCTACTTCAGAATGAATGATAGATGTGCATTAGGCATTTTCTATCAATGTTTTGGCAGTCAAGTAATATCAGGAGTCTTAGCAATTTTACAGTAGGAGGTGATTCACAACAAATATCTCATTTTGTTCCAATTAGTATGGCATAACACTGTTTTTATCATCTAGAGGAAAACAAACAACACTCCCACAGTGAATAAGACTGAAAAGGTTTTAATATATTTAATGAATACTTGAAAATGACAGACACAAACATTGTTAATCTCTCCATTGGTGTGTGATTTTGGACAGCTTAAGCTGAACTATCCAAAGAAGAACTCATTTGCCAGGTGAGCTTGCTAAGCCTTCACAATTGCAAACCAGTCTACCATGCTTCTGAGAGCTTAAATGCTCACTTGGTGTTAATTTACTCACTGGTTTTACTTTACATTTGGGATTGAATGATTGAAAAAGTTCACTTTTTAGAAAAGTTTCAGAGAATGAATGTAAAAATAATGACATAGAAGACACTTTATGGTTTTGTGGTTGTTGCATTTTCTTTTATTTACTTTTATTGATTCAGAAATTGTAAAACATAAACATTAACCAGTGCAGATCTGCATCAGGGGCTGACCATATGCTGCAGTTGCTCAGTCAGCTCATAGTGATAATGTGTAATAATCACAATTATGAAGTTAGAAAACTGAAGGAATATAAAATCCTGCATCACTTACTGCTGTCTGAATTTCACACACACAAAACTAAAACCACACACATTTTTTTAATTGTAGCAAGTTTAGAACATAGCAAAATCACAAAATCCATTCAGTTCTCTGAGATCAAGTTGAATAGTTCATATTACATTGTTACAGGATTACAGGGAGGAGAACAAGGAAAGAGATATTTTAGGAACAACTTAGAGGTCTTGACTATATCGGTTTTGTACCTTTCCAAACTTTTACCTGAAGGAAAAAAAAAACCAATCATGCCAGCAATATAAAATAGAAAACTTTGGTTATTAAACTCTGCATTGTACCCAGCTGATGAACGTCAGTAATTTTTAGATATTTACATTGCAAAAAGCTAGTTGTTGTAACTGTGACATCTATTTTCTACATGTTTATTGTAGTACAGTCTGAATTAATTCCACTTCTTATTCAAGTCTATCTTTAAAAAAACCCCACTTTTTTCTGTACATAAATTCATGCATGGTGTTTCAGTTCTGGACTTCTGCTTCTGACTTTGTTTCCCAATTTAATAACTTTTTACAAAATGTGGAGAAAATTAGTCAGTCATTGTCTTTCTAAGACTGCTTACAGTTTTGTGAAAACATTTGTACTGCTCTTTCTCCCTTTGATATTGATACCAAGTACCACTAACTATCTATATTTATAAAGCTGTGGCTTGCTGCACTTGCATGGTAAGTCACAGATGCCAAGTATCCTCAGCTTTTGAGGAGTTGCTCTGTATTTAATTTACAACAGCAAGAACAAAATTCTCTGGAATTCTTCTAAGCATACAATATACTTTATCTAATAGAACAAAAAGCATGGTACATACATAGTGCTGGAAGCTTTCTATTGAAACTACAGGAAAGATGTCCATCTTACTCCTCTAAAGATTTAAAGGAAGTTTTCATTAATCATAAATAACCTAGGTAGCATAAAATGTAGATCTGCTTTCCTCCCTCACCCAAGTAATTAGATACTGGACAGTAAATATTTTATTTTCTTTCCATTGGTCACACAATTACAGAATCACAAAATGGCTGGGCTTGGCAGGGACCTCTGGTGATCATCTAGTCCAACCCTGCTGTTAAAACAGGGTCCACTAGAGCACGTTGCACAGGATCATGTCTGGGTTTGAGTATCTCCAGAGAAGGAGACTCTATAACCTCTCTGGACAGCCTGTTCTAGTGCTCAGTCACCCTCAAAGCAAAAAGGTTTTCACGTTCAGATAGAACTTCCTCTGTTTCAGTTTGGGCCTGATCACTCTTACCCTGTTGCTGTGCACTACAGAAAAGAGGCCCCATCCTCTTGACACCCACCCTTAAGATATTTGTATGCATTAATAAGATCCCTTCAAAATAATTTCTTTTCCAGGGTAAACAGGCCCAGCTCCCTCAGCCTTTCCTCACAAAAGAGGTGGACCTTATCCTTCCTCATTGCATCACTGCACTCTCTGACAATGTTTCTATATTCCTTCCAAGTTGCCTGTCTATTTTTCCACACTCCACACATTTTCTTCTTCTATTTGAGTTTTATCAGAAGCTCTTTCCTTATCCATGCAGGCCTTCTGCCCTTTTTGCTTGATTTCTTACTGATAGGGATACACTGATCTTGAGCTTGGAGGAAGTGATCTTTGAGTATTAAACAGCTTTCATGGACTCTCCTGCCTTCTAGAGCCCTATCCCATGGGATTCCGCCAAATAGGTCCCAGAAGAGGACAAAGTTACTTGTCTTGAAGTCCAGGGTTGCAATCCTACTTATTGCCCTGCTTCATCCATGCAGGATTCTAAACTCTACCATCTCATGGTCACCGAAGCCAAGGCCGCCCTCCAACCTTCACATTCCCAACCAGTCCTTCTTTGTTTGTTTGTTAGTACAAGGTCCAACAGCACATTTCTCCCTCCTTGACACAGGTGCTCCTTCAGCACCTGTGTCAAGAAGCTGTCATCAATGCTCTACAGGGACCTCCTGGACTGTGTATGTTCATCTGTGTTATCTTTCCAGCAGATATCAGGGTGGCTGAAGTGCTCCATGAGAACTAGGGCCTGTAGTCATGAAGCTAAACCCAGATGTCTATAAAAGTCTTCATGAACTTCTTCCTGATGAGGTGACCTGTAGTAAAAACTCATAACAGTTTCACCCCTGTTAACTGTCCCTTAATTCATTCAGTCAGACTTATTAAATCAAAAAATCTTCCAGTCAATTTTCTTCAATCTGTATCAAATATATTTTTAATGAAATATAAATTATATAACAAATCATATTCACAATACCTCCTCAAGTTTAACTTACCTATAGTTTTATATATGTTCTACCATTTACAAAAATATACCTGTCAATCACTGCCCAGGTCTAGCAACTTGAACTTCTTAGCTAACAAAAAATCTCTCGCTTATTTCAAAGGGTGTTTGACATTTATTTTCACTCTCATGATTAAAAATTGACATGAAGATCATTAGCAATTCTGTGGCCCATTTGGGGATCAAGCCATTGAATCACAGAATCAATTAAGTTGGAAGAAAACCCTGAGATCATTGAGTCCAACTTGTGACCAAACACTGCCATGTCAACTAAATGCACTAAATGCATTTATGTCACAACTTATGGCACTAAATTTCCTTAAACACCTCCACAGATGGTAACTCCACCAATTACTCTTTGAGTAAAGAATATCTCCAGTGTCACACCTTCTTGTAGCTATTTAGTTATATTACAGAAGATGGATCATCTTCTCAAGCAGTCTGGAGTGATCTGCACCACCGTAGTTAGGTCAGGCTTCTGTTGGGTAGTGGGTGTGACTTTCATTTCATCAGGGTGCTGTTGGGACCTGAAACCAGGTCTTGGGTAAATGTTCAGATACTGAATAAAAGGGCACAGCAAAGGAAATAGTGCCAGTTTTGCCATCTGTCTGTTGTAAAATAAGGACTTCTGCACCTGGTCCCAAAAAGGCATAAAACAAAATGAGAGAAGATCTATTTCTGTAACATAAACTCTGAAGAGCAGCAAAATTTAACATCTGCCTTGGTCCTCAGCAATTTTTCTGGCTACTTCAGGCATCTTCCATTCAATATGGTCTTTCTGGCAATTCAATTTTCCTAATGCATTTATGTACTTCTGGGCTTTAAATGTGGAGTTAGCATGTATAATACATGTAGTGGATTCCATTTAGGAGGCAAATATCTAAAACTGTGGTGCGTCAAAATGCAAAGAGTATTTTTGTCTTCCAGAATCCAAATCACTTTGTCACGGTTAGCTTTAAATTTTAACCCTATAATGAAAATGACAGAAAAGCTAAAATATGAGACATCAATTCCTCACTAGTTTACTATGCTTGCAATTGGAAATTTTGGTGTGGAGGGTTGATGCTGGTTGAATGCCAGATATCCACCAAAGCCACTCTATCACTTTCCTCAGCTGGATGGGGGAGAGAAGATAAAATGAAAGGCTTGGGAGTCCAGATAAGGGCAAGGAGAGATCACTCAGCAATTACTGTCACAGGCAAAACAGACTCTGCTTGGGGAAATTGATTTAATTTATTGCCAAACACCTTCCTCTGACCTCTCCCTTCTTGGGCTTTATTTTCAAATTCTCTACATCCTTCTGGCCCAGCTGCACATGAGGACAGGGACTGGGGTTGCAGTCAGTTCATCGCAGGTTTTCTCTGCCACTCCTTCCTCCTCAGCAGGAGGACTCCTCACATTATTCCCCTGCTCCAGCATGGGGTCCCTCCCATGGGAGACAGTCTTCTACAAACTTCTCCAGCATGAGTCCTTGCCACAGGCTGCAGTTCTTCACAAACTGCTTCAGTATGGGTCCCTTCTATGAGGTGCAGTCCTTCAGGAACAGGCTGCTCCAATGTGGTTCCCCCATGAGGTCACAAGTCCTGCCAGGAACCTGCTGCAGTGTGAGCTCCTCTCTCCACGGGTCTACAGATCTTGCCAGGAGCTTCAGAGGTCACAGCCTCCTTTGGACACAACCATCTGGTCGAGTGGGTACTCCTCTATGAGTATCTGCTCCACTCTTAACCTCCAAGACCATAGTCTTCATGATGGGCTGCAGGGGAATGTCTGCTCTGACACCTGAAGCACCTCCTCCCCTTCCTTCTTCACTGGCTTTGGTGCGCAGAGTTGTTTCCCTCACATATTCTCACTCCTCTATGGGGCTGCAAGTGCTTTTGTGCAAGCTTGTTTTTGTTACAGTGTTTGTTCGTTCCCTTCTCCTCCCTGCTTCTTAAATACATCCCAGAGGTTCTACTGCCACTGTGGCTGATAGACTTAGCCTTGGCCAGTGGCCAGTGTTTCTTGGAGGTGGCTGGTATTGGCTCTGTTGGATGCAGGGCAGGCTTCTAGCAGCTTCTCACAGAAGTCACCCCTTTAGTCTCCCTGCTACCTAAACCTTGTCATGCACACCCAATACATATGGTAATTTTTTCTAAGTTAGTCAGCTGTCTCAAGTAGTTGATCAGCTTTTGATATCTGTCAATGAAATAGCGAAATGGTTCAGGTTTTTCTTTTTCTCTTTTTTTTTTTCCACAAAGAGAGATGAACTGATAATTTAATCAAGAAGTAAAGAATAGGTTTGAACTGGGCTTGGTTTAGTTTTACTGAGGGTATATTTAATAAGGTTGCAAAGGCCATAGCCCATATGATACTGCAGATTTTGGCTTTGGATGAGAATATTTCTACTAGAAATATCAATTTAATCAAGAAAGAAGTAAAAATTTATCAGAAAAACAGAAAATGGAAACGCAAGATAAAGTGATAACAGAACATTTTAATCTACTGTAAAAAAAATTCTGAATTTCTGTACAATAGACTCTTAATCTAAAGGATCTGTAAAAAAACCCAAACATTTGGATATAGTAATTTAGTTTTCAACTTCACTATTTTATAGAATTAATGGTTCTATACTAATCTGATAACTGTATCCTGTTGCTGCCTGTTCCGAGCTTTCCTTTCCCCTCCCCAAGACAAGCCAGGACTTGCCTCTGCCATGTGCTGCTTTGTTCCAAGCACGGGCAAAACGAAATGTAACTCAAACTCTTCAGCAGTGTCTGATTGGCCGGTCACCCCGGGTCCGCCCCCAGTCCGCCCCTTTCCCCTTCTCCAGATTAAAGAAGGACCCAAGAGGGGGCCCACCCTCTTTGGCTTTGCAATCCTTCTGCGAACATCTGTGTGTCTCTGTTTCTGTTTGAAAGCTTCTAATCACAGGAATTAGGCAAACTGAAGACTATATTTTTCCCTCTTTGCTTCCACTGGTGGTATCAGCTTTGCAGCTACTATTTGCCGCTTTTAGAGCTACTGAAATGCTGGACTGCCCATGCTACCTCTCTAGGCTGCCCGAGGCTTTCTAAGGCATTGAACTACGAGACTAGCCGGTAAAAGCTGTATTTCCACAGTATCCATCTAGCAAATGACAAGCAATCACCTAGATTCAGGAATTTTTTAGTTTTGCAGCACACAGGTATAAGAAAGGATCACAGCTGTCTATAATAGAACACATAAATCTAATTTAGGTGCAAAGGGCCAGAAAAGAGATCAGAACAGATTTATATTTTCTCCCAGTGGAGTAGATACTATGGCAGAATCAACAGTCATTTATACACAAGTGTAGAGGATTTGTAAGCACGACAGTCAGTGAGAATGTGAGAAAGCATGAGATGAAGGTTTATGAGCTAGTCACTAGCAGTGAATGGGAATCTACACAAAGTAATCTGTTGTCTGATTGTTTCTTTGTTTTTTCTTCATGTATCACTTTTGTTTATTTTTTGACTGCAGGAATTAAGTATTACAGAAGTTAGTTCAGATGAATTAGGCTTGTGTTATTTAATAATTTTTAATAGGATGTAGGAAGAGAGTTAGGTATGTGTAAGTTTAGGAACCTATTCCAGGAATATAAAGCATGATGGAAAAATTATAAAAAAAAAAAATTTACACACTAAATCAGTCTGGTTTTCACTAATCGAGCTCCTCTCTACTAATAGTTACCTTCCCATTATGGCAAGTAAATGCATGTTTTCATACATACGTATTTATCAATATGCCAGTTAAGAAATCAGAGGTCATTTGGATGGGAATGTTTAGAAGACTGAACAATCAGACCAGTTTATAACTAAACTTAATTGAATTAATTCCTAAGCAACACACTTTGTTATTTCATAGTTCGTGCTTCTAATTAACATCATCACTACCAGCAGAAAAGTATTACTCTTTAGTAAGGAATCATATGCTATTTTAGATGTAATAACAAAACATCCCACATCTGATGCCATTTGCTGATCATTTTTGACTGCAGTCCTTGGTGGGTCTTAGTCTCCAGTCAAGGCAGTCATGTGTGTCAGATCTCTGATGAGAAAAATCAGAACTGAAGCAGCACTGTATTCTCTGTTTTTCTTCCTAATGGTTGGTGGGTTTATGCCATTTCCCCCTTTCCTAATTATTGGTTTTTGGTTTTTTTTTTTTTTTTTTTTGCTGGTCAGTCATTCCTTTTATACATTAGACAGGACACTTATCCTATAATATGAATCGATGATAAATATATTTTAAAATAAAAACAGCATCCTGTAATGAAAATTTGCTAAATTTCATTTTAGTAAGCTTGAAATGGATAATAAAAATTTGCACATATGTATATACATATGTGTATCTATATGTTTTTCATTACATAAATTATCTTGATCTACACACACATTCCAACTGCCATGACTTGACCCTTACCAGTAGAGTAATGTTCTTCTGGGGAATTTATCTTTTATTCCAATATAATTCAGAAATACTTTGATCTGCATTAGCAGGAAATTGAATGGTTTTCCAGACACTGTCTTTGACTGTAGTTTTTCTTTCTACTTTGAAGCTGGGAGAGAAAGACTGAATACCTCTAAGCTGATAAAGGCAACTAGGACCAAAATCTAGAAATGGACATCTAAGAACTTCTTTATATTTTTGATCAATACAGTTGTTACTAGAGATAATACTTCTCCCAAATGTTTCAAAAGAACAGTGAAAAAAGTTTACTCTATGGCTTTTATTTTAGAGAAACCTCTGCCCTTTATGTAGGCTTGAGACAATTCAAAAAATTGTCCAAAAATGTATCCTGCAACTTTATGAATTTTTTTTAATTGAAAAAATAAACAATGGTAATACACAAATGTGTGAATAAACTGAAAATTTTTCACAAGCAAATGAAAAGCCTTAATATTATATTGCCAGTAAGCAAAATTCCACTCTTCTCAGCCTAAGGGTGAATGGAGAATTTCCAGACCAAATTTAGAGAATTGGTAGAGATGTTTACAAGCACTGCATCTCAAGCTCAGAGCATCAATCTTTCTCATATATTATTAGGAATAGTTTTAAAAATAAGATTTTTGGATAAGAATTCATGGCAGGAATTCTGATTTGAAATACTTTTCTTTCTTACTTCTATTTTCCACTTATAAAAGAAGTCAGTGAGATATTTTGATTTGCAAATGTACGTGTTCCACAGATAAACTGTTGACCTCTGTTCACTGTGCTCTTATGTCACACATTGTTACCCACTGCACACCACAATCTGCCCTTTATCTGAACCAAAGTAATGTATTATAATAAGCTGAACGTCCAGTGCTACCTATGGAGACATACAGGGACAAAAGATGTATTGATTTCAGCAACCTTTCTTTAAAGAGAAAGACAATTGTAGTGTTTGCAATGAATTACTTTCATCTATCTATTTGCATGTATTTCTAAGACTTTACTGTGATAGTAGACAAAACTTTAGAAAATAACTGTGTCACTCACTGTAACATTTGGACAGTCCATGAATCAGAAGATACACAAATTTGGAATACTAGGTACACCATGTAAAAACATTCCATCCTTTAAGCTGGAGAGATAGGAGAGGTTTCTTTTATCTGATATCTGTTAACTTTGAACTTACTGTAACAGTAATCAATTTAAAACGTTATTTGGAGGTCTAGTACTGTAACTCACCTAGCAAGTGCAAAAGTATGACAAAGACTTTCATGAATATCTAGACTTATTTGACTTTTGTATATTTTTGAGATATCTCAAGAGACTTTTTTAAGGGGGGGGGGGGGGGGGTGAGGCTGAGGGGGAAAGGAATCATTAATAAATACATACCAACTCAGAGAATCAAACTATTCAAATGTTCAAATTTGCCCTTTCTGAAATTTTCAGTTGATATTATTGCAAGAATTATTACATTTATTTTTGGAAGCTTAGTTTTCTCTTCAATGAACTTTTTTGAAACACTTGTCTACAGCCTTCTTGTTCATTTGACTGACTTTTTTTGAACTTTTCTACATCTTTTTTTTTTCCCCCCAGACAGCCATCCTTTTCCTCTCACTCATTTTTTCCTGTTGTTAAACTTGAGTCATATCCCTGCTTCCTGACAGTGGTTTCTTTGTGAAATCCTATAAATTTTGGGTTAAACGAAAGGGATTTGTGCTCCCAAATTAATTAGGCACCCCTGCTAGGTATCAAAGAACTTGACCATAAGACTAAAATCTGCTCTGTTGATACATTTCTGTAACTTTATTTGGTGGAAAATAGATCTTCTCTAAAAGGGTGTTACCTGTCTTTAGACCTTAGAAATACACATCTACATGTATATATGCGTAAATAAATATGTATGCTAGGATGTGGATAACATAGAAGAAGTTACTTGGCTTCCAGCTATCATGAACATTTCAAGCTATGTAAAGCTTTACTATATTCATGTTTCAAGACATTTCTTTTCTCTGTAACACGTACTGAAAAGTCTAGCCAAACATTTTAACATAAAACACGATTCTTACTGTCACATTACTTAATGTCTACCTTAATGAATCCAGACCTAATTGTTCCCAAGATTTTTTGTGAGCATTCAGCCTTTCTGCAGCATGTCTCGATACCCTGTGTCTGGCTGACATCTTTAAATATGAAGATTCAAAGATTTCACAGAATATGATCATGTCAGAGACAGCTGCCCCTATGTGGCATATAAGATACTTATCTCTTTTAATGATGTCCTTAAAATGGAAGAAAAGCAGGTTTTCTCTCATTTCATTGTTATTTTGCAAATGTGTCTGTTTATATCATACAATTACATCAGTGCATGTGGTAAACTGTAAATGTCACAGGCATTTTTTATAATCATTGAAGTTTTCTGATGGTCATTTAGAACAACACGTGGTTCAAACAGTTCTATAGAAAAGAATTTAGTTTGAATTCTGTTAGGCACCAAAAATATTGATCCAACTATGTTCAACCTAATTACCTGGTTCTGCATTTGGACCTGCTAGATTGGAGAAGGATGGAGATGGGGGTAAAGATGAAAGTAGCTGCCCCTGTGGATTGGAGAAGGATGGAGATGGGGGTAAAGATGAAAGTAGCTGCCCCTGTGCTATTTTCAGAAACAGATTTGCGAACCTTTCTTCTTGTACTGGCAATCTGACGTGCTTTTTTTATTATTATTTTCAGGTAACAAACTATTGATTTCTGGAAGTGATGGCTGTTCCATGCATGCTGATCAGCACATGAGCAGTGGGTCCAAGCAGCAATTGATTTTCATATCAACAGTGAATCTAATGCATCCTATATGAGTTAGATTTGAACAAGAACAACCACTTTCAGGGAAAAGCCTGACATACAGATCTCTCACTCAGGCAACTGACTTCAAGAGCTGCTGAGGTAGACACCAAGATGCAGACAGAATCAGAATTTAAGATATACCCCTGTCTGCAGAGCTTCCTTATATAGATGCTAGGGTATGAATACATTTATACAGTCATAAAAATCCAGGGAGGTTGAGAAAAAGAGTTTATAGGTTGACTAAATTACTGGAAATGTAGTGCAGAAAATGCTGTAAATTATATATACATTGTTTTACTGTGGAATTAATACTTTCATCTCATGGGAAGGACTAGAAAATAGATAAAGGTGAGTAGGATTTCAGCAAAAGAGTGGTTAGCCTCTTTGAGGCGAATACACACAAAGTTATCAGGAAATTGTCTTAAGTGGTGTCATTCTGTGAAAGATAAAAGGAACAGAAAGTGAGGCTCCTGTAAGTTGAAGGTTTATAGACATACTCTAGAGACTTTAATGAAAGTCAGTTATCAATCCTTGTTATGAAAATTATCTTTACTATATGAATAGTTCTACCACTGACACAACATAAATAAATGTAGTACAAAAAATATTTATGACAATTTTAAATTTTATAGCCACAGCAAAACCTTTGCTAATAGGCAGAGTGGATACAATCTGGAAATACATCTAGAATATTTTTCTGGAATCAGCACTGAATGAGCATTACACAAAAAATTATGTTCATAAATCTCTTTTTTACGCTTTGATTCTGAAAGACTTCCTTCTGCATTAAAAATAATATAGCTTATGTTTATACAGCACCCTTTGAAGATGAAGACTTCTATTGCAGCCATTGCAGTTGGGAGTGAACATTATGATGCAGTGAAAGCTGCAAAATGTTTTCATTGTAATGAGCTATTTCTCTTGTTCTTTGTTTACCTCTGCTGAAATTTGGAACTCTAAGCTGTTTTTAATGCCAATTTCCTTATACAGTTGGGTTCTCTATCTGCTGATTTATCCCACACCAGTTCTCTTTTTGCCTTCCCAGTCCTGGGGAAATAGAGGGAAATTATATAGAACTAGAAATTCTGTGAACTCTTAAAGCACTAGGACATTAATGGCATTTAGCCATTTACTTCACCGGCAAATCTGTGACCTCAAATAAATGTATTTAATAAACATGTTATAAAATCCCTTTTTCAGAGTGTGGTCCTTTGCACATGAAGAAAAGTTTCCATTAGGAATTAACATCTAATTTGAAATGTGCCCTTTGAACACAAGAAGGAAAAAGAGCAGATGACAGTGACTATAGTACTGGTATTTAGTTACACTGATTAGCTAAGTACAAAATTTAATTGTTTTAAATAACTTATAAATAATTAAAATCATAAGCCCAACTCAGCTGGTTTTATTATGAGAAGTTGATAGCTTTTATGTGAGTATTGCAGTGGAAGGAGCACAGGTAAAGATGTGAGAATTATAGGCACAGGCAAACAGTTCTGGCAAGTTGTTCCATGTATCATGGTTGTGAGACACTGAAATGGTTAATGGCTTAAACATTGCTAAAATTGTGGACTTTTGCCTACTGTAGCAAACTGCAAAGAAGTAGGTGTTCATCTGTGACCACTGTAGTCCGCCCCTCCCCAAACAATCCAACTAACTGGAATTTGGACTGTGACAGGAATTTGAGGTAAAGCAGGTACTATTATCCAATCATCCCAGATCTGGGGAGAAGAATGTATCCACAGGTGATACTGGAAGAGAGACGGGAATGCTGATAGCCTAAAATTCAGGGACACCTGCTGATGTGCAAAGTACTCACCCAGGTGCAGAGAGTGAGCACAGACCCACCTCAGGCTACAGCTGGGTGTTGGCTGAGATAAGAAAAAGGCAAACCCTGTGATGCAGGTACTGTCTCTTTGTCCTTACACAAGTGAACTCAGCTGTGATAACTCCCCTTCTGGGAAGTACTGGGACATTCACAGGTAGCTTGAAGGTAGTAATCTCTGCTGAGGGACCATAATGGGCCATAATAGACTCAACTACACTGACCTCATAGGCAGCTGTAACAACTTAGACCATCAAAGACTCCTAAAAGTGTCCTGTGACTCACAGCATTACATCATTCAGTGTAAAACTCCCTGTCTCGGGGAGGGGGGGAACTGGACATTTCCACCTGAACCTGAGTGCATATAATTCATGAAATTGTTGAATTTTGGGGGTTTCTTCTACTACTGATGGATTGAGATTGTCACTTTGGCTAGTGAAAACTGGAATTGCACAACCCAGTCTTGCCACTGGATCCAAGGGGTGGTGATTATATATCTTTCCATGTTTATCCTTTCTTTTCCTTATGTGTTTTCCTAAGTGTTATTTTTATACTACTCTATTGCTATATTACTGTAGAAAATAAACCCCAAAATGTGTACACATCTTTTTTTTTTCCTTTGCAGCCAATTCTAAAATAAACCCTATATATATATACTTAAAAACACTGATCATTCAGTGTTGTTTCACTTTAATCCACCCCAAGGGATCTATTAACAAGACCTTAAGTTATCCTCACCTTCTGGGACTGGCTGTAACAAGGGTCTCCTCGGGGAAAAAAAAAAGCAAACCGTCAGAAATGAACATTGACTGAAATACAATTTTGGGCTAAATCTTGCACTTATAAATTATTGACTGTCCTGCTGTAAGTTAACAAAGGGTTAAAACACAAATGTCTTCTGCTTACCTATATTCCAGGTGGGTATGCCATCCCCAAATCATTTCAGCTTTAATAATCTTTCTGAATAGCAGCACATTCTGTTAAGGCCCCCTAGGTTGGCAAGAAGATTTTTCCATCACTTCAGAGGTTGGCTTTGGGACTATGCTGGGACTCTTCTCCACCTAACCACATTCGCCAGAGCTTTCTCAGTCCTTGGTAGCTTTCCAAGGCAAGGACATGCCTTCCCCCACTTTTCATGTACCTCTTCAAGAAGTATAAACACATATAAATACAGCCTTATCATGGTGATAAACCAGAGATCCAAAACATTTCTGTAACACTTCAGATTGAATTTAATTTTTAATATACTTGCAGCATTACTGCTACAGGACTTAATCCTGAGTGTGCAGGTTTATGAAGAGAAAATCTGGCAACTAAGACATATTCATGACATTTATAGACTTTACTACTATCATATAAACTTTCCATTATTTCCCTCAATGGTCATTGGTATGCCTTTCCATTTTGGTTGCTTTGACTGAATAGTGAATTTAATATAAATCCATCATGGAAAAAACCATATGAAATTTGCATTGTGAAAGTTCTGGTTATAAAAATAGTAGTGATGATACTATCATAAGAAAGATCATAACTATCATGTAAGTATTACAAGGTTGTTCTGAATCAGAAAAAAAATACTTTTGTATTGTGATCATTTTTCATTTGCTTGGCTGCTTATATATAATAATTATGGTATTTTCTCCTTACTTTTAAAAGTGATGTTAAATATTGACAATGGACTCTATCCAAAGGCAGGAAAGTAAAGAGCAGCATCTAATAAATGCAACCTTCAGGTGAGATCCACAGAGACTAATTCAACATTCTCATCTGAGTAATGCTCCAAGAAAGTCAGGGTTAGACCTCTGCGCTCCCCACACAATCATTTAGAAGCATCTGTCACTTGCGAAGTGCAATCCAAAAAGATGAATATACTGCAAAAGGGCTGACCTAGCATTAATCAGTAAGAAAGGCCAAGTGCAGGGCTATCTATATCAATACTGTTGAATCCAATTTTGGAACTTAAAGGCTGGCTTCTTTGAAAGTTTATGCTGCTTTCAGGATGAATATGTTCATCCCCTTGGAACGTACTGCTGAAGTAATTCTCTGCAAGTGCATATATTGAGCAGGATTTTAAGTATGGTTTCCAGGAGGTATCCCTTCTATAGTACTCAAATGTCATTTAATGAAGACTAGTGAAAGGCCTGTCTCCTTTCAAAAGGAACCAAACCATTTTTCTAGAGTGTTCCCTAAATAATAGGTTATCAAGTAACCATTGAGAGTTCATTTATCATGGAAACAGAAGAGAAATATCTAGGCAGAGGCTGAAATCTGTTTAAAAAAAAAATCAAAAAGGGCAGACCTAAGTTCTTTTCTCAAGTTTCTTTCCTGCTTTGTAGTTTTTTCTTTATTTGGTATGGGGCTTTTTGGAAAAAAAAATGAGACTGTCTGAAGAAGGAAAAATGCTGGTATAAATCACTCAGGGTTGAAAAGGCCAAGAGACCAGACCTCCCCATTTTCTGGGTGATGACTGTAATTCCCAGATTAATACCAAAGTCAGCTCTTTGTCAGGCTTGTTCTTGCCCCTCGTAATGTTGTTGAACACAGCTGAAGGTCTGCTTTGTGGCAGGCTCAGTACTGTTATTTTAAATCAGGAAGAACTCAAGAGTTTCTGCATGCAGACAGGGACACTGAATAAGGAGAAAACAATACAAATTTAACCACTGTAACACAGATTATTGCCTTGGATTCAGAGTCCAAAAAACTTGACTATCTTCCAAGTTAGGCAAATAGTAATGTCTCAGAGACGTCTCCCTTAAATTCCAGAGATCTAAAACGTGCGATAAATTGTACAAATTGTAACACCAGAGAGTTGTGCTGCCATTCACAGAGGCCTAGACAGTCTTGAAATGGACCAACAGAAATTTCATGAAGTTCAAAAAAGGGAAAAGAAAAATCTTGCACCCTGGAAGAAATATCCCTATGCACCAGTAAAGCAGATTTGTAGACATGAGACTTGGGGTCCTGGTGGACAACAAGGTGACCTTGAGCCAGAAATGCCCTATGAGGAAAAGAAGGCTGACAGCCTCCTGGGTTGTTGCCAGCAATTGAGGATAGTCATCCTTCTTCTCTGCTCAGCCCTGATGAAACACATCTGGAATGCCAGGCCATTTCTGGACTTCCCAGCACAAGAAAGATATGGACTTTTATGGAGATCTCCCAGTTGAGGGCCACAGAAATGACTAAGGCACTGGAGTGAGCAGGTTGAGAGAGGTGGGCCTCTGAATGGTTGTCATCTGTGTGTATAATCACCTGATGGGAGAATTAAAGATGTGATAAGCAGGCTCCTCTCAGTAGTAGACAGTGATAGGAGAGAAAATGGCCACAAATTAAAAAATAGGCAGATTCAATTTTTTTTTTTTTGGTTGGTTTTGTTGGGTTATTTTTTGTTTGTTTTGATTGGGTTTTTGTTCGTTTGTTTGAGGTTTTTTTGGTTTTTTTTTTTACTGTGAGGTTGGTAAAATACTGGCACAGGTTGACCAGAATGGTTGTGGAGACTCCATTATGGATATATTCAAAGCCTGTCCAGTGGTAGTCTGAGGCAACCTATTATAGCTGACCCTTCCTGAGAAAGCTGGTTGTTTAGGTGGTCTCACTTTCAACAAAAATGATACTGTAATTTCAAAATTATTTTGTAATTCTATTGCCTCTTCCATTTACTGAATATTTCACAACTATCAGTAATTTAGTAAATCAGCACTTATTTCTGCAGATGTAAAAACTGCGGCATTTTAAATAGCTTTCTGAGGAATGTGTACCCACATCACAGCAGAGATTAAATTCACGTGCTGATTCACAGTACAGTTGCATCACCTAGTCTTAGTTGCAGAATGTCCATTCAGTAAGCACAGGTTTACAAGATCTTGAAGCATTGTCTTAATAAAAATCGGAATAAAAAACTTTGCATCTTCTGTCTGAATATTACAGTTACCTTTATTTGTCTAGATAAACATTGTTTGATATTTCTTCTGAAATCCCAAAGTAGCAATTCCTTTTGATTTAAACAGACAATCATTAAATAGGAAGGAGTTCGCATTAGGGGAATGTTTTATAAAGTTTACATAGGGAAAATGATTAATAGAATTCCTCAAAAATGAACTTTATTACTGCTTTGAGATTCCAAGAATTGGTGCTAAAACATCCAATATGTAGTTCTTTAACAAACTCAATGAAAAAAATTATGTTCTGTGCACAGCTGTTTTTATACTCTGTTTCATTTCTTATAAAGCTTACTCCTAATTAAAATATTGAATAATTTTGTATGGTGGTGTAAGAGAGTGAAATGTTATGGTTAATGGCCTAAACATTGTGTCCTGGGTTGCAGTGTATTCTATTACCATCCTCAGGAGCCGTTGAAACCAGGTGGGGCAGTGTTTCCTTGCCTCCTCCCCCCAGACTATCTTTCTGTTAATTGCCCATCATTGTCCTGCCACATGACTCAGAGATAACTCCCTCTGGACTATCTTCTGTTAATGAGCCTAATCAACACTTTGCCTCATGACTCATTACCCCATTGTGAGATGCTCCACCCAGAGGGAGGAACCAAGCATCCCATCGTGGATATAATCTGGGACTCTGACCACCAGAGGCAATGGCTTCCCACTGGATTTCCAGAGGACAGGAGCTACACAGCCACCACTGGACTTCCTGAGGAAGAGCAGACTGTTTTACTACAGGATCACTGCTTCAGAGGACTGCAGCCACCATTCTACCAGACTGCTACCACCACTGTGCCTAACAGGGTGTCAGGTTGTACCTTGACTCTGTCAGTTTGACAATGTTTTCTTTTACCTTTTTTTTCCCCTTTTCTTTAATTTCCATTAAATTGTTATTCTGACTTGGTGCCTCCCACTGGTTTGTTTTCAAACTAGTACACATTGTTATGAAGGACTTTATGCCCATTATAGCAGAACTGTATAAAGAAGCTGCAACCACCAAAGCCCATCCCTCCCTGAATATGCCACCTCACTGGGACTTTGGACTGTGAGTTAAACTGCCCACTGGAACTTGAGGTAAAGTGACTTGAAAAGTGACACTATTGTCTGATTATCTCAGGTCTAGGGAGAAGTAAACAAGGCTGGAGGAGAAAAATGTATCCACAAGGAAGCCAAAGCCAGCACCTGTCCTGAAAATCATCCCTTAGCTGGGTTCAGGGTGGGGGAGGTGACAGGCCACAGACTCATCTGCTGAGAGCGGGTTTGCACACACTTCCCTGCAACCAGGGGGAAGGAGAAGCATTTTGGGGTGTGTGGCATAACTTCTGGTCAGAGGTAGTGAACACCCTTCCTCCCTTGCACAAACTGGCTCAGCTGTAACCCTCCCCTCCCCGCCAAATAGGGAAAGGCAACATACACACCAGACATTCCTGTGAGAAGCAGTTGAGGAGATGTCATAATCCATCAAAGACGTCCTAAAGTGCTCCCCAGACTTAATGCTGAGCCTAGAGTGCTGCATGTGATGCAAAGAGATTCAACAGATCCAGAGTCTGTTGCAAGAGACAGTGTCAAACTTCTCCCCTGCCAGGGGAGGTACCTGAGCATTCCCCCCGGCCCAGACACATGTTAATCCATTGGACTGTGTTTTGCAGGACCCACCAAGATGACCAGACAAAGAGGATAAACAGGATGCTATTGGGATCCATGGAGTGGTGGTATTTTCTACTTAATCTATCTTTTCCACTTTCTTTCTCTCCCCCCTCACCTCTTTTTCTATTTTTGCTATCGCTCTCTACCTCAAATTTACTGTTAAATAAAATCCATACTATTGACTTCAGCATATGGTCTTGTTTACACCTTAATTCGGGCAGAGACATCACTCTAATAATTTTAAAAACTGGATTGTAACAGGTGGATGATACTGTGGACAGTACTTTTTGTTCATTTAAATCAGTGATTCTTTTAAATTAGTGATCTCTGATCACCTGCTCTTGTTTCTCAGTGTTTTGTCATACATGACTAAGAAACATGTTCTTCGATGTAGAAGGATTCCTCATGGAACAGGGGCAGATGATACCCCAGGACAGTCTGGGCAGTCTGGGCACCCCAGGGTTGCTGCAGAAGAACCCCTGAAGGGGCCTCAGCCCGCAGACAGACTTGCAAGACACCTGACAGCAGGCAGCCTTGAACAGCCTTGGGAAAAGCTACACTCTGGTCGGCTCCCCTGCTGCTTAGAGGCTGTCCTATGGGAATAGGGCGTGAAGGTTTGTAAAGTAGATATAAGTGAGTGTAAGTAAACAATAAAAGAGAGCACGATGCTCAAATCATATCGGTGTTTGTGTCGTGACTCTGGCCGGTTCCCCTGCACTCAGAACCAAACTTCGACAAGCCCTATTTAGAATTCCTTGAGTCATTTTTCCATCTCTATTGAAAACTTAAATAATTGCTGTGGCAGTGTTTCCAATGCACCTCATAATGAAAGAAGCTGGACATGCTGGCATGGTTTCATGACAGCAACTAAACATCTGGGCAAATTTAAATGGGTGATATTCCTGGCAGAAAGTGATTCTATTGTCTGTTTAAAAAGGTCAGCATGTTTTCCACTGATTTCTTTAGAACAAAATGTAAGTTATTTGTTGGCAACTGCAAGATACGGTATAGCGTCTGTGTTATGAACAAGTATTTGCTGTGTGCTGCTTCATTCCAGTTTATGTCAGATTAACCTGTGAGGTAACCCTTGATGTTTTCAGACTGTTGCACATACACTGCTTTACCCGTATACATGGCTGCCTGCAGAACTGAGAAACAGCTTTGCAATTGAAGTGGTTTGGTCCAAAATACTCATTACTATTTACCTTCTGTGAGATAAGAATTAGGAGAAACGCAAAGCAGGCACTAAACTTGAAAGAATACAAAGAAGTTTATTAACAGACCTAAAAGAAGGAAAAAAAAATCAAACCACACCTTCAGAACACTTCTCCTTCCCCCCCCCCCCCCCCCCCCTTCCTCCCTTCTCCCACTGACAATGTAGAAAGACAACCTTTGAGATGTTCAGTCTGTTTACCACTTCCATAATAACCTTGTTCAGTCCATTTAGGAAGAGGAGTCTCTCTTGCCCATGCTATGAAAACATCACAACGAGACAGCTGCCTGGGTTGATTCTCTGCTCACATGTGAGTCCCTTTCCCCTGACTTGCAGCTTTTCCCACAACTGCTTTCGAGGGTCCACTCTTGAATTACTGGGGTATAAATTTAATGTTGAGCCGTTCAGAAACAAAAGTTCTCTTCACCCATCTCTGGGAGCATTTCATCTCTAAGAACAGAGGCCCTTCTCCTTCCCTGGGAGCAAAGGGTCCTCCTCATCTTCATCGTTAGGACTATCTCTGGGAGCATCTCTAGGAACTGAGGTCTTCTCCTTTTCCATTTGGAGCAAAAGTCCTCATCTGGTTCATCTCTCCCTATTCAAACTTCTCATTAAATTACAGCTGCGTCAGCATCTGCCTATCTCAGCACAGGTGCTTTTGCTCACAAGTACAAGTTGAACGCTCCACCCTCCATGCCTTCATGAAATTGCAACGGGTACTCTGATGCATCATAGCTTTACAACAGAATTTCAGCTTTAAGCATCTTCTCTTTCTTCTCCCTCAGGTTTTCAGCTCTTCACAGCACTAAAAGGGTTAATCTCACCCAGGCCTTGCATCTGGAATGTCGCTTATCGCTGTTGGTCACATGTTCCTTTGCCAGACAGCAGGGCAGCTTCAGCTGAATCTTGGCCGCACTGGAGAGCCGCTCCGGCTGCCCACAGCAGGGCTGGGGGGTGGAGTGGTTCTGCAGGTGGAACACGGCCCATCAGCTCCAGCACAGCTGTGGCCCGGCCTGGCCTGAGCAGGGCCTTGGCCAGGCCCACTGGCCCCCACACGGGGCCTGCAGCCACCTGTCCCAGAGCCGGAAACGAGAGAGAGCTGGAGGGGGGGGGGGGTGTCTATTCTTAAGTGTGGATCACAGAGGCGGTCACAACTTTAAGTGGCCTAGAGAATTGTCCATATTAAAACTGGCCAGCTGATAGGTTCTGTCAGGTCACAGAGGAAGCTCTAAGCACCCCTTTGCAAGAACATCACTTCCGGGACTATGCTTGCTAACCCATGACACAATTTATATGTTGAATGTCTTGAATTTTGACTGGAAAGAATATTTATTATTTTATTTTCTCATAAAACAGAAGACAAATAGTCTTCCTCTATTATACCCTTCCATTTGTAAATAATATCTATAAAATTGTATTCCCAAGTTTTTTTTTTACACAAGTAAAAAAAGGAGGAATGTAAACTTGGGGAGAAAAAAGCTCTTAATCTGCATTCTTCCAAATACTTTAGAGAGGGTAGATTACAGATATTGCTAGTTTATGTTTGGGGATGGGTCTTTTTTTCTTACTTTTTCCAACTTGTTTGAAAACCTGCTGAAAATATATTTATAAATTGGAAGATTTTTAGAAATTGGAAGATCTTCTAATCAGAGATCACAATGAGCCCAAAAATGTATCTAGGATGACTGATGTAATGAATGGGGCCATCCAATCTCTGAGCAGCACCAAAGTACTAGAACAGAAGTTGCTAGAACTGCTGTTCCAGGCTGGTAAATAGAGCAGTGACTGCTGGTGGTTTTCTTTAAACAACAGGTCTAGGCTAGCTTAATCTTTTGATGTCTTAGGGGATGTTTTTGCACAGTAGTGGATATACACTGCAGCAAAAAATTTCCATTGTTACAGCTGTGTTTGGAATTCCAGTAATCCATATCAGTTCCATTAATAAACCTGTTGTCAAGTAAAATAATGGCTGAATTAATTTACTGGATACTTTTACCAGCTGAAATTTAGAAACACTCTGACATGAATTATTATTCTTATGGAAGTCGTTCTTTTGTATTTTTGAGAGGAAAAGGCTCAGGTAAGGTATGCTGGAAAATGTATAGGATGAGGCAATTCCCCAAAATATATTTGTACCCTGTATTTGTATTCTCAAACATACAGAGCATTTAGTAAATAAACTCCACTGAAAACTGGATTTCCAATAGCCAGGATATTCAACCAGATCAATGAACATTTGAAACTGATCAATTTGCAGAACAATCGCAGACATTTAATTCTTAGAATTGAGAATTCACCAGGTTGTCCAACTGCCTGATAAGCAAGCTCAAATGGCTTTGAATATTTATTTTGCTGGGTGCAGTTGTAGAGAAAATAACTGCAAAGAGATAATAGTTTGTTTTGCTTTTTCAAGAATATGCATTTACATAATTTTTAGGTCTTCCTGGAAATGTGTGAAGTGTTATTGGCACAGGAGCCTATTACTTTAGGTGCTAAATAAAAGGGTCTGCAGGTCATGAATTTAGTATATTTCAAATTTTCAGGAATTCCTGCTTTTCAGGATTTCTGGGAGAATTTTGACTGGGTGGAAATGGGAATGTGTAGGAGACATGGTGTATGCCGGCCAAGCAGCTCATCTTGAGTGTAAAGGAAGCCCTGGACATGGGAGAAACACTGAAATGGAACAGTTCTCCTAGTACTCCACTTCTGATCTAGGCTATATTAGAACAGGATGCAGTTGAATGTTTACAAGTGCTTTTGAAGAGTTCACACAATGAAAACAATAGCTTCTAGAGGGACATAAACTTCAGCTGAATGTTTTGTGTATCATTATGACAGAAACAAAAGAAAAGTACAACACACAGAATAAATTTTATTTCTGCTGTATTGCTGAATAAAAGGTAGTTTATTGTTTTAGAAGATGTCCCCCCTCTGGTCTCACTCACAATAAAAAGAACAAAGCTTTCATTCATAGCATTTGATTAAAAATATAACTTGGAAAAAACAGGCCTAGAAATGAGGATGTTACTATGAATACCACCCAATAAAAGACCATGGCTAATCTTCTTTACATTATTTTCATTTCACTGCTGAATTATTAAACAGCAATTTTTCTACTGCTTTGAACTCTGAAATGGCATTTTCTGCAATACTTATGCTGTCTGGTACACTGCATCAATCAAATCCGGCTGCCACAGATTTCAAATAGCTTGTTGGAAAAATGTGATGATTTAACATGCTGCCTGTACTGAATGCCTTGACAAAACTGCAAAGTAGTGAGAACATTTTCATTAAAAATAATTGTCCATTATTAGCTTCCTAATGTAGTTTTGGTTAATTAACAATTATTTACATGTGAAATATTAAGGCAGTTTAAACCCGTCCTTAACCTTCTCCTGTTCTTCATTTACTATAAAGCCAAATGAAAACCTGTAAATGAAGCTGTTGCTGAATCAAGGATTTTAGCTCTTCCTCTGCTCGATAATAAGAGCTGCTTGTAGCAGTGATCAGTACACTGGCATCAGATCGCATACAGAATACTTCAAGATACCATCAGTCAAACTCAGATTTATCAAAAGGGATTCCCCATCCTTCAGCCAGGATAATACACGTCCTTCTGCATCATATGACACAGCTGCAGGCAAGTGGCTGTTGTCCGGGTGTCTATTATCAATCTCCTCCTTTATAGGCATAGAAAACTTTCAGTTCCAAGTAGGTTACTTATTTTTTTTTCACTGGGAAGAAGTTTTTCTTCTTAATTCTCTATTATCATGGATAAATGATGGAAAAAAATTCAAACGTAGTTCCCTTTGAAAAAATGATTTCTCCTGCTATTAAATATTAAGTAGCTTGGACTGAATTTTATCTGGAAATCCCAATTAAAATAAGAACAAAGAAATCATGGTTGGACATTTAGAAATCAGAAATCAAGTAAATGCAAAAGCTCTGTGTTCAGAAGCATTGTAATCCAAATGGAAAATAACAGACTGACAATTGCTGTTGACAGCGCACTAGGAACTGAAGCTGTTGTATGGCTGTTTTCAAAGAATGAAACTTGTGACTGATGTGAACCTGACAACAGGGCTGAGCAACTTGCGCGTGCAGTGCTATTTCAGCAGGCACACTCTTTGGATCAGGTGAACTGGAAGCTGTGGGGAAAACACAGGACTGGTAAGACAAAAAATGGGTTGACGGGGCTGCTGTGAGGCTGGCTGACTGATATATAACCTGCTGCCTGGGAACAGGGTTGCATCAGTGGCATCAGAAGCTCGGACATCTTAAACCTGCTCTGCGACTGTGTGGGGATTGCAGGAGGGGTTGGGGGATGGTGGGAAAGGAGGTCAGATGGCTGCAGGCTGAGCAGGTGCCACCGAGGCCCGTGGCAACCAATGGCTGCTATGGCTGTTCTGTCAGCAGGATGTGATACCTCGGCTGGGCAGACGGATGCATGGCAGAGCTACCAGATGAAGGAGGCTTGGCAAGCCTGAAGGTGGGGATGGAAATCTGGAGCCTCCAGCCAAAAGCAGAGAATTAGTCAAGTCCAGTCTGGATACAGAACACTGCAAGCAGAATTGTAGTCCACCCAATTTTCCTAACTAATCTTGTATTTATAGCTATTTCATATGCATGCATTGTTGTTTTCTTCAATGTGCTTTATTATTTTTAGTTACATAAAACACAATAATTTTAACATAGCTGTGAAGATGGTTTAAGTTCACGTTAGAAATGTGTAAAAGAAAACACAACTGTAAATCTCAAAAATACTCTTATATTGCACAAGAAACAAACTTTCAATTTCTTTGTAAGAAAAGCATACATTTTTCCTATATGAACACCAACACAAGCAAAAATGAGAGACTCAAATTTTAAAAACATTATAAAATTAAGTTTCTAATTGCTTACTGTGAATGGAGTTAAACAGCAGCTGAAAACAGATATTTAAGTAAAAGCTTAGGCAGCTAGCTTTGGAAATCTTGGCTTTAAGAAGAGCATAACATATGCATTCATCCACCATTAATGATTCTGGCTTACTGAATTGGCTGGACACAGTGACAGATTCCTGCCTTGTCAGCACTTGTACCTGGAGGAGGCATTGCCAGAGATGTGGTTATCCATAGTCAGGAAACAAAAGACACTTGAACAGAACTTCATATCCTGTTTGTACTGCTTCATTCAAAACAGATTTTCATACTTTTAGTTGATTAATGTTAATCAGTCTGCTGGACTATTTGATCTGACTGTACTTTGTGCTGATAACCATATAAATCAAATTTTGCAGAACATTAGAGAATTTTGGATTGCATCCTGAAAGTTTGAATTTCATGTCCAGTGAGTCATCAGTATTTTCATAAATGTGTGAGCTATTATACTCACAATAGAGGAAGTTAGCAACAGTCATACTTTTTATGAACCCTCTTCAGCTCATAAACCTATATAGATAAATAGATGTTCAAAAATATGTATTAAAAATATAGTCATTATTGTACAGTAAATTAATGGATAGATCTGTTCATTGAATATATTCTGTCCACATTTTGTACAGAATTCAGCCCAGCAACCTGATTAGTATCCCTGGATGGTGTTGTAAGAAAAAGTTCTGAAAAGAAATCCTGAATCTGTACAAGTTTCAGTAGCTGCTTTTCTTATTAACTATCCATTTGTGTAGCCAAATGCACAGTCCATCTGTCTGCAAGCAGCATAAACAATAGCATATGTTCACAGAGTGGCAAAGAAAGTTGGAATTATATTTAAATAGAGGTCACAAACCCAGAAATAGTGCACTGTATCTAGGCCTAATTGGTTTGCTTTTAAAATTTCATTGTGTCTGTTGGGGTTCATCCCCCCTGCCATGTAGCCCTGGGCGAGAGGCACGGGGTTTCCCTGCCCCTGGTCAGCCTCGTTCCCCATTGGTTGTTTTGTGTTCCCCTGCGCGGGCAAGGTCCCTCGGGTCCTGTGACTGTATCAGTTCCTGGGCAGATCCTCAGCCATGCGGCTGGAGAAATAAACATTTCTGAAACATCTAGCAAGAATCAGTCCGCATATATTTCTTTTCCACGGGTCTCCTTGTTTGATACATCGTGTTACAGAATCCCCACTGTAACATAATGGTAGAGAATGTGGGCAGAATGATCCCCGATCCCTAAGCGACTGATGTGTGTGAGTAAACCCTAGAAACTTTGGATTCCTCTTCTTGTTTTTGTTTTGCTATTCCATATCTAAACTATGGAGGAGCCGTGGAAAGACTCTTGGCTCTCAGAGCCGCATATGGACATTTATCTTAAACTTGAAAAGATTCTTGAACAACGATTTGTAAATTTTAGCTTAATTCAAGCTCAAAAGGAACTGAAACATTTCCTTTCATGATTGTTTAAGAACTTTTTCTATGTTTCTTGGGATTTAAATCTTACCAAAGACTTTTGGAACACCGTTTGGACACAGTTAATACTGGAGTCAAAATATATGCCGATGGAAGAATATTTTCGTGAATATTATTTAATTACCGAGACTGTTGAGCAATGTCAGCTGTGTCTTGGTGAAGGGAAGCCTGCCTCAGAGTCCGTGTGACCCAGACCACATGGACTGAGCGCTCTGTGAGCATCAGTGAGGCAATTCCTGCGCGCGGGTAGAGCCACGCGAGCTGCAGTGTCGTCGTCGGAGCGAGGCGCAGCGGGAGTGGCGCGACCCGGCGGTGCCCACCCGGCCCCATGCAGTGTGTGGTGGAGCAAGCCCTGTGAATGCCCGACCAAGAGGGGCGGCGCGCGGGCGGCAGCTGGTGGCAGTGGTGGTGGAGCGGAGCTGCACCCAGCCGAAACGCATGCTGGAGCAGGGTGTGGAGGAGTCATCGCTTGGGGGCCCAGCCAAGACGTGGGTGCAGCGCCTGTCATCGGCAGCAAAGCTGCGACCAGAGGAGGCGACGCACGGAGAACTGAGCGGCACGGCCCGGCCCGGCCCGCACGGCCCCGAACGCGACCCCGGGAAGAGCACGCAGGCACGAGCAGCTCTGGCGGCCCCGGCAGCACTAGCAGCCCTGGCAATTCCAACATGGGAGCAAGCGAAAGAGAAAGCAAGAATGCAGCGAGACAGAAAACAGCAGCCACTCGGAAAAAGGAAAAGATCACCATAGCTAAGGTTTTAGGAATAGTAAAATGGTATAATGTTAAACAAAATTACGGTTTTATAACGAGATGTGACAACCAGGAAGACACATTTGTTCATAGAACTGCTATTAAAAAGAATAACCCTGAAAAATGCATCCCAAGCTTGGGAGATGGAGAGGTGGTAGAATTCAAAATTGTGAAAGGTAGAAAAGGGTTACAAGCATCGCACGTCACTGCGCTTGATGGTGTTTCTGTAAAAGGCAGTATATATGCTAAAAATCATAGTCATGTTAGACAATATCTCCATTGTAGGCCCCCCCTACAGTCTCCCTTTCCTAATCCCACCTTTCCCCATTATTCTATGTCCTATTATCCCCAGTGTATTCCCAATCTGTTTTTTCACCCATGGTTTCCCTCACAAAACCATGCCTTTACCAATTGTTTCCCCAAAAATCCCTTTCCAATGCCGAGTGGGGGATGAAAAGGGGGGGAGGGAAGAAATTATACCCTCTCCTGCCTCAGTTTCCCCACAAAGCATGCTCGGAGAGTCCTGTCTCCCTTCTGTCAGCCTTAAGATGTTCCAGAGAACCTGTTTGGACATTTAAAGACTCAGGAGGGTGGCTTATTTTGTTTTAAAACTGTTCTTGTTATGTTTATCCAGTTGTTTTCAATGTTAATTTTTAAATCTTTTTTTGTTAAAATAAATGGGTGAAGTGTTGGGGTTCGTCCCCCCTGCCATGTAGCCCTGGGCGAGAGGCACGGGGTTTCCCTGCCCCTGGTCAGCCTCGTTCCCCATTGGTTGTTCTGTGTTCCCCTGCACGGGCAAGGACCCTCGGGTCCCGTGACTGTAACAGTTCCTGGGCAGATCCTCAGCCATGCGGATGGAGAAATAAACATCTCTGAAACATCTAGCAAGAATTGGTCCATAGATATTTCTTTTCCACAGCCTCCTTGTTTGATACATCGTGTTACAGTATCCCCACTGTAGCATGTGTCATCTTCCTTTACTTTTCAGTGAAAAGTTTTACAGGAAGCTTGCATATTGATGCAATCTAGTCATCACTTTACTGGTTTTGAAACTTAATTTTGCAAAAATTCTGTTTGTCTACCTGGCATGAGGAAAAGTACAGAGAGAAAAGTAATTTATGAAAGGGGTTAAAAAGAAGAGAGAATGGCAAGTATCACATTATTTCTTTTTTTTTTCCCACCAATTACACATTTTGGAGAGGACGTGTATCATTTTCTCTCACATGGAAAACTACTCAAATTTATTTTGCTCTTGTAATATATTCTCTTGAATACTTCTCTGAAAACTCACTCTTTCCCTCTTCATTGGAAAGTTTAATATACCCCTAATCCATTTTTTATATGAGAAAGGATGAAAGAATCACAGATTTTGTTTAAATTTTGCTCTCAGGTGGGCGATAAGTGCAGCCAAGAAGTTATTAATTCTTCATCAATAGTTATTAATGTGTCCAGCATGACTCAGGCAGTGATCATTCCCCTGTACTCAGCACTGCTGAGGCTGCAACTTGAATTTTGTGCTCAGTTTTGGGCCCCTCACTACAAGGAGCTGGAGGGGCTGGAGTGAGTCTAGAGAAGGGCAATGGAGCTGGTGAAGGGTCTGGAGCACAATTCTGATGAGGAGCAGCTGAGGGAGGTGGGGGTGTTTAGCCTGGGGAAAAGGAGGCTCAGGGGAGACCTTATCACGCCCTACAACTCCCTTGAAAGAAGGCTGTAGCCAGGTGGGGATCGGTCTCTTCTCCCAGGTAACAAGTGACAGGATGAGAGGAAATGGCCTGAAGTTATGCCGGGGGAGGCCTAAATTGGATATTAGGAAAATATTCCTCCTTGAAAAGGTTGTCACGCTTTGTAACAGGCTCTCCAGGGAAGTCTTGGAGTCACCATTCCTGGAGGTGTTTAGAAGTTGTGTAGATGTGTTACTTACAGACATGGTTTAGTGGTAGGCTGGGCAGTGCTGGGTTAACAGTTGGATTTCATGATCTTAAAGGTCTTTTCCAGCTGAAGTGATTCTGTGATTCTATGATTTTTTTCCACAAATAGAAGAAAAAAACTCTGAAGATTCCTGCAGCACTTGTGCATATAGGGTCCCTGTTGGGATCCAACCTCATGACATCTATCTCTGCTCATGAGAGGAGGGGGTGGTATTAGGTGATCTTTAAGGTCCTTCCAAACCATGATTCTATGGTTCTATAGTGCAATCTTTTCAAGTAGTCATCACATTTGCTGTGAGCAGCAATCCTTATGGAGTTTACCTTGATGGCAGTTCCTGCAAAAGCACATCTCTTTTTTTGCCTTCATCACTGTAGCTCCTTATCAAGAACCACAGCAGAAAATGAAAATATTGAAAAGAAGGAGACATAATATTCTCTTTATTGTTAATTATTAAGCAGATTGTTTTTGCTTGATTTAAGGTAATTGTTTGAATACAAGCTTTTCTGTCTCTCTACTAACTTCTAAAATAAAAGTAAAAAATGCCTATGTAAGATAAATATTACCATCCATATCCACCTGCTTAAAATAGGAAAGTTCCTTTTGGTAGTGACTTTAAAGAGAGAGTGGGAAAACCTGCTGTAAGACTCTACTGATCAAAAAGGCATGCTTTCCTCTAGAAACTGCAATTCTGAAATGTTCAAATATCTTTTCTTTGATGTCCATTGGGTTAAATCTGCTCTTGCTTTGAGATCTAGGCTTAAGATCTCTCAGATTCTGTCTCCAGATTCTTACTCTGCTTCTGTCTTTTTTCCTTCCCTTTGGAAAGCACTTCATGCTTTAAAGTTTCTACAACTTACAAGTCAGTCCTGTGTAGATAGAACTTAATACCTTTGAGCATGGCTAACTGGTTAATTAAAGTAACAACCTGAGCATAAATTAGACATAAACTTGCTTAGTGTTATATCACACATCTCATACCCACATATTAGACAATGCTCTGTATCATGTTGGTACCTATTTCCTTTTTCTCTTCTGTAATTTTATGTAAAAGCCCCACACCTTTATTTTTCATCCTTGTCTTTCCATCTCTTCTTCCTGCTTTTTTTTCCCCTTCTCACCTTCCCTTTGTTTCTTTCTCCTTCCTTTCTCTTCCCCTTTTCCTCACCGCCTCTTTCCCCTTACACTTATTTCCTGGTGGGCAAATAAATATAGGTGTCACCTTCGTACCTAGTTCTTTCAAGAGGCCTTCAATAAGGAATTCTCCCAGGCTTTGTGTGGTGCAGGTTGTGGCAACCCCCCATTCAGCTGATTGATTTACCATAGCTCTTTAGATGAGTTTAAGTCACTTGATCAGAATGCAGTCACTGGAATTCCATCAGAGCCTTGCTGTAAATTCAGCAGTGATATATTCACCGATTTATGATCAAGGATACATAAAAGGAAAAGAAACACAACTCTGAACTGAGATTGGAATTGGATGTGAAACAACCACTGGATTACACAGAAGTGACAAAGACTGTTGGGGAATGTGTGAACTAAGTGTTAATCTGGAGAATTGAAGAATATAGCAGTAGCAGCAAACAGGTCTTGTCACAGCTGTCTATTTAGTTTCCCACACAAGCTTTGCCGGCCACACCTTGATTGCATTGTTCTTGGTAGTCCAATTCCTAGTTTAAGAACAGGATAGATAGGTGTGTTGACAAAAGCCAACAAATTCCGGTAACTCCTTTGTCATTGTCCTTGAAATGGAATGACTGGACTTTTTTCCACAGATGGTAGCATAGAACATGTCCAAATGCTATCCCTCTTGACTTTCTGAGCTCTTCTGTTTTGTATTGATAGTATCGATTTGATGGTTTCTAGGTGAAATAATTATGTGGTAAGTTTCTCCTCTAGCAGTAGAAACATGGTTATCATTAATATTTTCTAATTTTTATTTTTGCAGTTATCTAAAACTTAGAGCTAAAAGCTATTCTTTTTAACTTATTGTTGTTAAATATGATTTATAATACCTGAAATCACTTTTCTTCCACTTCCTCTGACCTCCCCTCCTCCCTTTTTAAATGGAATAATACCCTAGGACTGACATGAACAACAATAGCTTCCCTGTTCTAAAAGTTATATCTGTATTCATTGTATTTGTGTCCATTCTCACGATCTCTTCTAGTGAGAACACTGCATTGTTCACTGGATGGAAATAAAAGAAAGAAAATAACAAAAACTCTTGCTCAGGAAATAAAAACAGTTATTTAGGGCTCAATATTTCAAGGGGATTGCTTGTGGCTCACAAGAGCCTGTGTTTGACAAGTTTGAATTTTGCATTACAAAACATTTGCCAAGGAAAGAATGTTTTTCAGCTCTGTACAAGAGGACAGAGAAATGCAAAAGACCTTACAAACTCTGTCATAGCTCATTCTCGCATGTTACAGTGCTGATACTGCAACACGTGTATCAGACAACGAGGCCCGTGGAAAAGAAATATATATGGACCGATTCTTGATAGATGTTTCAGAGAGATGTTTATTTCTCCAGCCGCATGGCCGGGGCTCTGCCGAGGAACTGCGGCAATCCCGGGACCCGAGGGTCCTTGCCCGTGCAGGGGAACACAGAACAACCAATGGGGAACGAGGCTGACCAGGGGCAGGGAAACCCCGTGCCTCCCCCCCAGGGCCCTTCTCCCAGGACCACATGGCAGGGGGGAGGGACCCCAACACTCGCACTCGTATGGACATGCCACAAGTTTAATCTCACTCAGTTCATCCCCTGGTGCTTCAGCTGCAGGAATCCAGGTTTTTTCAGATGTCTTTTGTGAGCCAGTCTATGAATTTGGCTGACTGAATCTCATATTTGTGTAGCTGTAATGACAGTTAAATAAGATATTCTAAGAGAATTGCTGAGGCATCAATAAATCTAAACCAGAATGTTAAGAATTAAGGACATGCATATGATTGCTGTAGGAAAGACTTCAATGGATCCTTCTGGAGTAGGCTCTGGGCATAATTTTCCTCCACTCTCTCCATGTGGATCCACTGATTCAGTGTCTCCTACAGGTTGCTTTTCCCACGAAGAATGCACCAATACATCTAAGGCAAACTAAAATAACAGATGTGTTGTTAGTGAGCAAGGATAAATGGGAGCTTTGATACAGTATGTAGAGGTATGTGGGGAAAGAGAGATCAGTTATATTCAATAGAAGCAGAATACATGCATGGGAGCCCAATGTACAGATGGGTGACAAAGTTAGTAAATGTGTTGAATTTAGGTCTATCATCACAGATGAGGAGGCTATGAATGTTTTTTGCTTCCTCCATGTGTGCAGGAGAGCTATTCACTGGATGTGGCACATGTCGATATCAAGGGTTATACCCTTTCTCATACCTGAAGGTGTAGAGTAGAATAACCATTTGCCTGACTGATCCTCAGGGGGATGTAATAGCTCAAATATACTTGTGGGATACTCAATTTTTGTATGACAGGAAGTGATTTACCTGGATGGACAGGAGGTCTTTGTATTAGCACCATCTTCCAGTACTTCCACTGCTTCCACTTGCTTGGATCAATGATACTGTCCTTGTGTAGTCTCTATATGGTTACTGTAACTGCATCTGGCCTTCTCTTGATTTTGTGTGTGACAAGACTCATGAATCAAACCACAGGCCCTCTTTCAGTTGGTTTACAGGTATAATTATATTCCATGTGTTTATTTTAATTTACATGCCTGTCAGCTGGGAAGAAGAACACTTTATAGAATTATTGTAGTTTTATCAGTTGTGGCAAATGCTCTAATCTCTACTGCCTGTCACTATCTGTGAAATTGATTCTCTACATTTCTTATTTTCTTTTTTTTTTTTTTTTAACTCAATCTAACTAATGGGAGCATCTTTATATTCTTAGAAATGAAATAAAAATTTCATGATAACTCAAAATGTGGAGTCCTACCCACTTAATGATTGTAAAATAAACCTTACATTACTTTTTAAATCAATCACATGATACAGGTAACTCTTAAAAAAATGCATCACAGTGTTGAAACTGGTTTATATGCCAGTCATTGCATCATTTTGCCATGAAAACATGGTAAGACACAGTCAATTCAAAAATGAAAGATGAAATTTTCATAGCCAGTTTTTTTCATCAGCATTTGCAGTTTTCAAAACTTGGTTGTTTAATTTCACATTCATTTCTTCGATTTTTCTACAGCCAAGCTTATTTATCTTCTCCAAAGAAAATTATGAGGTTACGTATGTGCAAATTAACTTATATCCTGTATTATGTTTATTGACACAGGCAAAGGGGTGAGGGGTTTTAAGACCTCTTATAAATGCCTTCTCTTGGAGTCTAAAATCAAATACAACCTAACATGATCAGAGTTAAACATGCATAGATGATAACTATGCCATGAACTTCAACTTCAGCCAATAGAAATAGGACACAGGATGTGTCAAACTTTTGTGGCAAATTTTTGATCCACAGTTTACAAGAGTAAACAATTTACTTTTGGTCATTCCCAGTTCTGGAGATGCCTTTTTGCAGCCATGTTTCCGGAATGGACCACACAGCCTGTCTGTGCCTTACCACCACCAAGTTCTAAAGTGCAGAGAGAGGGACCAGGATAAAAAGTTTATATCTGATATTCACAGGTGAAGATGATAGTGAAAAGGGACATTTTATTTAAGTATTAACCTTAATTGGGCTTAGGACTTTACCAAAATGTCTGTGAATCTGTAAGGCACAGTTTCCAAATTATAATGTCATCTCTCTAAGAAACCTCCCTTTAAAGATTAAAATCTCTCCTCCAGTTTCTAGTGATTATGATTCAAAAACATGATGCAATATAGAAAATAACCAGAAAACTGAAAAATCACAACTCAGGAAATAATGTATGATGTCATGTAAGCATTCAATGGGTTCTAGAGACTAGATTTATAATTTTTGAAGCCTTGTATTTGGTGCTACAATAATTATAAGTTCCCCCAAACCTTCTGCTACTGAGTGTCTGGTGCTGCCAGAATTGACTGCTAAATCAATGTCATTCTGAAGCAAGTGTTTAGGCTTTGAAATGTACTGATTTTTTTTCCCATGGTAGAACAATGAGAAAACCTTCCTGAAAACGGTGTTCTCAGAAAATGGAATTTTGTGAAAAATATTGACTGAACCATGAGCTGTCGAATTTGAAAATTGTAAGTGACCTGGTGTTTAGCTGCAGGCCAGGGGACATTCTTTCTGGTCCAGAATTGTAAATTTTATTCTCCTATTTCAGTATCTCTCCTGACTTATCTAGGGCAGACCTTCTCATCCCAGATCAGTCTGAATTAGGCAAATAAAAGTCTTTGACAGAGTGCTTTGCCATAGTGGCATTCCATCTACAGGGATAGCTAATTTTTATGGGCTCTCTGAAAACCCTGCCAAAGAAAACATGTTTATACCTTTTGCATTTTATAGAAGGTTTTAAACTTACAAAAAGAAAACAAGAGGAAACTTTAGCAGCTACATCTACATGGAAGTGAGGATCGTGAGGTTTCCATAGGCTAAGCTGTCAAATTAAAACTCTTCTCACCAATATTCATGTGAATACATCTCTTTGTGTCTTGGGGTGAATCATGACACAGGAGCAAGGTTAGAAGTATTTAGAGGATCAGCTGAAAGTAAGCTTCAGACCATAAATAACAAGCCCAGCAACAAACATCTTGGTAAAATAATGGCATAACTTCCAACTATACAAGAATTAAGAAAATTCTGCAACTACTACAGAAATGGGAAGGAATTACATTGTTTCCTGTAACTTATGTCCCCAGCTGTTGTCCACTGCTCATTCCAGCTACATATAAGAAATATCTTCTTGGACTGTTACAGTCAATGAAAGTATTAAATGTTAGGACAAAGAAAAATGAAAATCATTGTTCTGAGCATAAAACTCTTCACCGGAGAATAGTGAAAAAATGTTTTAAGTGTTTGAAGGGTATAAGACAGTACTTTTGCTTCTTGTGGCTATTAATACAAAGGTATCAAAGAACATTTTTGAGAGAAGAGAGGCAAACCATATCTGTAAACACATCTCTACTCATTGCTTATCCTTTTTGTTGTTCATTAGTCCACAGTGAAGAATATGCCAATATGAGAGATGCCCAAAGTAGAAAGTTATTTGCAGAATTGCCTAATCTGTTATATTAAGTCAATTAGATGATAAAAGAGTCCTTCTTCAGGTGTTCATTTATTTGGCAGAGAAGTAGAAAAAATATTAAGAAATTACTAAGAAAAATATGGAAAATAAGTAAATTAGTTACTTAATTAATTTTCAAAAAAAGTCCAACTCCCCAAACTAGTATAGAAGGATCACTACAACCTGAAAAAGAAGGGGAAAGTGAGAAAAAGAAGAGATGGCAATGAAATCTATAAATAAAAGTACCAACATCCCTATAGCAAAGGACACTTTTCTCGTAGCAGAACTCAATGCTTTATGTTTGAAACTCTTCTGTTTAACTTCTTTTGTATGTCCCACTTCAACGCAGAGTGCTTATGGATTTCTATCAGCTGCAGAGCAAAAAGCATTCAACTTCAGGACCCTATCCTCAATGTTATTCTTTATAAGGTTACCAAAAATACACTGAAATAAGGAGGCAGATGAGGCAAAATCAGAAAGTAGTAAAGAAAAAAAATATTAAAAAAGAGTGTTTATTTGTCTGGGAAGCAAAACATGAGCATGTCTAAATTACACTTGAGATCTTACACTAATCTGTAGATACAGAATCATAGAATAATCAAGGTTGGAATAGTCCTTTAAAATCATCCACTCCAACTGCCAACCCAGCACTACCACTATACACCCTAAACCACCAAACCAGATCATTCAGTGCCAGATCCAGACACCTCTTTAACACCTCCAGGGACAGTGACTCCAGCATCTCCCTGGGCAACCTATTCCAGTGCCTGACCACCCTAACAGTGATTTTTTTTTTTTTCTAATAGCTAATCTGAATCTCCCCTGTCTCAGCTTAAGACCATTTCCTCTGGTCCTCGCACTGCAGGCATGACAGAATAGACTGGCCCCCACCTCACTACAAACTCCTTTCAGGTACTTGTAGAGAGTGATGAGGTCCTTCCTGAGCCCGCTCTTGATACTGATCAAATCCAGCGTTCCTCATAAGACGTGTTTTCTAAACCATTTATGAGTCACCCTTCTCTGGACACTCTCCAGCACCTCAATGTCCTTTTTAAAGTGAGGGGCCCAGAACTTAACACAGCACTCCACGTGTGGCCTCACCACTGCCAAGTGCAGGGGGGGATGATCACCTCCCTGGTCCTGCTAGCTGCAGTATTCATGATAGACGCCGAGATGCCATTGGCCTTCTTGGCCACCCGGGCACACTGCTGGCTCTTACTGAGCCAGCTGTCAAACAGCACCCCCAAGTCCCTTTCTGCCAAACAACTCTCAAGCCACTCCTCCCCAGCCTGTAGTGCTTCATAGGGTTGTTGTAAGCCGAGTGCAGGACCCAGCACTTTGCCTTATTGAACTTCCTGCAGTTATCTTTTGCCCGCTGATCAAGTCTTTCCAGGTCGCTCTGTAGAGCCTTCCTACCTTTGAGCAAACCAACACTCCCACCCAGCTTGGTATTTTCTGCAAATTTACTGAGGGTGCTCCTGGTCCCCACCTCCAGATCATCAATAAAGATGTTAAACTTGCCCCAAAACTGAGCCCTGGGGAACACCTCTAGGGACCTGCCACCAACTGGATTTAGCTCCATTAACCACAAATCTGTGGGCCTGACCAGCAAGCCAGTTTTTTACCCAGCGAAATGTCTACCCATCCAGGTTGTGAGAAACCAGTTTTTCTAGGAAAACACTGTGGGAGATGATGTCAAATGCTTTACTGAAGTCTAGACGGGCCACATCCACAGCCTTTCCCTCATCTACTAAGCAGGTCACATTGTCATAGAAGAACAGGTTGGTCAAGCAGGACCTGCCTTTCATAAATCCATGTTGGCTGTGCTTGGTTCCCTCTTTGTCCTGCATTTGCTATCTAATCACACTCAGGATGACCTTTTCCATAACCTTGCCCGGAACTGAGGTTAGGCTGACAGGCCTGTATTTCCCTGGATCATCCTTACAATCTTTCTTGTAGATGGGCATTACATTTGCTAATTTCTAGTCTTCTAGAATTTCCCCAGTTAACCAGGACTGCTGGTAGATCATTGAGAGTGATCTGGCAAATTCTGTTGGCAGTTCCCTCATTACTCTGGGGTGGCTCCCATCAGGGCCTATAACTGACGGGTGTCTGATTGGCATAGTAGGTCACTAACCATTTCCTCCAGAATTATGGGGGCTTCACTAAGCTCCCTGTCCCTAAGTTCCAGCTCTGAGGGCTGGATATCCTGAGGACAACCAGTCTTGATATTGAAGACTGAGGCAAAGGAAATGCTTCAGTCTATGAAATATCACATAGGCTTATTCATTCTAGTTTAAAGAAATAGTTTTACAAATGGACAATGTTTTTCAATTATGTGTGCTCTAGTTGCAGTATGAGTTTATCATTGTAGTAGTATAAATGTTAGTCTGGAATCCAGAAAATGTGAATCAATATCCTTGTTTGCTGTTGTGTTGCTGCAAAATCCTGTGAACTTTCTTTCCTTCCTCTGGGCCTCAACTGCTAATAGAAAACATTTCTGTAGTGAAGTTTTTCTTAAAACTAATAGAGGGAAAGCATGTTATTGTATTAAATCCTACTCTTTTGCCATATTCAAAACAATTTGTACAAGTTTTTTTCTGACTAGTGCTTGGAAATAACAAACTATTTAAGATGTCTCTATTTACCTCAGTCATAGAAATTACATCTTTGAAAGATTCTACTGGACTTCACAAGACTTTCCTTTATTGACCCAGGTTCATTAGTAAATATTTGCTGAATTCAACCATTGAAGTCAAAACAGCTAAGCCAATTTATACCACTTTCTGTTTTTAATACTTTAGCTATGAGATTTCACTTGCCCTGCAGCAGTTTTGATGATTAATGGGCTGAAAAAATTATTTTTTATGGCATATATTTCTAGTTCATACTTTTATATTCTACCCTTATTAAAACTCCTATTTCAAGTGGTAAATGCTGATACAGTGAAGCATATGTGCATATACTTTCACATACATTAATATTTTTTATTATTACTCAGTCATGCATTAAATATTTTTTAATATTCTTTCAGTGGTTAAAAAATACATTTTACATTTGTCTTTTGCAGTCTTGTCCCTCTGAAGCCTCAAATAAAACATTTCTATTAACATCTCTAGTAAACCTTGCGAGTAAAATTTCTAAACATTACAATAGAGATGCAAGACCATTTTTGATGGTTTTAAGCACGTTTCTTCAGTATTATAAAATAAACATTTGTGCAGTAGAATTTTTTCCTTAAAAATGCATGTAACAGAACATGTATGTTGATTTGATATTAATATTCTTTGCAATTTGATAATATTTTTGTAACACAAAGGACAAAAAAAGCAGAATTTCTTTTGTAGGATCTTGTTTCTGTTTTAACTATTATTCCACAGCACTCAGAAGCATCTGAATACATGTGTCTTGAACACGGAAGGAACTTATTCAGCCTAAACTAACTCTGTGCTGAGATAATATCATCTTTAAGATGATTTCTGCCAATATGAGAGATGACCAAAGTAACTTGCAGAATGTGCTTAACATCTTGTATTAAGGCAATTAGGTGATAAAATTTAGTCTTTCTTCAGGTGCTCATTTATTTGGCAAAGAAGTAGGAAAGTTACTAAGAAATTACTAAGAAAATAAGTACATTAATGACTAAATTAACTTTCAAAGCAGTAATCATTGAATCCCCTAGAAACATGTTCCTTTAAGTAAATAAATATTTGTTTTGTATTTTTGTTTGGGTTTTTTGTGGGATTTGTGGTTTTGGTTTGTTTTTCTTTTCACTTATTTTCTCATGCTCTTAAGATATTTATATTTCTAAGGAACCTTCAATCTTGTCTTGATTTTTGTGTGATTTCTACTGACATGTAAAAATAGTAAATCATAATTCTGCACTTTGTTTCATCAGTTTTAATATGAGGAATCAATACCCCAAAGTCATAAATACACGAGAGTACTCACTTTCTCTATGAACTTATTCATGCAAAACTATTTTTAATCAAATTTAAATAAGGAGAAGAGAAACAATATATGCCAATGCAGATCTGTTTGAAAGGCCAAGAACACAATGTGATTTATCAATTGGAAGGTAATGAGAACTTTAAAATTCAAATGAATAATGTGTGAAGAGAATCATGGTAGCAAGTATGCAACACTGAAAAAAGTTTGTTTTGTTTAGGACACAAACAACTTTGCTAGTTCAGAACAGATATTTATATAAAGTCTGAAGAGATATTTGAACCCTGTTAGCTGTACACTGAAAAGAAGTAATTTGAAACTGAAAACTAAACTATAAAAAAATTTCCTTGGCACCCTTGCATTTGAATGGGAGCTTATAATTTACACAAAGCATAACTACATTTTTAATATGTAAAAGGCACATTAATCATTCAAGTGCCAGAGCATCCTTATAAGAGTCACATTGCTAATTGTCAATGTAAGAGCTATTTATAGGAACACTGATTGTTTTAATTTGAGAGTAAACACAAATTCTTGCAATTTAGTTTCACTAAAGAAAACTTTGTACTTTCTCTTGTACCATCAAGGGGTACCAAAATGTGTGCATGTAGAATCCCACTTATGGGATTGCTTCAGAAACTTTGTTTTGATTTGTTGACTGAATAGTGCAAATAACTCATACTTTATGTTTCATGTGAAGGAGTTTAGGAGTGAGGAAATCTCAAAAACAGAAGCACAGTAATCACTAGCAAAAAAATCTTTAAAATTTGCTTTCTGAATGGGATATATATAATTAGTGGGTTTTGATTTCTGGTCTGCAAAACATGCACGTGTGTCACACAGTCACACTCGCTATACAGAGCAAGCTTACATCAGTCCATGCTTCTGGTCCAGCTGTGACCAGTACTGTGAATTCAAGGCAGTAAGACACTCGCCGTAGCTGGCAGGGTACCTAAGAGTACACAGAATCATAGAAAGGCTTGAATTGGATCATCTTAAAGATCATCTAGTTCCAACCTCCCTGCCATGACCATGGACATCTTCCAGTAGACCAGATTTCTCAGGGTCCCATCCAACGTGGTCTTGAACACATCCAGGGATGGGGCATCCACAACTTCTCTGGGCAACCTGTGCCAGTGCCTCACCACCCTCACAGTGAGAAATTTCCTCCTAATCTCTAATCTAAACCTACCCTCTTTCAGTTTAAAGCCAGTGTCTTGCCACTACATGTCCTTGTAAGCACTCCCTCTCAAAGTCTCTTCTAGCCCCCCTTTAGGTACTGGAAGGTGCTACAAGGTCTGCCTGGCTTTTTACATTGTGCTTCTGCACTGGAGTCAACTTTAACATGGTTTTAAATGTGTCCCCCTATGGTGAAGGGGAACAAAAGAGGCTATTTTTTTCACTCTTTCTTTTTAGTCTGGAGAGTTATAGAACTTGCAGTGGCCTTGCTGCTCATATTACCCTCAGGCCAACTGGTTGTTACCTGGATTATAATTAGTTTCTGGCTCCCTGCTATAAATGTGTTACAAGTATGTAAAGCTTTTTAGAATGCCTCTTTGGTTCCTTCTTGTGAAAGCTAAAGCACTGCAAGAAAGCAGATGTACACGTCAGAGCTTTTGACAAGGCTTACCCATAACTATTTTCTGTACTTTGTTTTTCCAGAAAATACCTGAACGTAGGAATGAGTTGGGGCTGGGTAGATAGAGCCAAAATTTTACCAATCTGAGCACGGATTTTGGGTGTTCTTTACTCAATGATAAGTGTTTTAAGCTTGGAACTATCCAAAACATGACACTGGACAAGAGGAACTGATTAAAATATGTTTTTTTAAGTTGTTTAATGTAATAAAAATGCAAAAATATTTTGCATTTTGAAACTAAAACTCAACATGCAAAGGTATAATATCATCAAGCTCACAGAATCACAGAATAGTCAGGGTTGCAAGGGAAGTGCTTCCTTCCCCTCAAAGGTAGATCATCACAGAGACCTCCACATATCATCTAGTCCAATCCTCCTGCCAAGGACGGGTCACCTAAAGCAGGTTACACAGGAACACATTCAGGTCTATATTCCTTAAGTGGACTTGTCTCTGAACCAGCATGCTATGTTTGAAGATCTCTGAAAAAGGCAGTGAAATTTGTCTCATCTATGACTTCAATGCAATCAGTCTTTGCCCTCCATAGTCCACTTCTGGGTATAAAATCTGAAGAGAGCTTTTTTTTCTGTAAGACTGAAGAAAGTATTAGTGAAGAGAGAATAAACTAAAGTCTTCTCCCTCCATTTCCTACCAGAATACTTACCTTTTTTTTGTTGCTCTGGTTATAATTCTGAGTGGGGGTGTGTGAGACTTACAGTTCTTTGAGGATAGGTTTTCTAACTCTAACAACTTTAATTTAAATTTGACTTTAGCTAAGTGTGAGACTTCTGTATAGAGCAGCATTGTCATGTGCCGGTCTGGAATTCAGTTTTGTTCTATGAAGTGCCATTTAAATATACTATTTTAATCATGTTTTAAACATCTTGATTATGATTAAGATCATTAATTTTGATTGTAAGTTTCCTTTATTTTCTTCCTAAAAATAGTTTCAGTCTCATTCATTTTCATAAACATTAAACCAAATGCAATTTTTGCAGTAAATCTAGAGTTTCTCTTTCAGTAACCTAAAAAGCAGAACAAAATAATTTCCTGAAAAGGGAAGAAAAAAAAGAAATACGCAGAAGGTACATACATTGGGACAGATCCTTATTATATACTTTAGAAATAACTTTATTGTAATGGTATGCAGCCTATCCCCTTTGGAAGTCATCTGGTTTCTCTCCTGAAACTGGGAAGACATTAGGTGTTTATTGTTTACAATTTAGGCATTAGCAAGAAGTAAGTTGTGGAAAGAAGATGCAATTTTGCAATAGGATCCAGGATAGGTATGTCATGCTGTACTCTTCCTGTCTGCCATAGCGACATAAAGGCAAAACCTTCCAGAGCCCCAGCCAGTGGTGTGGGGGGAAAGGGTTTAGGTGCTCTTACTGAATCATACTCCAGGGAAAGGATGTAAAACTGTTTAAACTAAAGTACTGAATTTTTGAGAGCTTCTGTGAAAACTCCCAACACACAGTTAATATGCAGAAATTATTTATTCTGTAGTAGGTAATAATTACATCTTTAGTCATTGTTTATGTCAAGCCTCATTACCATGAAAATTGAAATTCATTTAAGATGTGTGAAAGCTGTGGGTTTAAATTGTTTTTATAAATGAATAAAACTACAAGTTCTATGGTGTTTTCAGTTGTTGTGGCTTCCATTTATTACTTTAGAAATGTATGCTTCAGAGCACCACTGTAACAAATGCTGTGTGATTGATGAGTAGATTGCAAAAGTAAGAGTATCTCAGCTAAATGTAAATTGAAACAGTAGCATTGAAAAAGAAATTAAGTATGGATGGTAAAAGTAGGTAAGAATTTAACATTTAAATAAAAATTAATTTTCTATTAAATGAAAATACTTTACAAAAATTGAATTTTCCTTTTTTTCATTTAAACAGTTCAAACCCAGAAGAAATAGTGCTAGACATTAGAATAAAATGTCTAATTTTTTTATTATCTGTGTTCTCAGAATAGTAGTGTAGGTCTTACTTTTAAAACGAGACTTTTGTTTAAAAAGCAAGGAACTACACACATCTGATTATTTTTTTGTAATATGAATTTGATAGGCTGCATGATACTTGGTTTAATTTCAGGTTGAGATGGAGTAAAATTTATTTTGAAATTCTTATTTTTAGACATTTCAATAAAAAGCAAAGGACAAAAAGCCATTTAAAGAAAAGAAAAATAATTTTATGGACATACCTCATTGCCACTCTTTGTGGTTTCCTGGAACTACCTGTCAGTAATGTCAATATTTGTTTCATGCCTAACTACTGTTCTTCATTTGCAGGGGTAATCACAAAATTTCTTTATTTCTCTGTGCAGCAAGTTCAAACTCATGTATCCCACACCTCCAGATAGGCCATGCATTCTTCTTAGTCACCTCCTCCCTTATTAATGTAAATACATAACTCTTCTAGATAACAACCTCAGAATTGTAGAGAAATGGATTTGATGGATGGATTTTGACTATTCAGTGGATAAGGAATTGGCTAGATGGACACAGACAGAGACTTGTGGTCAATGGTTCTATATCCAGATGGAAGCTGGTGATGGGTGATTTCCCTCAGAGCTCTGTCTTGGGATGGGTACTCTTCTATATCTTCATCAATGACACAGAGTGCACACCCTCTGCAAGTCTGCAGATGACACAAAGCTGAGCAGTTCAGATGACACAACAGAAGAAAGGGATGATATCCAGAGGGACCAGGATCAACATGAAAAGCAGGCCCACAAGAACTTCATGAAGATTAACAAGTCCGAGTGAAAGGTGCTGCACCTGGGTCAGGGCAATCCCAGAAATGAGTACAGACTGGGAAAAGAAGTCATTGAGAGCAGTTCTGTGGGGAGGTACTTGGAGGTTCTTGTGGATAAAGTGCTGAAAATGAGTCAACAGTGTGAGCTTGCAGCCCAGAAAACCAACCACATTCTGGCCTGCATCAAAGAGGAGTGGCCAGCAGGTTAAGTGGTGGAGTGGCCAGCAGGTCAACAGGTCAAGGGAGGTGAGTCTGCCCCTCTCCATTGCCCTTGTGAGACCCTATCTGCAATCCTGCATCCTGGGGTCCTCAAAACAAGAAAGATGTCCAGACGATGAGAAAGATGAGTCCAGCAGAGGGACACAAAGATGATCAGAGGGCTGGAGAACCTCTCCTATGAAGATGTTTTCTCAGTACATGTTAGAGACATTAGTTTTTTCATGGGAGGGCTGTTTCCAGGTGCTTTCTAAGCATTCAATATTTTTCCATTAAGAGAAGTTCAAGCTTTGTCATAAGGTTAGTCTCAAGAGGAAGAATTATTACCAGCTTTTGTCTTTTTTAAATAAATGAAAACTACAAAAGTAATTTCACAGTTCAGATCCACAGTTTTAGTTTATGAACAGAAGGGAATCCACTGATCTGTTACATAGTATTTTTATTTGGTGGTTATATGATACAATCTGATATGATCCTGAAGAGACAAGGGGGAAAAAAGTTTTGTTATCGTAACCATATTCCATTCCAAAAGAAGTACAAAAAAGGGTGAGTGAGGGAATAATTTCATCTTGTTATATTCTAACTTTGTGATTGTTAGGATAAGAAAATATGATTCTTTGTACTCCAGATTGGTAGACTAGTTCTTAATTAAAAATGTGCTATCTTGGCTGCTGTAACCAACCAGATGTTCTCCAACTGATATTTCAGATGATTCTGTGAAATATATTAATGAGTACCTGCATATAATGCAAACAAAACATGAAAGTTTTGTTTGAAATAAACTGAATACTAATGTATTTTTGAGTAAGTACAACAACATAATGGGATAAGTAAGTAGAAATGGAAAAAAACCTAATTCAGTTGAGAAACACAGTGTATACTTTAACAAAGAGTATTGGGAAGTGTATCTAGAGAGCTAGAGGACTTTACATTAAATGAAATTGGCTGAAGATTAGTTGTGTTCTTAAGTACCATACTATAACTGTATCAGAAATTAGAGTCACAATGCAAGAATTAATGAAGGTAATTATTTTGTCTGTTTTATGCCGTAGATCAGAATACAGAATATACTTCTACCTGATTCTGACTAAACATTAAGGTAGCTGATAATTTTTTCATAAGTATTTGCAATTCCATTGTTCTGAACTATTTTTGAAGATTTTTCACTTGTATTTGAAACATTCAAGTTCTATAGAAAGTTGTCACTACCCTGTAGCATCAAATACACCATGGTTTGAGTTTGGCTTTTTTATATAACATTCTTTTAATGAAGTAGATCTACATTTTGGTGTAAACTCAGTCTAAGAAAGCTATCAGTCTTTCAATGCATAGCATATTTGTCAAGGATTTGTACTTTTTTGGTAAAAGGGTCCTTGATTCAAAGCTGAGATTTTCTTCTGCAGCTTTTTTAAACCTTAAGAGCTTTTCAGGGCTTTGACTACTACACTGATAGCACTGCATACACAAGAAGAAGAACAGCTAGGAGACCATCACCTTCTGATCAGCAGTTTGAAAACCGAACCATGGAGTAGCTAGTGTTTCACTGTTGTCTAAGATCCTTTGCCAGAATATCGTCTTTGATTCATTGGTTTTCTTTAAAATAAAAGAGAAATTCCAGATGCCAACTTTAATTTTGCTTTTCAAAATGCTGATCAAACCACAAACTTCTAAGATTCATTTGCCTATGTCAAGGAATATTTTGTTTAATAGCTGGTTATATAAAACTAAATATTATTAAATAGGAAGGCAGGAATTTCAAATAGAACTGCTGGAGAATGCTAATTGCAAGAATGGTATATTACAAGGACCAATAGTAGCAACGACAAGAAGAATTGTAACGGAAAATATCAGTATAGAATATTAGATCCTTTTTAAAGTCCCTGAGGAGAGATGATTGTACTTGATGTTAGACGAGTACTTTTGGCAGTCTTACTTTTTTTTGTGGGGAGGCAAAGGGTAAAGGATGAAAACTAGTGTGCCTTAAACTTAATCTGTGCCTTCATTTTCATTAAAAAGCTGCACCCAGTTTTTGCTAGTGTAATAATTTATTTGCTTGTTAAGTATTGCAAATAAGTTGTCCTGGTGCACATAAAAAAGCATCACATTTCAGATACCTTATTAAGCAAATTATACTCAGCAGAAAACAGATAAATAATTTGTAATAAGATAATGTGTGGAGTTATTAGCTGAAAATGACAAGGAAATATTTCATTTTTATGATTTATGTGTAGAGTAGCAAATTATAATTAGTACTGGATTCTTAAGACTAGTTCAGTGACTTGTACATCGATATTGCTTATGTGCTGGTCAGGACTGGTACAGGTCAGTAATTGCAGTGTTATCGGGTAAACCATCTTGTTCTCAATTAGCTGGAGATATCTGAAAAACTTGTAGTTGGATTCTTAGGTTTAGTCTTAAAAGAACAGCATCTGTTGACAAAGACAAAAAGGAAAAGCTATTATACAACAACAAAAAACAAATTCCTCCAAAGTATTTTTGGAGAATAGAAGGAAATACATTTAAAGTGCTGTGACAACATACAATGGCAATTGTACTAACTGCAAAAGGGAAGTAATATTGCTAATGCGTTCCTTACAAGATCAGTGGTGCCAACTTTTCAGCTACTCTCTTTAATTATGTCTCAGATTAATAAACCAAAAGAAATAGTGAAAATAGAAAATTTTATTTACTAGTAATTCCTAAGCCGTAGGCTAAAGGGTTTCTCTTTTTTCTGTTGGGGAAAGAAAAATTTTCATCCCTTTTGGTTTAGAATGTGGTTTGAATATATACTCAATTTGCTTTTATGTTCAAATTTTACTTTTGTTTCATGGGTAGAAATATGACAGAATTTATATGATATATTTTGTATTTATTTCCCTCAGGACCATACTAAAGATAGAGAGATCAAAAAATGAACAAAATACTTGTATTTTCATTGAATCCCCTAGATACTTTGTCATGTGGTGCAGAAGGACCTAAAAGAAACTTTGTTTTACTGCCATTCTAGATAGACCTTTAAAAATCTTGCCTTTCCAATGTATTGTAATAAAAAAATCAAAATACAGTTGCCATGATGTTTGAGGTGCTTAGTGGTTTTTGACATGGCCCAAAGACTGATCACTTTTCAAAATCTATGAAACAACAGAAAACAAACAAAGTTCTATCTGCTGGTTAATCCATTTCCACAATCAAGTGAAAGTGAATCGTAGTTGTGACAGCCTCCTAATTTTTAAATAAGAAGACATAATTTGGTTTTGTTTTGGTTTTTTGTGTGTGTGTGTTTTGATTTGCTTGGGTTTTTTTTCAAATTTCCTCTAAGTACCCTCTGAGAGCTCTCTATATTCAAAGAAGAGCAATGATATTCTATACTGTTTCCAAAGGAAGCTGCTAATTGTGTCTATTACGTGTGTCTATTGTTTTCAAATATTTTCTATATCTATGCTCTGAAATGTGACTCAATAGCTGACCAAATCTTAATGTCTCTTCCAAACCAGGGCTTTGCTTTTGCAGGGAACTGTATCATAACTCAATAGTACCACATATATCAAACTCTTCTCAAAACCAGTTATATATTTTTTCCCATTTCATTACTCTTAATAGTCTGTTTTAAAACCTGGACCATTCATACAACTGCTTGTAGTTTTGCCAATCTCTAACCATTTGGCTGATATTTTACATGGAGTATGCTTCCCTCAGGCTAATTGTTTCTGGAGATGTTTCAGATAAAATAGTTCAGCTGTTTCCAGGAAGGGCTAACAAAAATTATATTGCTTTGCCCATATATATTCATAAGATGCAATTCTGGTTACTTCTCTCCCATTTCTGGATTGGAAGCATAAACAATTCAGATCATTCTATCCACAATTAGTAAACACTATTTTACTTAGGAATTTTTTAAATGAGGTATCAAGGAAACAGCTTGATGATGCTACATGAGTACCATTCCATAAAAACCAGTAAACCCAAACAACCTTGCCTTGCCATAATTTGGAAGGGATAGAATTATTGAACAGTTTTCTCAGCATTTGTTCCAGGACAGAACACGTACCTGGATATTCATGTCTGTGGATAAAATCTATTTTCCAGGTACCTTTACGTGTAATTAAATACAAAAAACACAACAAATATTTGAGGAACAATATTTCTGATTATATATTTGTCCTGTGTGGCACATCTATGCAAAATACTTATATTTACTGTACTCTCCCATTGCCACAAGGGCTTACTGCCTACTCATGCTCAACATGTATATCAGGACCCTCAGGCCTGTTTTATGCAAAAGTCCTTCCTAACCAGTTGTTCCCCAGCAGGTGCTGTCACACAGGATTGTTTTGTCCCAGATCTTAGCATTTGTCTTTGCAGGAATTCATTAATACTTTGCCAGAAACTTTTCCAACCTGTTAAGATCACAGCCTTACCCTCCAGCATATCAAATGTTCCCCAGTTGGGTATCAGCTATGAGCTTTTAAAAGGTCCCTTCTGCCACATCACCTTGGTCACTATTGAAGGTGTTTTAACAGCACCAGCACCCTGATCAGTGCCAGTGGTAACTGGACATCAGCCCATCTTCCTGCTGCTGATCACAGTCTTATCAGTTAAGATGTACAGTGAGTTTCCCACACACTGTTCTTTGTTTTACTATCAAAACCACAGCTCTATAGTTTGATTGCAAGGACATACTGAGATACTAAATGGAAAGCCTTTCTAACATCAGGATAAATAATATGCACAGAACTTTCCCCTTCCATTGAGGCAGTTGTCTCATCAGAGAAACCAAAACACTTGATCAGTCCTGGGGATGTAATTTGCTAGAAGGGCAGCAAAATTGATGTACATTACATATATCAAATCTAATTATACGTTATGGAAGTTTCCATTGAAAAACCAGAAAATACTCTTGTAATACTCTTTTATTATGGTTATTATACTCAGTAATCTCATACAGGGAAATTTACTTCCCTAGCAAATGCGAGTTCAAGACAGTATAAGGAACCTTATAAAAAAAAATATATAAAGGAATCCATACACAAAAGTTTAAAAGTACTTTACCAAAAACATTCAGATAGAACTCCTTAGATTAATTAAAAAAGCATAGTTATTACCTGAAAGGAACATATAAATAGCATCTTGTATATTCCATTAAAATAAAAAATTCTTAATCCTCACGTGCCTATAAATTTTAGAATGCTAGCAAAAGATAATTTTTCTTAGTTCATATTTCAAATTTAAGTATCACCTAAAATGCTAATTAATTTTAGTCGTACCACACTAGATAATGAACTGTAAATTTAGACACCATGGGTCCAAAATAAAATGCATTCTCTAGATCCCAATGTTCATGTGGATTAATATTACTTTTGAGTATTAGTTATTATAAATACTATGCTGCTGTGTTATAAATATTATTGCTGTTGAATGTTAATTTTATTAATATTCTTTTATTAATATTAAAGTACAAGTATTTCTGTTTATTAATATAAATATTACAATGAAATGGTGTTGATACTGAGAGATGTTTATAGGTATTTTAAGAAGCCTCAACTTTGTGAGATATTATGGGTCTTGTAAGTCTTTTAGTCAAAGTTTGGAAAAAAAGAAATATCAAAAGAAGAAACAAAGAAAATGTTCATTGTCAAGAGTCCGCAGAAGCATTAAATTCCTGGTACTGATAAATTCTTCACCCAGGAGGTTAATTGACACATCAAATGTACATACAATGCCCATTTCATAGTCAAATGCTTTGCTGAGAGGGCAGCTGGGAGTTCAAGTAATTACCTTCTCCCAGGTGAGTCCCTTGTCCCAAATCAGTTTGATGTCTCATCTATTCAGAGACAGGATGAGGAGTTCCTGAACCACTCAGGGATTGAAGTGCACTGTGTGCACACAGTCTGATATCCATGATGCTGTAATACCGAATGACAACATAATTACAGGAAAACTTTTATTCTTATCCTTATATCTCACTGTACTAGTTCAAAAACAAACCAGTGGGAGGCACCAAGTCAGAATAACAATTTAATGGGGAAATTAAAGAAAAGGAAAAAAAAAAAAAAACAAAGAGAACACTAGTTCAAACTGAGAGAGTCAAGATACAACCCGAGTCCCTGTTGTAGCAGTCTAGTAGAATGTTGGCTGCAGTCCTCCTGAAGCGGTAATCCTGTAGAAAAGGGTCTGCTCTTCCTCAGAGGGTCCAGTGGTGGCTGTGTAGCTCCTGTCCTCTGGAACTCCAGTGGAAAGGGTTGTCTCTGGTGTTCAGAGTCTCAGATTATATCCACGATGGGATGCTTGGTTCCTCCCTCTGGGTGGAGCATCTCACAATGGGGTAATGAGTCATGAGGCCAAGTGTTGATTAAGCTAACAGAAGATAGTCCGGAGGGAGTTATCTCTGAGTCATGCAACAGGACAATGATGGGCCATTAACAGAAAGATAGTCTGGGGGAGGAGGCAAGGAAACACTGCCCCACCTGATTTCAACAGCTCATGAGGATGGTAATAGAATACACTGCAACCCAGGACACTCGCTTAATGACTTTACTAGCATCCTAAAATTTACAAAAACGTGAAGTTTTAAGTGATGGTGCAGTATTTGGGACATCCTATTGCAGACTATTTCCAGAATGCTATAGGGGCAAGACTGGACTTGGTTTGGCTATTCAGTGTCAAATGTTATCCTAACAAGCCTTGTACCTTTTATAAATGCTATATTGCTTGATTCTGCAACACCATTATTTCCATTCTGTGAAAATATCCTTTAATTCAGACTTTTTGAACCAAGAGGTTTTTGTCTTAGGGCTAAAGTTGTGTCACTTATGACACAGTGCTGGCCCAGGGCAGAACACTGTTGTAGTATTTGCCATGACATTTTTGTAGTGGATGCCATTCAACCTCAGGGACAGACAGCTGCCCCAACTCCTGTTTTACTTTGTAACAGAGGCATAGATAGCAGTTACAGTCCTTTCACTTCTGGAGGACAAGACTTCTGATTACTGTTAGGATGGCTCAGAAAACCCTTAGGTTTTTCAGTAGATTGCAGTAAAAGATGCTGTCAGGGAACTGCTCCCCTTCAACTCTCATTATGTATTTACTGTGCAAATAGAACTTTATTCCTTGTGTGATGAAATTTTATATGTTACTGATTTCTTCTTTATCCATGAATTGTTGTTACTATGAATGACATGTTTTGAGATTTCAACCTCCATTCAGTCAAGAATCTCAATTTTTAGCTATTCTTTGAAAGTATTGGCTAAAAGCCTCACGAATCTTTTGAATGAAAAGTGCTATATAAATGTGAGCTCATTTGTATGCTTTTACAAGCATATTAGAAACTATTACAAATAGTAATTTCCTCTCTGCATTTCATTTTTATTTTACTTAGGTGACCACACCTCTTTAAAAATTAAGTACTCACTATTAATGTAAAACTAATATTAAAATCAAGGTTGCTAGTACTTTGCTTCATTATATGATGTCCTTCTGATCTTCCCTTAGTCCCTTGTTGAATTTTGTGAAAATTTAAAGTTATTTTTCTAAATTTAATTATTATTGCACATGATGTCCTTCTGATCTTCCCTTAGTCCCTTGTTGAATTTTGTGAAAATTTAAAGTTATTTTTCTAAATTTAATTATTATTGCACAAAATAATGATTTCCTACTAAAATTCCAAATGAAGTTTCTCATATCTCATAAAAGAATTTTTTTTATGCCTTATTCACTCAGTGACCAATCTAAAGTGTTGTTAACAGCTTGAATTAACTGAATTGGAACTGTTTCTCACAACAGTTGACCTCACCACTTCTCAGGGGATTTTTTTGTTTTGTTTCTGACTGCGTTGCTAAGCTGGTAGAAAATGGAGAAATTTCCGTATCAAAACCTGCATTATTCTAAATGGCTTCTGAAAGCCAGTGGTGGGAGCAAAATGATTTGCACACTACAATTACCAAATACTACTGTGATCAAAAAATTTTGAACTGTTGTCTTTTCAAGGGAAAGCCCGGTGAAGACAAGCATTTTGAGTTGAAATTAGTTGTAATGCATCTGGGCCTTTACCTGGTGTAGCAAATTCAAAACTAAAGATATATAATTTCCTTGTGTTCATCAATTAGTTCATGAACATAGAATTTTTATATCTATAGTCATTGCCTGGTAGCTTAACATTCATTCAATAGAGGTTTTATACATTCTGAGAACAGATTTGCAACTGCTGGTGATTCTGCTGATATCAAGGTATTTAGAATAAAAGATGTTTATCCTGCTTAGCATCTCGCACATAGTAGTAGACTCAATCATCTGGATAACTCAGATAAGATTCTTGTATCAAGCTTTTTGAAAGTGACTAATTATTTTGGATGAACTGTGGTAAATCCACACATACCCTCTTTTTGTTTTTTCAAAATTTGTTTTTGCTAGCTTAATTTTCGGGAACTGCTGAGTAGTCTCTTTCGCTGAAGGTTGGGACAGAGCATCAGAGCCTGTAAATTTGCTAGTAAATTCTCAGGATGCTAGTTAAAAAGAGTTACAATTAATTTTAGTGTGAAAAGAACAAGTGAGAGAAAGCAGTCTTAAGATCATGTGGGGAAATCAACAGTTTAACACAGAATAAAAAGTAAAAGGAGGTCAATATAAAGAGTACACTAAAAGGAGAGAAAATATAATGCAAACTAGATGGTGAATTAATGTTCAAAACACATATTTAGTCACACTGCATAGAGAGCTTTACCTCTGCCATTTCTATTCAACAAAATTTTAATGTATTGCAGTGTTCACATAATGCAGTCTGGGCTCTTAGGGTTCAAGCTTAAGCCACATGACATGGAGAGAATAAAGACCTGAAAGAAGAGATTAGTTTACAGAAGTACCTAATCCTGGTCCAGTTTTTCCTCCTAAGCACTGTGGGAAGTAGTAGATGAAAAGGCAAAATAAATTATTTTACTACTTTTGATCTAACACCTCATAAAAATTCAGCAGGAAAAAAAAACCACATGCAAAGTTATGCCAGCAGTCGCAAAATTTAGTAATTTTCTTCTACAGATGGGGTCATGGTGTTCCCAGAAATTGTTTTCAGCTTAAAGGAGTTGAACTACTAGACAATACAGATAGAAAGAATCTGTTATTTAAAAGAGTGATTCAAAATGCAAAACTGATGTGGGGGCTTTGAGTCTTTCTCTGAGAGAATATCTCTCTAAGGACTATAGAAAGCCTTGGAAGACTTATCTCCTTAAAACAAATTTAGTTTGTGATTTCTTTCTGCTGGGAATATTCTTAATATCAACAAAAGTATGAATTATTAATTAAACTTCCATCATTATCAGTATATTCCTATACCTATCTTCCAACCTTTGACACTCCAAGAAGTAATTTACTGAGAACATTCTCTTTTGAAGAACCAGAGTTTAGTTTAGTTCAGCAAGTCACATAAATATTAACCTTATTTTACATCTTTCAGTCAGCATTACCTATATGGAAGGATTAGCACAATACTGATTTTTGCATCACACACTTTCTTAGATTAAAGCAGAAAGCATTTGGAACCTCCTAGAAAGAGTCTTATAAAATGATAACAGAGGAACATACATATTTAAATGTTTACTTGAGAAATATATTTTTGCTGCAGCAAGGAACTCAGTTTTGAACTAAATTTTCATATTGTTCAATAAAGCTTTGAAATTTTTTATAAATTTACAATTTATAAATGTAAGGAGCAAGTATAGTTTCACATGTTATAGCAGTATTATCCAGCTGACATACAATGAAACCCAGATATGAGACATAAGTGTTTGAAATAATGTGCATGCTTGTGATCATCACCTTTAAGCCAGCTTGATAAAGTCAAGTCTGGATATTATATATTTTAGCTGAATAACAATTTTTTAACTGGGGGAAGACTTTTGTTATGTGTATGACTTTATTATCAAATTGTTCACATTATCCTTTGTAAATATCCGAAGGCAGAGAGCAGTGATGGTAGCAATTTAATCACACACAGACTGAGAACTACTTAATAAAAACTTTATGGTAGATGAGATTTTACTGAATAGAATTTTATTGTTCATTTTTCATAAAATGCACATTCAGCTATAATTGATACCTCATTGTCCTGGTTTTAGCCAGAACAGGGTTATTTTTTGCAAGAGCTGGGAGGTGGGGTGTCTGAGTGCATGTGGCCAGGATTCTATCATTATCTGATATGACCTCTGGTCAGTTCCAGGGTCAGGGCAAAGGGACTTTTCCTTTCAGTGGAGAAGGTGGAACTCCAGTAGGTTTGTTTAGTTCAGGGGTTTTTCTGTGTAAATAATTTGTTTTTCTTATACCTTTTGTTATTACTATTGTTGCCACCATTACTGTTCATTTTCTTATCTCATTGCTGTTTCTGTAAATTGTTCGAATCTCAACCAGTCATCTTGAGCTTTTCTGGCATCCATTGGACCAGGGAGGGGAAAGTCATGTGGTCTTTTTAGTTGGAGTACTAAATTAGAGAATACCATTCCTAAACCATGACACTCAAAAATCCACTTTAAAAGGTATCCCATAGAAGAATTCAAGGATCTATCAGCTTTACGGAGATTGCACTGAAAACAGACAGACTAAGATTATTTGCTCAAAAATTACTATGTGTGTGGGTTTGCTTTTTGGATGTGTTTTGTTTCCATTTGGTTGGTTGGGTTTTTTTCTTTTAATAACAGTATTTCAGATAGAAAAGGAAAGTGAGGGTAAAATTTGAAACTTGGGTAGTGGAAGGAGAAGTACTTGTAGAAGGCATTGGAAAGCAGTAGCAAAAAGAAAAAACACTCAACTAAAACGTACACCCACACAAATCCCAACCATTCAACTCATCTAATAAAGTACAATGTTTCTGAATAATTCAGACTTCAAATTACTCAATAGTGAAAACAATGTTCAGAAGTATTTTTCTTCCACATAATTACTTCGGCGGGGGGGAAGCTATTTAGTTAGAGCTTTGAGAGAAGTTTATCACAGAACTTTAAACTTCTTGAATTGTTCTATGTTTTGATATGTGATGAGAATTTTTAATCAGTATTTTATTAATACATGGGAGTCATTGCCCTGATATGCTTCCAGAGATTAATATTAATGTGTGTCACTTTATCGTCATTCCTGCAATTAAGATGTGTGATCCTTAGGGAATGTATTTTGGGGTTTTTTTCTATTTCAAGTTTGATGTGGTGGCCAATTAGCCTGTGGTACAAGGGACAAAGAGAGTCTGCTGGTGGGACAAGTCCCTAGTACCAAAAGAACCTCCCCAGATTAGAGTGACTAGAAAGGTTTCTCCCAGGATGCATTGTTCTATTATGTTAATCTCCCCCAGTTCTGCTTCCCCGGTTGGCTGTTTGCCTCCCCGCCCCCTTGCTATCTTACCTGTTTCATGTCCTAGAAGGTTCTCCACTCCAGGTTCCCCCCATTGGCCCTTGCCCCATCGCCACTCCCCCAGAGCTCCCCCATGGGTCCCCATTCCCTAGTCCCACCTTTGTACCGCCCCCGTACCCTCAGATCATTGGTTTCTGGTGCTTGCTCCGCTCCCATTCTTAAACCTGAGCTTTCCATTGTTCTCATCTTTGCCCCTGGAACCCTTCGCAGTGTGACAGCAATAAACTGCTCCTGTGGAATGCCATGCAAAGATCCTTCCTGCGTCATTGCCGTCGACACGTATTACTGAAGCTATGTGTGCGTTTGTGCATGCACGCGTGTGTGAGTGTAGGTAGCTGATCCTGCTGAGTGGCTTCACTTTGGAGATGCTTTTTAGAGATCGCAACACCTCACACTCCAGCACAGAAGCTGCAGAGCTCAAGTTAGTGGTAGTTTGATACCATTCTCAGTGAGCTGACCAAAATAAATAAGATTTTTTCTTTCATTGGCTTCCATTACAGAAGACTGAATGTTGGCAGTTTATCTTTTCTGAAACTTCATTCAGAAACTTTTCCTATACAGAAAATATTCCATTCCATATGCAAAATTATTTGGTTACATATTATGCACGTTTGAGCAACCATTAATATTAGCAAGTGGAGGAAGGTATATCTAAATATAAAGCAGAAAAGCCTATATATGTTGTTACATAATGGAAAACCACATTGAGGTAAATCCATTTACAGCACTAAAGAAACTTTTGATGTGTGGAGAAGTTAATGTGAGGAATACTTCAAGATCTCTGGAGATTTTGAACTCTTTCCTGCCCTTCGTACATATGAAGCTAAGACTTACCATTCTGGGGGGACTGGGAGAAGAAAATAAATAAAAAAGAAGGTAATAAATTATGAGTACAGCTAAGAACAAAAAGAAATACTAAGACACCATTCCCAGATGAGGGAATATTCCCCAAATGACCCACTGTCATACCTAAGTCCTTTTTAATCTTTATTTTTTTCCCCTTTCTCAGACGAGAATGAGTCTTTCCAAATGACCAGCTCCTTTGCAGATGTGAAGAGTTCTTTTACTCTTAGGTCTATTGAACATGCATAAGCAACCGGATTTTCTCCGGAGCTGGGAGTTATATCAAATCCCTGAACACTAGGTCACTTCATAAATTTCCCTTATTCTTTCTATCTTTATGTATTTAGGAAGTGCAGCAGGACATTCATACTAGTATAACAAGTGACCACAATTTCCAGTAGCTCTGTGAAAGCTAAATGCAACATACTCAAATTAATTAGAGAGGAAGTTTCTCGCTTCCAAATTCACTCACTTCCAGTTCAGTCTTACACTACAGTTTTATGTTAGTCCTTTTCTGTCCCTATAAAGATCTACCAAGCTAGCAACAAAGTAAGTACATGCAGTATGGCAAAGAACATCATCCTTTGAAACTATCAGAATATGACATTAATGTGCAGTTCTTTTCCAATTTCAGCACTATTTATAGGTGTACTTAAACAGAAGGATTAGGATAACTTCTTCAGTTTCGGTGTCACTCAAGACATCAAAATAGTCTTTGCCTCCAACACAGAAAAGAATCAAACATGTCTCTGCTGTTTCTGACTAATGTTTGTTTAATGATTTCTTAATGATCTCCCATAATGAGCACTCTACAACTACTCAGGCAATCCCTTTCTAAGTCTCACCAGCATTACCAATAGGAAGCTTTTTTCCCCCTGATGTTTTATTTATAGGTATCTTTTCTGTAGTTTAAATTTATATTTTTTTTGTCTTTTCCACTATAAATATGAAAAAAATGAAGCATTCACAGGAGCCTTTTACATGCTTCAGAGCAGTTATCATATCCCTCCTTAATCTTCGTTCAGGTAACAGTTTTCAGACAGCATATTTTGATCATTTTTATCAATCTCTTGTGCAATTTTCTTAGTAAGTCCCCATCTTTCTATATTACTTTATTTGTGTCTTACCAATATTGAACAAAGCAGAAAGATTACTTTATGATCCTGGGTACTGTACTGTTGTTTACAAAGCCCTGCATAGCTTTTCAACATCATCATTTCATTTGTCAGCTTGTTTACAGGTTTGATCTGCTCTAAGCATTGGATTCTATTTAGCTAATTTTTCACCATCTTGTTTTTGCTCAAAGTCTTCCTTCCTACATGTGGTATCTTGCATTTTTCTTTCTATTGAATGACATAATCTTGTACATGCATCATTGTGTTGGTCTTGGTTTTATTTATTTCTTCCCTTCTGTATGCCTTCTTCCATGTAATGCTGTTAAACTCTCATGTAAAAGAATTAGAATTTGTCCAGCCTTGTTCTTAAAAAATCTCTTTTTTTTTCCTTAGTTCCTTGTCACATTTGAACTATTTAAAGGTGGGGTGAGGTTTTTTGTTGTTGTTTATTTGTTTGTTTGCAATTTAAGATGCCACCTAGTGTTTCTTTGAAAACTTAAATCAATATCAGGAGTCTGTTAAATATCCCATATGCTCTTTTTTTAAAGACATAGTTTATGTCTTTTTTTCCGAGTCCTCTGGAAATTAACCTGTCCTTCAAAAGTTTGTAAAGAAAATCATTGGAACACTGAGTTTCACAAGACCATAGAATCAAAGAATTGTAGCATCTTAGAACAGACCAGGTTGGAAGAAACCTCAAAATATTATCTGGTCAAACCATTCATGAGAACAGAAGCCTAGATGAGATTATCCAACACTCTGTTCAGTCACATAGGGAAAATCTCCAGTGACAGGAACTCTGTACCCTTTCACCAAAAGATTGTTTTTATTATAGAAAATATTTTTTTTTATGTAGGGATGAAACCTCTCCCAGGACAATTTTCACCTGTTGTCCTTAGGTGTCATCTCTGTGTGCCTCCTGGGGAAGGGTGAGCCTCCTCTTTGTAGCTGCTCTTTAAGAGCTGGAATGCTGTGAGTGGGTCTGTCCTGGGACTTCCCTTCTCTCGGAAGAAAAGACCTAACATTTTTAGTTATTACACACTGGGCATGTTTTCCAGATGTTCAATCATCTTTGTGGTCCTCCTTTGGACCTCCTTTAGTCTGGCCATGCCTTTCTCTAAATTTCATCAGCCAGATGCCTAAATGTCATACAATGATATGGCTGATGAACTTGACTACATTGAATTTATCTAACTAAGCCCTCTAACCTGCTCTGTTATAATTTCTTTTTGGTTTTCTCTCTCTGCAACTGAAAATAATTGCCATAGCTGAGTTCAGTTAGCTTTTAAATAAAAAAAAAGGGAAAAATTAGTTCATATATTTGATATTAACTATCAATAGCTTTCCTTCTCCACTGAGTGGCACATGAGCCCACTTCTAGCTTTCCCTCCTGCTACTAATTGGCTTCTGGTTACTGTTGCATCTTTGTGACTCATTTGATTTTTTCTCTCAAGCTTGTAGCAAACATTTGCAATCATATTTTTAATCTTTGTGACTGAGTTGTATACTGAACTCATCTTTTGTTTGAATGCTCTTTTATTATACTTTCAAAATTTATTCCAGATTTGTTTTCTTAGACTGATCCATTGTAACAATTTTTGAATAAATGCACTAAGTTTATTGAAGTATATAATTGTATTTTTAAAAATTATTTTGATACAATTCTATCTGTGTTAAATTCCATTAAAGTGCTCATTTTATTGTCACCATCATCCAAGTAACCCTTCACTCTGAAATTCTCAAGTGTGTCCTCCCAATTGGTCATCTACTTTGTAGAAAACATCATCTTGTTGTCCTAACCACAGTGAAGATTGAAAGTCTTTAAAAAGTGCATTTCCAGACCTTGCTGGACAATCCATTCTCTTCTCAGTACATAGTCAGGTAAACTTCTTTCTCTCTTCATCACCTTCTGCCTTCAGTGACTTTTGCCTTCAAGTTTAGAACTCACAAAGCTGGACATTGTACAGCAGTTTGGCTGACTGCCTTTTTAGGAAGATTTGATATATGACATACTAGATGTTTGGAATAAGATGTACATTATATTTCCATCCCAGTTGTCAGAACTCATCTCTGAGATGTATGGATCTGTAACATACAGGGCATGCCAACTAAAGATTGAAATGCCTAGACAGTCAGGCAGGAAAACTGAAAAGTTTTGTATTTTGGGATAGCTTATCTTTGGTCTAATTCCAATATAATCCCTTTCATAAGTGCTAATGACACTGACAAGTTTACAAATTTTTAAAAAATGAAAACTCTTTTTTCTGCTTTAACTTTTGTAAGCTTTACCTACCTCAGCTGGTCAAACAAAGTACATTAATTTTTATATATATTACCTGTTAAGGGAGGTTGTTTTAATTATTATTGTTGACAATATTATCATTATTAACCATTAATTAGGTGATATGTATGGGTGAAAAACATGTATGCATTTCATGCTAACACCATTTTGGTTAGCTAAGACTTCTGCAGTGCACCCTTTTCTGGATCAGCAATGAACATAGTAGCAGCAAATCCTAAGAAGTGGAAAGGGGAAGGAATGTGAGAAGACAATCACTTAACTGTAGCAGTGTCCTAAAAAATTGTAAGATTTCAGGCTGTTATTCACTGTAGCTGCTAGGACTCCACAGATACTATCTGTCATAGCATGTTAACCAACAAGAACAATAATGTGTTCCATATAATATGTTCCTTAAGATCTGAATAAAATTGTGAACAGAAAGTTCATGCCAAGGGACTAGAAAAAACTGCCAGCAAAGCTGGGACAAATAAATTTCCTATGGAGAGAAAAGCTGGTTTCTCAGTGCTGGCTAATCTATGTGCCAGACAAACAGTTTACAAAAATAGGTTTAGTTTTTTCATGCTCTGAACTGCCTGGCCTAGAGATGGGTACTTGATTCCTGGTGTACTATCCTTTGTCTCAGCGTTCCCAAACCAAATGGCTATTCTGGCAGTAGGGTGTGACCTCATTTGACAGTGTCTTTGCCACGCATTTTTGTCTGTTTTCATGCATCCTGTCTCTTGGCAGAAGGAACTGTTAAAGCAGCTAAAACTAAAGCAGACCCAGTGTTTCTTTTTATGTAGCTGAAGGAGACAAATCAATTAATATTAGGAAACTGAACCTAGCACAGAGATTGCCACTTAATTCCCCTTCTGCAGGGAGAGCCATAGGTAACTTATGGCAGTGCTTCAATTCCTCAGTATTCCTTCTCACAAAAGGCCAACAAAAAGCATTTCTCTGAGAGGTAAGAGATCCAAATTCCAATCTGTATCACAGTTTAATTCATACATCAAAATGTAGTTGCAGAAACAACTGGACTTCTTGATACATCAGTTTGAGGTCTGCTCTGCTGTTGTATAGTCTTTGGTCCTTATTTTTTTCTTTTCCTTGTTGAAAAAAGATAAATGTCTCTGTTTATTCCATGTCAAAAACACATTGCAGTGCTTCAGATTGTTTATGAAATAGGATTCTTATCCTCAGATCAGCTGGGTAGGTTTCTCAAGTTGATTGTGTTGGTCTTTCCTCTCTCATGATATTTTGGAAAGATTTATTTTCATTATTTTCTTACAATGAAAATAATAGGAAATTTAAATAAAGAAAATCAAGAAAAGGGCATGGATTTCTCCCTGGCAAGTTGTTCTGGCACCAATTTTTTCAAGAAGTCTTGACAAGAGGCATTCTTTACTACAGTAACCAGTGCCAAGTCCTATCTCTTCTCAGGTCTGTGGCTGCAATGAGATGCTGATGCTGATCACAGAATATTCTGAGTTGGAAGGGACCCACAAGGATCATCAGGTCCAGCTCTTAAGTGAATGGCCCATACAGGGATCAAACTCACACCCTTGGCATTATTAGCACCATGCTCTAACCAAGAGGTAAGCCTTGGCACACTGACAAATAAAAATTAAAGTAGTAGCAGAGCAAATGCCTTTCTTAAACACTTGTCACTTCCAGCTGGCAAGGAGTTGCAGTCCTAATAAGAAAACAGGATTTAAATGTAATGAAGCTCCCTGGTTTCAGTTGTTTACTTTAAAAAGGTCTCATTCTGCAGAGTGCTTGTTTTCAGTTCCAAGTTTTAGCAAGAACTGCATGTGTCACTGTAAGGCCAGTATTATTATTTAAAAATATAAACTTTATAAAGGAAAATTATCTCAGTCCCTAAATTATCTCTGTTCATAAATCTTTATAATAAGAGAGATAACAGTAAAAAGGGAAGTAGGCATGCTTCAAAACAACCATTTTCTGACTTCAAAAGAAAATAAGTATTTACTTCTGTGGAAATTTTAACATTTTGGCACTGATAGAAATCACCATATAATTAACACAGTAAAACACAAAAATTAACACACTAAAACTAGTTAAGAAAATTATTTAAAAACTCAAAATTATTTGTTTTGATTTCAGCAGCTAAATTTAAAGGTATTTTTTTCTGCCTTAATACGTAAATGAGCTAAAATTTGAAAATCTCTCATGTTCTTATTTTTCCTCATTTCCTCTTGTCTTTAACAAACCAATCTTTTGTAAACCTTAAGGTTTCAGCGACAGCATACTGAAAAAAAACCATGAACAGAATTGTGATCAGCAGCATAAAGTCTAGCTGGAAGCTGGACACTGGTGGGGTATACCAGAGATGAATACTTGCCAATACTGCTAAACATCACTTTAATGACACCAACGATATGACTAAGCAGATCCTCAGTAAGTTAGCAGATAAGACTGGCAGGAACGACTTGTTCATTTAGGGTTGTGCTGCCATTCAGCAGGACGTGGAAAGATTGGAAGAGTGAGCCAACAAGAACCTTATGAAATTACAATAATGCCATGATGTCATACCCATTGCGTCTAATCATCTGGAAAACAACTTAGTGGAGAACAGCCGTGGGGTACTGGTGGACAAGTTCACCATTAGCCAGCAATGTGCCGTTGCAGCAAAGGTCAGCAGCCTCCTGGGCTGCATCAGGGAGAACATTTGGCAGCAGGTTGACTGAGGTGACGTTTCCCTTCTGCTTAGCCCTGGTTGGACACAATCTGGGTGCTGTGCCAAGTGTTTGTCACACAGATGTGTGTAACCAGGACTGAGCTCCCCAATATGAGAAACAGGGACATACAGAAGTGCACCTAGTGAAGGTCTACTAAAATGATTGAGGGACTGGAGCTTGTGCCCTAAAAGGAGAGGCTGAGAGCACTGGGATTGTTCAGTCTAGGGAAGAGAATTTTCAGGGAGGATCTTGTCCCCCAGAATTGTGCTTTGTATCTCCTTTCCTTGCCTTGCCTTTGCCTTTCTCCTCTTTTTGCTTTGTTTTCCTTTCCTTCTTTCTCCTCTTTTTTCTTTACTTTCTTTTCTTGATAGCTATATTCCTCTTTGTTAATTGAAGCTACATAATTTACTTATATACATTTAAGCAAAGAATAACATGTACACCAAGTATTTCAGTCACCAACTATTCATGAAAAAAGCAGACTTCTTTCATTGTTTCTGCCATGAGCCAATAAATAATAAGAAAGATGTTCTTCAGAAAAAAAAGGTTTTTTCCGGCTTATCTAACACCATAAGTAAATATATAGCATACGTGGCTGTAGAGCTAATCATGACGATTGTAAATGTGATTTCAGAATTTATATCAAAGAACTGGATCAATTAACTGTGCATCGGAACAGGCCCTTTCTGATACTCCTGTAGAGCCATGTCCTCTGACTGCTCAGACATCTGCAGATGGGTTCAAAGAGGCTGCAGAGAGCTGTGTAGAAACTCTTGCTGTGTCTATGTATTTGAAAAAGGGACTGCAAATGGGTGGAGATTTCTAGAGTGATAGCTGAGGAAAACAATTACTATGGATATATTTAGATATTGCTTGGTGTTTATTTTTATTGCAGAGCATGTGAACATATGTGAATAATTATCACATTATTTTTGTTTGTTTTTTCCCATTTTCCAAAATATTTCTAGGTCTTTGTTTCCTAAAGCTTCTCAAGTGGAAGTAAGACGGAAGCAAATTAAATGCAACCTGAGTTATATTTTATTTTTATGAATAAAATAAAAGTCTTGACTGTCAGAGTCCTATCTTATGCTCCAGAGTGCAAGTCTTACTGCTGTCATTTGCAGCTAGTTGCATATTGTTTCAAATAGGTAGAAGAAAACTTTTTATTTTCTGTGTGTTTATTACATAGTGGAAAAGAGAGAAGAAGGAAAGATTAACAACAAAATTACTTTTAGTTCCCAAATGTTGTGTTTGTGATAGAGTTTTATATCAGTCTTATCCCTTTGAGGTACATACATATGCAAGTAAAAGACAAAATGGTTTTGTTTTTTCTTTTTTTAAGTGTTACAGAGGCTTGCTAATTAAAATGGTAATTGTCTGTCACTAAAATAAGTTAGTTACAGAAACTTGTTTGTGTAGACTGATGAGCAAGCTAAAAAAAGTCACTTTTCAGAAACTAGGTACTGCCAACATTCTCTTGATAGGTTGAAAGTGACTGAGGATGGAAAGTTCACCAAAAAAGCTGTTCTCTGAATTTCTTTGGTCAGAATCCAAAACACATCATTCTTAATTCCTAAGCCAAAGAACTAAAAAAATTAAATAATTTTTAATACTGCCTTTTAAAATATGCTTACATATTTAACTTAGGTTTTTAATTGTGCATAATAATAGATCCTGACATCTTTAAAAATATGCTATCTCCTACTAAAATCATTAGAATTAGGTATTATGCTAATATACAATATATAAGATTGTGAGTAACAAGGAAAGAAACGTATATATCAGTGCTGCTATCTAAATATCCTACTATTTAAATACCTTGCCAATACAACAGAAGGGCGTTTATTTCCTTATATTTTCAATAATTGTTTTCTCAAATTAACATACATATTCTTCAGTTCTTATTCAAGATTCAGTTCATTAGAAGCTCATGTAAGCATTATAAAGCAAATAAATATTTTATTGATTTAGTTGATTTTATTTATTGAGTGGATTTCTTAGTGGATGAAATTATTAAAATTAAAGCAAATAGATGCTGAAAATCGTCAGTATCTGAGCTCCTGGAGCAAATCCAGTGGAGAGAGACAAAGATAATTAAGGGCCTGAAGCATCTCTTACAAGGACAGGCTGAAGGACTTGGGAATTTACTTCGGTCTTGAGAAGAGCAGAGTGAGAGGGGATGTCATCAATGTCTATCAGTACCTGAAGGGAGGGTGTCAAGAGGATGGAGTAAGGCTCTTCTGGGTGGCACCAAGCAACAGAACAAGAAGGCAAAATTGATGCACAGGAAGTTCCAATTGAATGTGAAGAAGAACTTCTTTACTGTGCAGATGGTGGAGGACTGGAACAGATTGCCCAGAGAGGGTGTGGAGTCTCCCTCACTTGGAGATATCCAAGAACTGTCTGGATGCAATCCCATGCAGGGAATTTGGATGAGATGATCCACTGTGGTCCCTTCCAAACTTACCTATTTGGTGATTCTGTGGCCTGAGTGCAATTATATATTGCTAGAATTACCCACACATGCAAAATCAAGTTTAATATTCATACTTAGTTTGCTCAATTTATTCAGCCACATAGGTAGCAGATTTAGGTAGCCAGATTACTGAATATCCTTTGTTGAACAAATACCTGTTTATTCTAACTCAATGGTGAATCATCTTTTTGCTCATGTCAGAAATGTTCTGAAATACACAATAAGTTAACAGATTTAACAAGCCAATATTTTCCTGCTGTCTTTCCTGGAAACACAAATTTACGTTTAACAATAGCTAATTAGAATGAATAAAGAAAATAATAGATATTACTATATCTATAAAGTTTATGAATGAGATTTCAGAATCCTATATCAACACAAAAGTTCAGTTTCTGAGTCAATGCTTCCCTACTTCCTCCGATTACGTGCAGTCCCCAGGAGGATGTTTTTATTGGAAAAAGGAAAAAAGCTTTGCTGATTTCATTTAATCTGTCTTGGGAACATGAGAGATTTTGCTGAAGTATTTTGATTCCTAATTAATTCCTAATGGAAAACTGAGTTGAAAATATATTAAATTATTTTTCAAGGCCATATACATTTTATGTTCCATAGTTGCAGGCAAGAGATGAAGTAGACAAAGCTGTCATGTACAATAAACACTGTTGAGAAATCATTCCTGTGCCTAATTGTGTGTTGCTCACATGCTCTGATTTGGAATAAGAGTATAAAACTTGTGTACCTTTTCCTGGGCTCCCAGGAGATGTTATTTTGTTGGTAAATTTCTTCTCTTCTTCCATTGCATCTTTCTCCCAGGTCTTTTGGTCTTCTTACCTAAGATATGCTCTGCTACTGCAAGGACACTGGAACTGCAAATGTGTATCTGTTCCTCTAGCAAAAAAGAAACATTTTGTGCTCCTTGAGATTTTTGGTTTAGGTTTAAAATCTAAGACAGTTTCTGGGAATCGTTATCAAAATGTGACTATGGAGAATAAAAAATATGGCATACTCCTGGATATAATATGTACTGAATGATGAGATTTATGCGAAATTTGGCTGCCTGAGTGATCTCCCTCTTACATTCTACAGAAAAAAAGGGAAAAAAGTATTTAAAAAACCATCAAAGCTTAAAATGTTTAGTCCTATAGGAAGTGAAGTTAATTCACTTTTTAACTTTCTTTTTTTTTAATTGAAATGTGGAACTCCTTTTCAGGAAAAGGAAAGTGCTTATAGCATTATGAATTTATTTCAAGTGTTACTGTTCTATTGCATGGATGCATGTGTACACATATATAGATGAAAGTGTTTTAAGTGTATTTAGAGCATTTATATTGAAATTTATATTGAATCTTTAATAAGTCTGTGTAAAAGATAAGACTCTTTGTGCAAGGTTCCAACACACTATTAAGATGGGGCTATGTCAGTGAGCCCACCAAAGTACACAGAAGGTTTTAATTATCTGGTAGATAAGTGAACACAAGTTTTACTATCATTCCAGTACATACTAAATGGGAAGAGTTCTTTGTACAATGCTACAACAAAACCGACCAAGGTGACAAACAAATGACTAATCTCTTACATAGCATAAAATGGTAGGATGAAGTATGCATCCATTTTCATCTGTACATAAAATTATGGTTTCTCCTATTTAAGGGCTGGGTTCCCCTTCCTGCAGAAGGAACAAAGAATAAGCTCCACTTTGGCAAGCAGAGACCTGCCCTGTGTGTGGTGTGTTTGTATATTTGTAGTGGCATTACACAATCCGCTATTTCATAGAAAGTTTTGTTCACTGAAAAGTAAATATTAGAAGCATCTATGTTCTTGGCCTCTCCTTTGAAATATATAGCAGATCTCTAGGCATCATAGAAGACAAATTTGTAAAAAATTTCAACAGTTGTATCTTTTTAATCATCATATTTATACCTGAATGAGGATCAGAGTGACAGAGAATGATGGCAATAGTGACTTACATATGTGTCCCAGACTGAGCTGTTAGAAATGTTCAGGGAAGGGAAGGGTAAAGGATCATGGTGACACCTTGCTTCTTCATAACCCAGAATTTTTTGAGTCCCTTGTTGTTGGGGTCTCCTCCCCCTGCCATGTAGCCCTGGGAGAGGGGCCCTGAGGGGAGGCACAGGGTTTCCCTGCCCCTGGTCAGCCTCATTTCCTATTGGTTGTTTTGTGTTCCCCTGTGTGGGCAAGGACCCTCGGGTCCCGTGACTGTAAGAGTTCCTTGGGAGAGCCCTGGCCATTCGGCTGGAGAAATAAACATCTCTGAAACATCTACCAAGAATCTGGCCAAATATATTTCCTTTCCACGATTCTTCCATAGTCCAGAGAGAATATCCAAACCAAGATGAGAAGAGAGAGATCTAGAGTGGTTTTTTACTCACGAATTTTCTGTCCTTAGGGATCGGTGTCCTGCTCGCATTCTCTACCATTTGCTACAGTGGGGGTTACTGTAACACGCATACATCAAACCAGGAGTCCCATGGAAAGGAAATATATATGGCCAGATTCTTGGTAGATGTTTCAGAGATGTTTATTTCTCCAGCCGAATGGCCGGGGCTCTCTCGAGGAACACTTACAGTCACGGGACCCGAGGGTCCTTGGCCACACCAGGGAACACAAACCAACCAATGGGGAATGAGGCTGACCAGGGGCAGGGAAACCCCGTGCCTCCCCTCAGGGCCCCTCTCCCAGGGCTATATGGCAGGGGGAGGAGACCCCAACACCTTGTACTCCAGGTCTGCAAACACCTCAATCCTACAATATAAAATATAAAATATAAAATATAAAATATAAAATAAATATAAAATATAAAATCCCTCACACTCTTTCAGGCCTCCAATGTCCTTAAGACTCCTGGACCCCTGACATCTCAGTCCTTCCTCCACTTACTGGAGTTCTTGTCACCTTCTCTGCTCCTTTCACACCATCAGCTGTTAGCCTCCCACTATCTGCATTCCACTTTTGCCATATCTGTGTCCATACCTAAATCTTAATGTGTTCCCTGCAAACCGCATAATTGTTTTATATAATAGGGATAAAATAAAATCGTAAAATAAAATCATAAAATAAAATATAAGTCTTAACACAGATCACAATCATTGAAATAAACATTTCTAACTGGGTAAGCCTCTGGGGCAGGAGAATGTGGCTGAGTTTCTACAGAGACACATGAATTAGTGACCTGCTTAATTTACTACATACTCGAAGAGCCACCTCTTAGAGCATCCTCAGAGTAACAGGAGAACTCCTCTAAAGCAAGATTTTTCAGGAAACCACTTCTACCCACTCAGATATCCCTTTGGAGTGATCAAGTAAATTAGTTGGCCATATTATTAGTGAAAATTGGTCCTTTAATAGTTTTACAGAACATTTTAAGTTATCTGATCAAATTGCTTCTTTTCAACTCCCAATGCATCTTTTTGCAGATATGTTTTCAGAGCAAAAGTACAATATATGCTAGTGTTTAGAAAAGTTACCAAGCAATTTTTGCTATAGATGAAAAAAATCACATAAAATTTACAATAATCTAAATGTGACATCATACAATCACTACGAAAGCTTTTCCCAAAATATATCACCAATGACATTTTCAGAAGCATTTCACAAATTTAATCAGGCTAGCTGAAGAAACAAGGAACTGCAGAATGAATCTAGAAAGGAAAGCTGGGAAGAGAGAGGCCCAGGAATTCAAACATGAGCTTATCCATCAAATAAAATATACAAGAACTGTATCCTAAAGCTATAAAAACATGCTTTGTACCAAGGGATTAAGGGTGACCTTAAAGTTGGTTACCACAACAGAGACGTGGGTGTGGTAACAAACAGTGAGAATGAGGTTACATCTTAAGCCAATATACTGATTTTCAAACATAAATTCACCTAAACACTGTGGGGAAAAAATGCCATGCACAGTAAAGAGAGGTTTCAAAAGAATTTGTAAGCTGTAGAAATCCTTTTAAGAAATTCAGTTCTGCTAAAAAAAAGAGACTGGTGCTTACATGTAAGTCAAAACACTTGGATGCAGACGTCTAAAGCAATTGCTGTTTCCTGTATTGGCTGGCAGATGTAGATCACTGCAGAAATATTATATATAGACAAACTAGTGACCAATCCACTGAAACCTGAAAGTCTTTGACTGACAGCTTATTTCAGTAGTGGGTAGAGGAAATCAGGAATGTGGAAGGGGATATTGCAGAGGACTTGTATGTGAGTCAAAACAGTCATGTGGCCAGAGCAACCACAAAACCATGGTTGAAATGCAGAGTAAATTTATTTCATTACCTTGCTGACTGGAGGATCCTGAAGCAACACCCAGGCAGAGACACACAAATGGGAACTCAGGCACCATTAGGCTCAGTTCATCCTAGAGCAAGGCAGGGCTGCTGTTTGCACCATTTTATCAAGGGCCCAAGCATGCAGTTTCTTACCATAACGTGATCTCCTCTGTGCTTTTTGTGATCTCTGAGCTTTGATCTCTTTCCCAAGACAGGGAGTTCAAGCATGTCCATGAGAGTGTCTACAAGTCTCTGTAATCACCTGTGTTATCTCTACACAGAGATTCTACATCATGAAACAGAAAGAGGATAAATAGCCGTAGGCATAATATAATGTGGTTTCCCATACTATTATTTTCCTGACCTCAGCATTCCCAACTGCAAGGTCACTTAAGTGAATCTACCATCCTCCTCACCATTCTTCCTCTTTTAACCCTTTCCTCCCAGCAACTTGCTATCCTGCTAATTTAGGGATAAATTCATCCATTATTTAATCTTGTAAGAAATATGCACTTTCCTTATATTTTCAATTTATGGATCAAACAGTATTATTTCACTACTGTTGTATCCTATCAAATTATTTTAGTTTCCAAAGGAGACAGGCTTGTTAATAAATCGGGTGTGGGAGAGCCAGATTTTATTCTCTGATGTTTAAAAATCTAATCCAAAATCTTTTTTGCATGGGATGCTGGATTACTGAATTCAGTGTCCTTTATATCTGACCTTTTTTTCCTCCACTCATCATCTACTAATTTTGTATTTGCCTTCTTTTAAAAAATATATGCCTTATTCACTTAGACATCAAGCTGTTTAGAGATCTGGTTAGTAAGGCACGTAGTCTTATTATGTGTCTGTATAGTGCCTAAAACGACAAATTGAGAACTCTAACAACTGTTGCAGAGACAATTTTAAAAAGTTACTTCGTCTGGCTGAAGAGCTCAGGTGACAGTGACATAAATAAGTCAGAATTTCAGAAGTTCAGTTCAGTGACATAAATCAGCAGCTCTTATCACCGAACATAATTCTATTGTACTAAATTTACCTGGTGGCCTGAGTCTGTGTAAGACTTGTAACACATCTGAGACTGTAACATTACTATTGCTCGCTAATTTTCACTACAGCATTATTTAGATGTTCTAACCACAGAAGCTCTATTATACTAGGAAGAAAACGAACAAGCAAGAATGCAGTGTCACTGTTCAGAAAAGATGAACAAAAGGTAAAAAATCAAGCACATAGAGAAAAACCTAAGCAAGACAATTTGCATATCAGAATAATGTGAAAACCAGGAATAAAGCCCTATTCACCAGAACATACTCAATCTCATTTGCTATTTTTGTTGACAGGTCAAATACTATAGGTATTAAGTATGCTACTATAAACTTGTAATATGTTCAAACTAATGATGATTACAATGGAATTTCTTTTTGTAAAGTTTCAGCAAAAGAGTAACTATTTCTGAGTTAGGCTGATATGAAAAATACTTTTCTTTTACTTTAGAAAATTGCATTCAAATAACTGAAAAATTATTGCAGCAAGAATCTTGAACTTGGCTCATTTTGTGAATATCCTAAAGAAAATAGTACTCAGATTCAAAGGATTAATCCGGATATTTTCAAGTCATCATGAGAAACACTTAAGGTGACCAATTTCCCACATGTGCAGTAAGATCTTTAATAATGGTTTCTAGTTTGAGGAGCAACTAAGGATTTCAGAGTTTAGCATTGGAAAATTTTGAACTCAACCAACTTTCCTCTCGCTTTTGGACAGTCATTAAATGAGGAAATATTGTTGTAGAAGAAACTAACCTCTTCTTTTGACAAACAGTTTTCTCAGTTCTATTCAGACATAGAAAAAGACAGGTTGAAAGGGATCTCTGAAAATCATCTAATCCAGACCTCTGTCCAGATCATGGCTGTAGGAACCCAGAGTACCGAGAATATTTCTCTGCCTGTTTTTAAGGGTTCTTACCCCCCTGAACAACACTGTTTTAGCTTCAAACCTTGGAAAAAATTACCAACAGTCAGACAACAACTAGGAAATACAGTGGTGTGAATTAGGTGATAGACTACTATGTAAGATTGTCACATTTAGAGGTTTTGGGCTTCTCTTTATAGTAAATAGATAAGAGTAAAAAATATCAAAATGGAGGATTGTTGTTGTTCTCTAAACCTTCTTCTCCTTCTTCTACTACTCCATATTCTGCAGTAAAAGCGGTTTGGAATGATTGGATGGAAAATTCCACAGTTCCTAGTCATGTTTCTGAATAATTGGCAGGAGAGTGAAAATAATGTATGTTTTTAGTAACCATTGGTTAAAATATCTTTAAAAGGCTGTGTAAATCTTGATAATTGGTCTCACTCCTACTTTTTCTTCCTTCTATGCTGTACCTGGGTCACGCTAGTGGCTCTGTTCCTCTGATAAGACTTAATAAACAACTATCTGGAAGCATTGAAACTAAAGGAGACATCTCGGTTTATCTCTCAAACTCCTTGCAAGGACTTTCAGCAAATTCTCTCCCATCAGGAGAGACTTAATTTACGGCACGGTAAAGTGTCAACGGCCAAATCAGAGGAGGCCGCACGTGGCCTTGGGCAGTCAATTTAGAGTGTCTTCAAAGACGAGAATTCCACAGTCTCACTGGAGCACCTGCTACAGGCTTTGACAAACTTCACTGTGAAGAATTTTTCCTAACCAAATATCTATTTTGGTAGGTTTTGTCATCGGGTTTTGTCCTTTCATAGTATACATCCATGAAGGGATTGAGTAGAGTGGGTCCAGAGGAGGGCCATGAAAATGATCAGAGAACACCTGTTCTATAAGAGAAGGCTCAGAAAGTTTTGATTGATCAAACTGGAGAGGAGAAGGCTCCCGGGTGACTTCATTGTGGCCTTTCAGTACTCGAAAGGGCCTTATAGGAAATATGGAGGAAGACATCTACCAGGGCCTATAGCAACAGGACAAGGAGCAATGGATTTAAACTAAAAGAGTCTTTTAGTTGGATATAAGGAAGAAATCTGTTATGATAATACTGGTGAGACACTGGAACAGGTTGCCCAGAGAAGTTCTGAATGCCTCTTAATCATTAAAAATGTTCAAAGTCAGGTTGGATGAGACCTTGAGCAACATAATCTAGGGAAGTTGTACCTGCACACAGCAGGAGAAGTTGGACTGGGTGATATCTAAAGTTTCACTATACCCAAACCATTTCATGACTCTATAATATGTCCAGGAAAGCCAGCATTAGATAGTTGTCTGCAGTAATATCCCACCTTAGCTGCCATCTTAAGGTTAAGAACAAAGCCTGTTTTCTCCAGTCTTTTTGAAGATTTTGAGTTTCCAGCGTATTTCACACTGCCCTTTCTTGTGGTTTCCCTATTTCTATGACATCCCTTTGAGAAGAAATGATCAGAACTTTTTAGGGCATGCTCTGAGACACTTCATCATTATTTGAAACATCATTCGAACAGTATAATATTTTCTATAATTTGCATCATGTGTGATCTATATTATTTTTATTTCATATTTGAAACATTGTAAGCGTTTCCACCTTAGATCATTTTGTTCTGGTGAGTATTTTAAAGAACCTGATTATTAAATTGTGCCTTTTCACTTTGTCCTTATATTTTATTTTCTGGATATTGAATCTGAAGAATCATTTTTTCTACTTCCTTGCTCAGTTACTATTTCACTGTCTTTTTTAATATTACCTATTCCCACTTTGAGGCATATTTACTTCTTTCAGTTAAGTTTTCTGGGACGGTTTCCTCCTTTCTGCCATTCTGATGAGAAAATAAAGGTCTGCATTACCAAAAATGTAATGATTCTAGATTTGCATAGCATGAGAGAGCAGAATCTGTCATCCTTTATCATAATAATCATGGCTGTATAATAATTATCATCTGATCTTAAAGCACATTTTCAGTCTGATTCATCTTGACTTCTTCCTATTTAGTAGTGTCTTATCCAATAGCAGTGCCCGTTACAAATTCAGCTAATATAATCACTCACCTTTGAAAATGCTGGTAATAGCAGAAAATGTTGCACATCACATGACACACTTGAAAATTTGCAACCTTCCTAGTATTTGATTTATGTCATTTTACAGTCCTTGAATTGTAACTTTAATGTATTACATTTACTTATAGACTTTTAGATTGAGCCCAATGGAAAATTATATCCTTTTACACTTTGAATAATGCATTATCTTTATATGCAAATTTTAAAGATGCTAACTGGTATTTCAAGGATTATTTAGAGACCCACAATTTTAATACTGAAAGGTGATTGTTCCTAAAAACCTTTATGTGGATAATGTGACAATCGTTAATGCTTATCATATATTTTATAAATCAACTCAATAGCTATCCATGATAGCATCACATTTCATTTGGACTGTGATTGACATGGTGACTGAGACAGATTTAAGCTGCTTATGTTTCTCTCACTGAAATTCTAGATATTAAACTACTTTCTTTACAGGTGATTAGTAGTTTTAATTTTTTTTCAGGACTAACAATAGAAAAGTAAAATTTTCTACTATAGGAATGAAGTTTGAGATAGGAAATGCTTCTGTTCACTGAGGCATATGATGATAAACACAAATACATTTCAAGAGAATTTTCAAAGAAAATTCTTCAATTTTTGTCATTGCATTTTCTTGTCTGCATTTTATTCTCTGCTCGTTTTATTTGTATTCATCATCCGTAGTATGAATTTGCTCTCCTCTGCAGACTTGTTTATTATATTATACTTTCATTACACCTGCTATTTTAAAATATCTTTTAACAAAGAAAGATGTCACATGTCAAGCTTAGCAAGTCTAGCCTTGTTCTACTATTAAGTATAGAATGAATTCATAAGAAAACACAGAAGTCTCCTGTACAATAAACAGGCTCCCACCACCCAGACTGAATTTGAAAAAAACTGGGAGACCTTTTCAACCAATTCAAACAATAAAAACCCTATTAACCTCTAGTATTTGTCCTTCCTGTAGCTAGCTTTTGTTAATCAGAAATATTTCTGTTGAGCCATTCCTTCTTCTTATTTTTGCAGAGATTTAATCAAAAGAAATACGTATAGTTAAAACTGGACAAATACAAATAATGTGAATCACCACCAGTAATGAGTGATTAGTGTATTTCCAATAATAATTAGAAATTTTGGTAGGACAAAGCATGTGTGCTTGATGGTGCACAAGTAGAAGCTAATAGTGGAAAGCAATTATTTTTCAATAAGTATATATAATAGATATATATGTATGAATTTGAATTTGGAAGAAGAGCTACCTTTAAGACTACTGCAAACACAGAGTGGCAGATGAAACTCCTCCCATCCTTCTCACATTCTTGTGCACATCAAAAGCATGACTGAATAAATTGTCTGAGTGAATATTAACCACTTGGAAAGATGAGAAAGAAAAGAAGGGAACAGGACAACACTTGTTGCAGATCTGAGGGCAATAACCTGTTAACATCAACAGACAGCAACTGCTCACTCAGCATTTTTTAGTGAAAAGACGTTCACATTGGTCTAGATGGATATTTAAGACTTTAGAAGGGTGAAGTAATGGGCAAAACAAAGGATAATTAGTTCCTGGTGCCATAGTTAGCAAAGGTGACATGGCTAATGAATCTCAAACAGGGTGTGGGACTTCACCTTGGCAGCTTTTGACAGTGACAACTGCCACAGCATTCTCTCATTTATTGTTGTGGGTTGAAATAGTATTATCTAATTGATACACATAAATCTTACTGGAACTGAATATTTCTCAAGTGGACTTTGCCAAATTAATCATCATGAACACTGGCAACATCACAGAAAAGAAAATGCAGACAAAAAAATTTAAACTTGGTAAATCATATTTTCCAATCTTTCTTCCAACAGACCATCATATTGCCGCAATTGACTAGAAATCCCCTTCTTCCACAGAGCATTTTTAGTTGTTAAGGAAACCAAAAGAATTTGAACATATATGCACTTGGTCCTAGTGTACAAAGATTGATGTACTGCAAGTCTTTTATTATACCAAAATAGAAAGTGTCAGGAAAGGATAAAATCTGCAGTAAGAAATCATTACCAGGAGGTAAAAACAAAAAAGGAAAAAAAAGAAAAAGAATAAGATTCAAAATTCTGTAATATTTTAAACGCGATTTTAAAAAAAGAAATAATTTTCACAGGATCATCTGTAAAGGTTCTTTTACTCTTGTGCCCTCCAGATTCTAGTTTTATTCTACAACACAGGTTGAATTCTTCAGAAAACCCCCTGCTAATTCACACAGACCTTTCCAGGTGCCATTTGAAGTGCAAGGCAGATTCAAAAATATAATATACATGTTCCAAAAAGACAGTTTCCTCTAAACTTTACTCCTGATGGGGCTTTGAGATCAGCAGAGAGCTGTTCCATAGGTTCCAGCTGAACTTACAATTATGTGATTTTCTTCCTGGGAAGTATGATGTGCCAGGGGACTTTAAAGGCTACAAAAAAAAAAAAAAAAAAATTGAACTTCAGTACAAGGGGAGTGGAGTGTGTGCGTAAATTCAGCTGATTCTTGCTCAAGTTTCTCACCACAAATACATCAGGAAAATTTTTCTTGTGACACAGTGATCATTTCTAGTTTGTACTAATTACATAATACACCTTTGCCTGGAATACTGATTATCTCCCATTCTTTACACATTGTATTTCCCACTTTATCTGTAAAAGACTTGAGGTTTTTTTTCCCAAATTTGATTACTCTTACCAAATATACCAACATATGCTACTATGTCTTTTTAAGGCTTATAAAATGATACATATAGGAATGTGCAAATATAATTACAGCTAGAAAGTACTCGTCCTGAAAAATAGAGAGGAAAAAAAGTAAGATATCTTTCATAATCTTACTTATTTTCACTTTTTCTTTGCTTTGTCATTAATACTATTGTCATTGTCACAGAACAGAAAAATACGCACTCAGAGTAGCAAAACCCATATCATAAGCCATATTATACACTGCTTTCTGTTCTTCATTCATTGGAGAAATTGTTGTAAGGATTGTATACTCCTGTCAAATTGTAAAAACAAAGCCTTGGGTGTTGACAGTGATACGTATTTCTTTCAGCTTACTTCTGGCTTGATGAAAGAAAAACTGTTTGGGGAATATTTCTCATTCAATATTCAGAAACCACCTTCTCAAAACACAAATATTGTACCTACCTGTGAAAAGCAAAGTGAAAATTGTAATCTGTGATGACTGTAATTGCTTACTCTGAAGTGGCAGGGCAACTTAAAACCTCCAGTGTAAGTGCTGCCTTACTCAATTATTGACCTACTTTAGAGTTGAGGAAGACAGAAAGACCTAGTTGGCTAAAATACTACATTGCAATGAAGCATAAGCAGGGTTAGAGAATGTTACATACATGAAATAAATAATCATTCTATAAAAGAAAGCCTCCAAAGGAAATTTAATTTGGCATCTACCACCCAGCTTTAACTTGGAAGTTACAGTATTGTAATATATTTGTATTGGTTATTAGCACTTGGATAAACACAGAATTTAAATACTAATTTAAGGGGGGGGGGCGGGTTTAGGTAACTGTAAAAGTCTGGATATTTTGTACAAAGGTACTGGAAAAGTGACAATTCTTCTGAGTACTCTAATGTCGTGGGTCACCTTTTATATCATCTTGTAGTTTATGTCTTTGCAATTTCAGGAAAAATGTCTGTTTGTAGAGGTGCCACTATTAAAGAATAATTTTCTTCTATTTTGTAACAGCCTCTAACAGAGTACAGTCAAATTCTATTCAGTAACTGCTGGAAATATGTTGACTTCTTTGATTTTTAAGAATATATGGAACAAAACTGTGAAAACTGTAGAACAAGGAGGACTTTGGATAATCCAGTATTTCTTTATACAGATTGTAAATCTATATATTAAAAGTAGTCAGGCCTTTTTTCAGTCCTTTTATTTTGAAAGATTATTTTTAAATGCCACTGGTTAGAAATCTCTTTTCCTTATTTTCTGCCTAAAAGTACTTTTGCTGGTTGGCATGCATTTTTGTCTGTGCAACAGAGTCCTTATTACTTGCCTAGATATCACAAACCTGTGATGAGATTCACTTATTTATTAAAAGACTTATTACATAGCAAGGAGACTGTTCAGGTGACCCAACTGACTTTATTAGCATAGCAATAATAATTCAGTGATTTCTGTAGAAATAGTGAAATATTTTTTAAATATAAGGTACAAATTCCATTTTCTCACCAATCTTCTTGACTTCTCGTATGGTGTCACTGAACAGAGTTCAGCAGGTCTGTCTCTTACCAAATGAATGTTTTCAAAGTAATTTTATTTAGAGACTGTTTCATTGAACGCGTCGGGTTTGTTTTTTTTTTCCCAGAGCATGAGACTACAGTTTTGCTTTTCTGCTTTTTGATTTGGAGTTACTTTGAACAAATATTTACTAGTCTAGACACTGCTGAAGATAATAGATCCAGTCGTTCTATTGAGGCTAGCATTTCAAAGCCCTGTGCAATTATCTTCATCAAAGTTCAGTCAAATTTCATTAGACTCTGGCACTCTTGTTCCTGCATCAAGGACAGAGCAACAGATATACTTGGGAAAAGTCTGATCAAGAGGTCTAACTTTAAATATATCGGTATGCCCCATGTAATCTCATGAAATTTGATATGCTAAAAAGAGTCTTAAAAAATGGGAAAGTCATGGTCTCTTATCAGTGAGTGTATATTTTATTTCTTTCACAAATGTACATCCATGATGTATTTTCTTAGTTCTGTACCTCTGTCAAACATTCACAGAGAAGTCAGAGAAGCAAAATATGAAACGTAATTAAAATTGTTAAAATTTTTTGGTACACAAATTAAGGAGATTGGTTCTTTCAAAAAGACCAAGTGAACTATTCCCAGGAAAATCTGTCCATCAGACTTTCTAGTTCCTTGAGAATTGGTTTCAGCTCCTGAAGTTAGCTTGTAGGTCTGATCAGTTTTACCACTATTCTCTTAAAAATATTTTCTGTATGTGCACAAAACAGATGTAGGAAATTATCTACCGACCCTGGAGTTTTCCTTCATGCTTGGAAACCTTCCATCTTTATGGAAGCTGGGTGAGGGAGACAATTATCACTGATTCTGACCTACTTGATCTGAGCTAACTCCCCCAAATCAGGTTAATGAGTGAAAGCCACATCAAGCAGACTGGAAGAATTCAAGCTCTAAATCTGAGTTCCTTCTCACAAAAATCTGTGGATAGAAGTGAGGGCATATCCACACAACTTTTTATAAAATACATTTCATGGATAGTAATGTACAGGATTGTTCACGTGGTGATTTAGAAACACAGATTTTGAACCTTAAATATAAAATATAGAATAATATAAAATTTAAAATAAATATAAAAAATACATGAAGAAAGGAATTGAAGAAATTGGCAATGCACTCAGATATATGTTCTCTGACTCCATAATTCACAGCTGTGATAACTAATAGATATTACTATAAATAAATCAATAGAAAATGGTATAAAACTAAAGAAGACACTGAATTTCAGGTTTGATTCTGGTTTAGCTTATGCTTTCTGTTACATATTTCTTATTTCCATTAAGCTTGTTCCTACTAGCTGCTACTTAATCACAACTGGGTTGTGCTGATTTAAGTGAGATCTGTATCTGCATAGGAAAATGTGATGTGCTTTGGTATTCAGTCTAAAATCTTCTCTCAACTGCTTTAATTGCATTTTATCATTTCTGTACAGATGTTAATTAGTCACAATTCTTTTGTATGACATTACAATAATTTCTGGTGAATATTTTCATGTCAAATTCATCAAGCAATTTTTTTTCCAATAAAAATGCTTAGAATATATCGAAATTTAAGAATATTTGTGGCTTTATGAGAATATCCACAATAGTCATATGTTTCTTCTTGTGGTGGAGTATGGGTAAGTAGCCTTACTGACCTTCCAAAAAGAAAGACTTATTTGATGTCGTTAAAAGATTTAACAAGAGGTTTTTTTCCCTGATGAGACAGTACAAAGAACTTTCAGGTGAAAATTCAGCAGAGATATGCCAAGAAGTATTAATCACTCCCCAGTTCATATTTTATATCTAAAAGTTAGTCTCCAACATGGCTACTTCTTGCACCTTTATTTTTTTTAACTTAATTTTTTTTAACTCTAATATCAGAGTTAAAAGGTTTTTTTAATCAATTGAACTATAATGAAATACATATTTACAGTGGTTTATTTATAACATCTGAATTATTAAGCCTCTTTTATTGTCTGTAAAATACTTAAAGAAAAAGAACCTGATCTCCATTTCTACTCTTTCTCTGATTTCTTTCTCAGAGCTAGACAGCTGGGTGGCACATTGTGGCGAAAAGGTTGGTCCAATATTTACCACAGCAAGTAAGAAAATTTGCAGCTAGGTGATTCTTTGGCACAAACTTCCACTATAACCTAGTAAGAACTTTCTCAAATGTCTGAATGGAAAAGGATTCAAATCTTTCTTCATCTGACCTTCCTCTTAAGTAGTGTTCAAATACAAATCAGTATCTTGCCAAAAATTCAATGACTGAAGCAAAAATAGAGTTCTTGCTTAATGACTTCTCATTTTTCATATTTATCAGCACTTAATATGCCTCCCATTTTCCTGTTTATTCAACATTTCCATTGAAGTCAACAATGATAGAACTGACCTCTACATTATTATTATGGACTATTTATCAGCACTTCATATGCCTCCCATTTTGCTGTTTATTAAACATTTCCATTAAAGTCAACATTGATAGAACTGATGTACATATTATTATTATGGAGTATTCTGACAGCTTAAAGTTTGTCATTATTGAGAGTTCCAGATTTTAAAAAATGGCTAACTGTGCAAGGAATAACATTAATATTCCTGCTTTAACACAAGAAAGCAATCTATAATACTTCTAGCTTCAAAGGATACCAGGTGGTTTATAATAGATGTTTCATGGGTTTTTATGTCATCCTGCCCAATGTGCTTCTCATCACTCCATCATCATAATTAGCTTTTCAATTAGCAGGTTTGTGTTTGTACAAGATTAGCAGCAGCTGAATCAAATTCACTTTGCTCAAGACAGCAACCTTTGCAGTGACTATTGCTATTAAATAACACAAAAATAAACAACAGAGAAATAAGCCTTCGAAAACAAGATTTCTGCTTTCTCCACTCCCACTCAAGTTTAAGGTAATTTTGTTAATATTAAATCTATATATGTTGAACAAAAATGACCTTGGAAAAATCCGTATGCATTCCTACCAAATTAATTTCCTATGCTAATTAAAATTAGCACAGAAATAATTTTTTTTAAAAAATAAATTAAAAAATACAATATAAAATAGCCTGAATAAAACGAAATGAATTATTTAATATAGAGATTTCTAGTATTATTAATAATATAGGCAATGTATCCTAAATTAAAGTCTTTGCTGAATAGTACTGAAGAAATTTTTAACAATATAAATAGTAAACTTATTGATAGAAGTAATTTTAATTAAACTTTACTTTGCTTAATTATCTACCAGGTAGAAGCAGACATATTATATCAGTCTTAGATGTTGCTACCTAACAAATATAAATGAGATAATACAGGCTTCTTGTAATGAAGTTCTTACTGTACATACAAGTTTTCCCTTGGTGAACTTATTGGGAGTTCTGAGAAGATCTGAAATAGCTGACTCATGACCTTTGGTTGGTTAAATCTAATAATAAGAGCTCAGGAAATAGTCCACGCAGAATCATAGAATATGCTGAGTTGGAAGGAGCCCATCAGAATCATCGAGTTCAACTCCTAGCCCTGCACTGAATTCCCCAAGAATCACTTAATGTGCCAGAGATTACTGCCCAAACACTTCTTGAACTCAGGTTGTCTTGGTGCTGTGACCACTTCTCTGTGGAGCCTGTTCCAGTGCCCAGCCACTGGTGCCAAAGGGTGGGCACCAAAATGTTAAAAACCTTTTCCTGATATGCAAGCTAAACCTTCCCTGATTCTGCATCATGCCATTTCCTCAAGTCCTGTCACTGGTCACAGGAGAGAAGAGCTCCTTGTGAGGAATGTTGAAGGCTGCAATTAAGTCTTACCTCAGTCTCCTCTTCTCCAGGCTGAACCTGGAGTGAACCAAGTGACCTCAGCTGTTCTGCATAGGGCTTCCCTTCCTTCACCATCCTTGTTGCCCTCCTTTGGATGCTCCCTAATAACTTAATGTCTTCTATATTGTGCCACCCAAAACTGCAGCCAGGACTTGAGGTGAGGCTGCCCCAGTGCAGAGCAGAGAGGGACAATCCCCTCCCTTGCCTAGCTGGTGATGCTGTGCCTGATGCCTCCCAGGACACGGCTGGCCATCCTGGCTGCCAGGGCATTGCTGACTCATGTTAATCTTTCCATCAACTGGGACCCCCAGGTCCCTTTCCATGGCACTGCTCTCCAGCCTTTCATTCCCCAGGCTGTACACACTACCAGGGTTCCCTCGCTCCAGGTGCAGAATCCAGTGTATCTCCACTCTCTGGATCTTTTGTTTCCCAACTATCATCTAATACACAAAAGTGAAAATAATTTTTGAATATCTGTTAATGTTTATTCAAGTTACTCTGAATATTGAATGAAAGTTGATTTATAACACCATGCGTGAAAAGGGAATCTGTCATAACTGTGTATGTGAGTATTGTACTATTCATGAAAACTATTACAGAAAAAGAAACTATTCAAGTCAGTGTTAGCACCACTTATCTCTGTGTGACTACATAGAAATGATTACTTATTTTTATTTTACAGGAATTTTAAATTCCTTTAAAAACTGAAACTGAAGACATATATATTGTCTACAATTTGTATGTAGATTTGCTAATTTTGTATAACCAGTGCTGAAAGTGCCAGATACTACCAGATGTATCTCAATAGTTAGATCCTCTCTGTGAGTGATCTTGGACATCTTTGCAAGAAAAAAGGTTTGTGTCTCTGGGTCCAGGACCTCAGTGTCATACTCCTTTGGAATCTGCAGCGTACTATAGAGATGCTAGGGTTAAAGAAAAATCAATTAACTTAGAATTTTAAAAAAAAGTCCTATTTGGTTGTGCTACTCTTCTCAATTTACACCTATTGCACTGATACATCCAGAGTAATTCTTATACCAAGTTTTTTACAGTTATTTCAAGTATATTTAACTTCACATGCATAATTTTGCTTATACTAATCTCATTAAATTAACATCCTCAATGAGTGTGTAGAGCTGGTGCTGGAGACTGAAACTGGGAGGGAAATTTCAGAACTCACATCTGCCTGACAAAGTTTGGAGAAGGAAATATGAGATATGGCTATCAAACGTCTTCACGTACAATCCATCTGCAACCTCAGCATACTATCCTCTGTTTTCCTTTTTCCTACTGATCCTTTGTGTTCTCCATTCTGCCTGATTCACTCCTGAAAATGTTATTAGCTATATGTGTTTCTCTTGGTAAAAATCCAGCGTCCATTCGAATATTGTAAAAGAGCAGATCACTGTGGTTGCATTAAAAGAGTGATCTTACTTTTTTGAATATAGTATTCTGCACTGCAAATAGCTGTAAGCTATTGTCTGTATCACATTTTGCTTATATGTGTCTTGGGTAGAGGACTGTATTTCTTAAATTGAAATATTGAATAGAGAGTATAAATGTTTTCAGGCTAGAAATCAAACACTCTCCTTGACTCATTTTCTCCACATTATTTTAGGTCATTTCTGTTCCCTTCTACATTTTGTCAGGTTCCTGAGAAAAACTCCTCATTTGTTTATTTTATTATTTTTGCAAGGAGAAGACTTTCCTAAGCATTGGATAGGATGGATTAATCAGAATGGTTTAGCATGGTATTTTGAAAACATATTTCTCAATTAAACTTCCAAGATCATTTTAATACCAAAAATGAATAAATTTAGAAAATATCAGATAGCAATCTCTTCTAATGATTTTTTTGTTTGGGAAAAGATTGTTTTCCAGCACAAAGATAATTCAAACTCTTGATATTGTATTTGTTAAGACTCAAATCTTTGGTGACTTCGTTAGTTTTGTACAATTCAACCTTTTAATTCCAATTATGATGTAACTAACAGAGTAAGAATACATTTAAATATGATCTATCTGCTTCTATCTTCTCATTTTGCTCATAGAGAAGTCACTACTTTGCATGTATTTCTACCCTATTAATATGTGAATAATGCTCCCTTTTTATTGTACAGTAAAATGCTTATGGGAGTATATTCTCTATTAGTGGTGATCTTCATCTTATTAAATCAAAAAGATTTTTTGAACATTAAAAATTATCACATTGTTTATTTTAAAATTTCTTTGTTAGCCAGCTTTAAACAGCTTTCAACATTGTTTGGTTAAAATTTCTGAAGCTGCATATTCTCATGTTGTTAAGTGAAAAATCTTTTTCACAGAATGCACTTGAAAAGCACTCACCATTCATCTTCTATATCTCAGGGGTTGTTAGTGAATCCTGTGCTTGGGAACTTAAAGATCTTCTTGGAGTTTTCTATCACTCCTCTTGCAAAATATTGCAAGGAGTTACAGTCCCACAGCACTGACCTCTGACACTCATGTCAGGGGCAATTCAGTGAAATTTTCAAACATGTTGACATAGATTTTTTTTTCTGTTAAAAAGGTAAAATAAAATAATGTTTCTCCAACTATAAAATAAGGTTGCCAATTCTCACCTCATTCACTTGTGTAGTTCTGAACTGTTATAGTATTTCGGGAAATTTAGGGTTGAACACTCTTCACATCATTTCAGATAACTTCAACAAGCTGGCAAGGTTTTGAGAATTTTTGACCTAGTCAGCAAAAGTTAGTCTGTCTGGGAGGAAATGGCCACACTGAAAAAATGCAGCAAGTTTAGAGGACCTGGGCACATCTTTCACACTTCTCCATGCATCATGAGGAAACAAAGGGTGATGATGCTCAAGGAACATTTCAGTCACTCTTTCACAATCTGTATCTTTGAAGCAAGAAATAGAGTATTATCACTTACAGGGTTCTTAGTCATAGAATGAAAAATCAGTTACTAAGCTAATTCTTAATGGATGTACCTTGAATTAAAATATTTCCATTAGTCCCCACTAATATCCTAAATACCCATTGACAATCAGTTCACTGTTTATATACAGCCTGCAAACACTGGACAAAAACCAGAGAAATGAAGAAGTAATTCCTAGTGCCTAGGGGTGTGTCTACAATTTGTTTGGATTAAGAAAGAAAAATAAATCTACTTACTGTTCTCAGTCATTGGATTTCAGATTGCATCACATTGCAGGCTCGGAGCTCACAAACTAGATTCCTCTAGATGAAACTAAACAAGATAATGCATCCTAGGAGAACACCTAATGCATTCTTAGCATTAATGAACATTCATCTTTTAGGAGCAGACAACAGCTAATCTGAAGAAGCCCTCTGAAAAGCAGATGTTGAATATTGGATCTTCAACACCATCTGTCTTGATGTATAGATCTTTTACTCAAGTGCCAAACTAAATTCTAATATTGACATATCCTAAGTTTTTTTTCTTCTCCCTCTCTTCCTTTTGCCCAGTCTATTGACATCTCTTTCCATCATTCCACATATTAGATAGAGGAACAGTCTCTATGTTACATAACAAAGTGTGCATGGATACAGTTTATCAGTTATTTCTGGGCCCACCAATGGCTAAGAGACTGTATGTGCTGTTCAGCTGTTTGAGAGCTTGGATGTAGTTCGGAGCTCTAAGCTAGTCCATCCACCCATGTATTCCTGCTGGTCATTCCACTGGGTTTACGTAAGTCTTTGACTAACCAAACATCATCAGTATTCCTCCCAGCTGGCTGCATAATCAACGTATTGAAACTATTTTGAGAAGAGGTAGCAGCAGTAGCAATCAGCATCTGTACTTCTTTCCAATTATAAACTTGCGTCACTATTACTGTTTCCACAACTTTTGTCCTGTTTGTGGTAATGTAGGAAAAGGAAAGGGATAAGATGCACTGCAGGAATTAGGTGGGAAGCTGTCTCACACAGTAAGCAACACTAGTAGTAATCCAGCTGCTTGTTTGGGTATGTATTAATTCCTGTCTTTTTGTCATTTTGGACTCTTTTTGTATTTCTCTCATGGTATTTTCTGTAGAGGTTTTTTTGTTTGGTTGGTTTTTATTTATGGTGGTTCTTTTGTTGTTGTTGTTTGTATATGTTTGTTTTTTTCCTGATGCAAAATGAAAATGCATTCCAAAGCTTAACTTTTTGTATGAAATGAAGTTCTTGCTTTTTGAGGAAGTCTAGTTATAGGTACTACAGAAATACTAAATAAAAATACCTATGGCTATGAAATAATAATAATAAGTATTTAATAATAATTATGATGATTTTGCCACCTACCTAAGAAATAATTGTTAAACAGTAAACGTCCATCAAAACTTGACGATTGACTTACAGTTTCATTGAAGATTATGAGAAAGACAATGAAATATATTTACTTTAACAATTCACTGTAAAAAAGCTACAATATTTGAATTCCTGTGCAGTGTAGGTGTAAAGATTTGTGACAACCCCAGAAAGTTTGTCAGTTTGCCATTCACTCCATATGATTAGACATAATGAAATGTTGCACTTCTTTTTTTAAGATACCAGAAGGTATTATTTAGCATATTGATTACTTCCTTTAATATCTCTATCAGCCTGGAAGAAAAAAAGGAGTAAAGATGTTTGAATAAAGACAGAACAAAAGCAGAATGCTTTTTTTTAAGCATCACTCAGGAATTCGAAATGTATGTACTACAAACTACACTGCTGTACATTGTAAACTATAGATAGACTCCATCCTGAACACAAAGACAGGATGCCATCTGGTTCCTGTTGGCCAATTTTAAACTCTGCTTAATCTGGGGTTAGCTAATATCTCTGTGTTTTCATTTATGCAAAGTAATAAAAGCTTCTAATTGACCTTTGTATGAATATGCATGTAGAGTTTTGTGGGGTTTGTAGAAAAGCATTCCTGATATGGTTGCTGCTCTGCTCTGGGGGTTGCTGGAGGTGATGCAAAAGGCTAAGGGTACTAGAAGACTTCTTGTTATGTCTCTTGCAGGTCTTCCTGCATAGCCTACTATGAGTGAAAGGACAAGGATAGGGGAAAGATATGAACATAAAGACACACAGTGTTATTTGGTTGACAGAGGGATTTGCAGTTGTATGAGATCAATAAAAGAGGTAGGCACCAGATAAAAGACCTTTGGAGAATTTCATAGTTATGGAGGTTTTTGTCTGGCACCTTAATGACAACGACATAGTCAGTACACTCTGTGAAAGTCAGTGTCACTTTCTGTTATATTTTCATGTAAATGTGTGGTGTAGCTGTCTTTCTACTGATCGCTTTCGTCTAGAATCTTAAGGAGACATTTGGCTCACAGTGTTCTAGCTTTCTGTGTTATCATACAATAATTTGGGTTGGAAGAGACATTAAAAATCATCTAGTTCCAACCTTCCTGCCATGGTGTCCATCATTCTGAGCAACACTCTTTCCTTGTCTCACCTAGCTGTCCTTCCTAAAGACCCTGTATCCTTCCATTCTGGCACTCCAGTCATAAGAGTCATACTACCACATCTCCATGATTCCAATAAGATAACAGCCCTGCAGATGTGTGTATGTCTCTAGCTCCTCCTGTTTATTCTTCATTCTGTGTGTATTTGCATAGAGACATTTAAGTTGGACCCCCATAGAAGCTGCCTTATTGTCTGGAGTGGCTGGAATTCCTTTGTGTTGCTCTTTGGGTGCTCTCCTGCTGATCTGTGTCTTGGGGTGACCTTATGATGTGTATCCCATATCACTGCCTATGCCCAGAAATTAATTCTTGTGCCTTTCTATGCCTCTAAACTGAGCCTGAGAGGGGGAAGGAAAAAACTGAGCAAAACTTTTTCAAAGCAGTTTGCAGCTTGTTCAAGGTCACACAGAGATAGAGATTTTTTTTTCCAGCTGCAGCAGGGGAGCGAGGAAGCACCCGGCTTGCTGCACCCAAGTCAGTTTTTGGCCAGTTTTTCCAGTTTCTTTTTCTCCGGAGAGAGACTGAGAGTTGAATTTTTTTTTCCTTCCTTGGAATTTTGGATTTTCTCCCTTTTCCACTGGACTGCTACAATATTAGAACACATCAGGAGAACTTTCCACTGAGTGCAGAGGGCCTGGCCCTGGGCCAAGCCCCAGCTCCGAGGAGACCAAAGGGAGGACTCTAACACTTTCCCAGGTTTTTTCTCCACAGCGAAATTTTATTATTTAGCATTATTTTCCTTTTACCATGTGTTTGTTAAATAAATAGTTTTATCTCCTTCACTTTCCTTTGAGGAAAATTTATTTTTTCTCGAACCTGGTGGGGGAGGGGTGGTTGTGCCTTCTCTCAGAGGATATATTTCTAAATTTGGCCAAAATGGAACAATCTGTAACCCTGCTCTAGGCTCTGGGCATCTCATTCTGTCACTGGCATCAAACTGACAGGAGTGGGATGAAGTTCCCTTTATCCACCAATTATTGCTTAAAGCCCTCTTGACCAGCTTGTCAAGTCTGTCACCAAAGATGTGTTTCCCTCTCTCTGACATATGGGTTCCCTCTACCCTCAGCAGAACAGGTTTCTCAAAGCAAGCAGCATGGTCTAAGTTCTTAACCCCTGGCTGTGCCATCAGTCCTGTAACCATTGTTTATTCTCCAAATATGAATGTCCCTTTCAACATCCTTCCCTTAAACCAGGAATACTGATGAAAAAACTACCTGTGCTTCTGAGTCCCATATCACTGCTCACAAGACTCTGTAATCCTTGACACTCTTCATGCTGCTCATGGGTTTATGGTTGGCACCGACAGGAAACAGCAGTGGTCCTGGTAACAGCCCTGATAGAAGCCCCTGGTAAGGAGCTCACCACTAGAGAAGAGTGCAGCAGGCCAGCAGGTGGATGCCTCCATCCTTCTCAGAAGAGCCACCTGCTGCTATCACCTTGGCTTTACTTAGTTGTGATGGTTGCTGTACGGGGAGCAGGTGGGTCTGTCTTACTCAGCTCCAGCATCTCTCCTGATGTGATGGGTCTTTCCTCTTTAGTCTGCTGAGTGGCAAAGTGATTATTCCACTAGGTGAACTGCAGCAGTGTTTTCTGTCTCAAACTGGGCATAACATGGTATTTTGTGTCCTGATAGGCAGAGAAAAAACTCTCTGCTCCATTTTCTCTATGCCATTTTGTATTCACATTTCTCCTGCACTATAGAAAGAGGGCTGGGAAAAAAACCAACCAGCCAAACAAGCAAAATCTGTTGTGCTGCTGGCTTTTTTATTTTATCTTTAAAAGTACTGATATTCCACAAGGTTGAAATTTGCATCCAAATGGCATAAAGAGATTTACATTGGTAATAGTTCGATTAGTTCATTCATGCATTGATGGAATCCTGAAGCATCACAAAAATTACTGTATGTATTTGGAGACTAGAGTTTCCATTGTAAAGAAAGCACTGAAAATTCATATAGAAATTTAAATCAAATATCTTTGTGGATCCAGTTGCTGAAATGCCTACTGAATTGAATAAATTTGTTTACCTTAATTGACTGGTTGAATAAAAAATGAAGAAGAAACAAATAGCTGGAGAAATACTACCTCTGGGCAAACATTTCTGTGCTGAGAATAGTCAAGGGCAAGAAAAGAATTCCACAGAAAAGACATCAAAGGGACTATTGCAAAGGAAGAAGAAAGAATAAGTCTCTGAGAAGTTATATTTTCCTAGACTTTCCAAAGTCTAGGAAAAAATTCTGTGCAGTGAATGAAAAATTTCCAATTTTAAAAGATTTCCTCTTGAAATATTCTTTCCTCTTTTTAAGTTTAATTTCTATACTTTCTTAATACAGACTTGCAAAGTGAATAACAGCACTAACAGAGCTCAGTTGGATCATCTGGGAATGACTGAAGACTTAGATCTAGCCTACAGTGCCCTAGTGGTGTCAGAATTGTGCAATTTCTCCCTGTAGAAGTAACAGAGTGGAACTTAATTTTTGAAGTCTGCACACAGAAAGAAAGGCAGCTTCACACCTGTGTCTGAATATCAAGTAAGACCATCATTGCTGGAGAATGGGACTTCTTGTGGAAATTATCTAGTGGATGGGAAGGAGAAGAAATTAATGTTCACCAAAACTGGGGATAGAAAGAAGGTATAAAACACAGGGATTAATTTTGAAATATCAATCAATCTTCCTATTAGATGATATTGTTACATGTCCTATTGTGAGTGGATACTACTACTAAATACATGCTATTAGTGGATACTAATACATCCTAAATTTTTCCTTATCTTATGTTAAGGAGACAGTATCACTCACCCGTCATAAATTATTCAAAATTTCCTAAGGAACTTCTAAGCACCCAGAAGTCCCCATGGCATAAATTATTTGACAACTTGACCCTAAAAAGTTGGAGAGCCTCCAGAATGTGATTTTCTAGTAACTTAGCTTCACATGGCTAAAGCACAAGAAGACTACAGAGGATGTTTTGCTCCCCAAAAGCATATGGAGGACATTTCCAGCTCTTTAACTTTCATGTGCTCTTCTTCACAAAATAGAGCAGACTGAAGCATATTAGCTGGTGTTCATGATAAAAAGTCTAGTTTGGAATTCATGGCACTTGCTTGAAATACATGTGATGCTTTATTTGGGATAGAGGTGTCTAGAGATTACATCTGGTGAATCATTTTTGAATACTGGTTGAAAACAAGTTATTAAGAACAGCTTGAAAGTAGAATTGAACCTCTGAAGTGTAAGGTTTTCTAACTCTGGCAATCCAACTTTTCATAGGAAACAAGCCAGGTAACAGTTTAATTACTAAGGCCTTCACCCAGCTCTGCATCCAAAAGTGTACTTTTGGAACTGCACAGCATTCCACTGGAATCATGGTTGTTTGAGTTTAAGTAATGGCAATTTTGGAGTTAAAGGACAATATTTAAAATATTTATTTAGTGTATCATCACTTAAATATTCTATTTGGTTTGTTTCTACCAGGATGTAGGATGTCTGTACAGGTAGACACAGATGAAAAGATAGACTAGTCTAGATGTTCTAGGAGAGGAATTTTTCCCTTAAATAATTGACTGCTTTGACTTTCAGAATTTTTGCTTTCTTCTTTTTCACATGGAGACTTTTGTCAAGAAAAAAAAAATCTTGAAACATCCTTAAAAATCATGTTTTTATTGTACTCTAATACTTATACATACAAAGAGAGGGAAAGCCAAACTTAGTATTAGTAAAAAAAATTCAGGCTTTCACTTTCAGATAAAATATGCATGAGATAATCACATATATCTGAGAGGTAACTTACTTTTTCAATCCCTGTGATAATACTGTGAAATGTTCATGTTGTGAGATACTTGTCTTACATAATTAGATATTGACATTCTTTCCTTTGCCTTTAAGATCTCCTCTGGAAGTCTGAAAATGAGATTAAAAAAGAACAACTTAGTATATCTTCCTTACAGGAAGCATTCACTACCTCTCATTTAAAAGAAAAAAAAGGTGATAAAAATGTTGTTTTCAAATATAATATCCAAATAATTCTTTGACATTCAACATAGACTCTTGAAAGTATAATGAATATGAATATATTCTCATTTGATTAAAATTTTGCTATTTTCTCTTTTATTGTTCTTTTGTTAAACACTTGAGTTGCAACAGCCTTACAAAGTAATTTTTCAACTTTACCCAGAGTGCCATCTAATGGTACTGTTGTCTCAGATGAAAAAAACCCAACAGTGTGGGTCATATCGAAGATTTCATTTTAAGATACAAATGAATTACATCACCGTGTTGGAATGCAGCCATCAATTTGTTCAGCAAGTAGAGAAGGCTAGAGAGGAAGTGATCCAATCTTTATATTGTTTTCTCATTGGATTAATTAATCATCAACTTAAATTCTGCTATTTTAGTGAAACAGTAAGACTTCAATACAAAAATTAAATAAGAACAGTGGTAGGATGCTCATTGTCATTTCCTTCATCATCCTTTTTTTATTCTCTTTTACATTGCATCCTTCTCTAAAATTCTGAATGTTACTTCACTACTCTAATGCACAACATAAATTTCAACTCCAAGGATCTATATAATTGAAGCCACAGAATAATCATAAAATTTAGACTTTCCTAACTTAATTTGTTCCATGAAACACCTTGTATATATGTGATACCTTTAAAACCTGATATTAATGATGACACAAAGCTCCAGCTGGAGACTACAATAGATACCTAAAATGATTTACTTCAGTTTTGCACAAATTCTTTTGATTTGGCACCCTATCTCCCATTAGAGTTTGCATTTACTATAAATTTAGATGTACTAATGCCTGTGGTAACATATCAGGCTCACTTGACAGTGAGACAAAATTTAGCTTGAAAAGGCTTGTGCTGTATAACACTTTGGCCCATTATATTCCATTTACTTTTATTGCAGTCAGGGAGACCTAAATTCATCTCACAACAGATTCTGATTTCAAAGAAAAAATACACTGCTAATAATGCACTTTATGTTGCTCCCCAGATAATGGTTTAAAAATTGAATTGATTTTTTTTTATATCACATTCAATTTTATTCTTCTCAATATAAGGAATACATTGTTGAAATTGAAAGGGGGCAAACAAAATGATCCAGGTCTGAAAGTCTGAATTACAAAGAAGGATTTGCCTGTATACTTTAGAAAATAGAAGTCCAAGCAAAGACCTGTTGACAAGGAAATAAGATTCTGAAAGAAAGGAACACACTGACACTAGCATACGTGAAATGTTTAATAAAAAAATGTAAATAGATAATAACCAGGCTAAATGACAGAATATGGCAAAGAAACTATATAAACCACAAATTGTACCAATTGCTTACACCCAATCAATAAAATAAATCAATTTAGTGAGGAGACAGACATATAGAAAAAGCAAAATTTAAAAGATACCATGTTGATGGAGTAATAGAAAAATACACCAAGGTGTTGCATACCAAGATGTCATGTAGATAACCCCCTAGGTACCAACAGGAGCTGGACAACAAATTTGGTATATGTGGAACCTTTGACTAGCATACTGTACCTTTTATAGGTGCTTAGAAGGCAAAATAGAGGATGAGGACTTCAGGTGAGAATTATTAATTTAATTCTGAATGTGACTGTAAGTTTCTATTTGTCACTTCTCTGTATGTTCAAGCATATTTCATCCCTGAAGTGCTCACATTCATTTTATGATCGGTATATTGAACTGGAACACCCTCACTCCCCATGTCTTATTTTTTAAATCAGTAATTCAGTCTGATTCTTAATAAATTTCATTCTTTCTCTCCTTGATATAAAGATAAAACCTATAAAAACACAAGAGCTTTGGGTCCTCTTTGCCTACATTTGCACTCACAAAATGGAAAGTGCTTTTAAATGCAACACAGAAATTTTAGGATAAAAGTCTTGACAGCTGTAAGATATGCTGCACCAGGAACAAAAAATTCCAGGCATCTCACAAGAGTAAAATACTCCAAGCTTTATTTTGGATTGTTCTTCAGATGGAAAATTTCCTACAAGAAAAGAGAAATTTTACAGCTCCTGGACTGCATATCTAAAAATACAACTTATGATAGATAAGGCTATGATATGAAATTACTGGATCCATTCAAATCCATTAGTTTTACTGGGATTTTCTCCGTGGAAGAAAATAGAATATATTGTACAATATTAAATTAAAAATAAGGATTCTCAATTTTTACTTTTCGTTCATTATGGCTTTTCAAAGGAAAAACAAGATAAGAAATAGATGCAATGAATTTACAAGTGGGTAATTATGTGATATAGTGATCTTATTATACTGTTTCTGATAGACTGATAGATATTATTCCTGCACAATATGGTGGTATGATTTTTCAGCTTTACCTTGAAGTGTGACTAGATATTGAATAATGATCATAATTTATTCCAGAAATGTAGATATAATTTTCCTGGACTACTGCTTGTTATTTTACTGATCTTGAGTTTGAAATAGCTCCTAGAGAAGACTCTGACAATTACCTCACCTTCACTTCACTTCATCTGCTGAATTTTTCATCTGTATTATCTTTCTAAAGGAATCATCACAAAGACCTGTGATAGCACTAGCTATTTGTATAAAGTTCACTGCAAAAAATCTACTAATTCAGATGCACAGTTGATCATTACTTTTTCCTCATAAAAGGAATAAAAGAGAAGTACAGTTCTTTTTTCTAAAGATGATGTTAAACCTTCTACTTTAAGGAGAGTTGATGCTAATTTCACGCCTTTTTTTTATCTGCTGTTCACTATTTGCCATTGACTTTAACACTAGTTACTGCTCTGAGCACAGGTAGGAAGTGAAGCAGAAAATGTGTCAGCATAAGAAAAGGTTGTACAAGAATTTCCATGTCCGTGTTGTTTGCATGTGTATTGCATCAGTGTTCTCCTTTTTATGTTTTTCACAGACTTGAACACTGTTTCACTCATGGTCAGAATGCCTATTAAACAAAAAAAACCACCCCAAAACAACAAACAAACAAAAGCTAATTTGTTGGGATCTTTTGAATACTATAATGGGAATTGAATTTCTGTGACAGGATGGTTGGTCACAGTCCAGAGGGTGATGGGAGTCTTTGTTGCAAGAGTCCTTGCAATGACATCCAGCTGGATTGAACAGGGCTCCTCAAACCGCTGATCTGCTCTGTTCTTATGTCCATCTGGGCCGTGGTCCCACACAACCCCCTCAGCATGATTAATTTCTATTATTTGTATTAAACTTTGTGCAAAACATCTCTGAACTATCTCATCTATGTGAAGAGGATTGTCTTATGTGAACATGTTGTATCTGCAAGCACAGTTTCTACTGGCTATTTACAAGAACCCTTCTTATATACAATTTCCAACAGTTTTATATCAGGAATGGCCCATGGCTGTCTCTGGCCACATTCTCCATCCAGAGGGTTAATCAACCACACAAACAATGTCTTTCAGTCTGTGCAGATGCAGCACGAGCTGCTGGGGGAATCTTTATGACTGCCTGAATCTCAGGTTGTTGCAGATGAGTCCTTTGTCTCAGGCCGGTTTGTTGGCTCTTCTATGCAGACAAAGTGAGAAACTCCTAGTTTATGATAATAAATAACCATGTGCAGTGGATGCATACATAGGCATCCCAAAAACCTTTTATTCCACAACTGTAACTTAAATTCTGTAGGTTTTGCCATAAGACTGTCCGAAAAGAAAGCTGTCTTCTTTAATGTAAGTGGTTTGAAATTTGAGTCAATGGCTGTCTTGGTTTACACAAAAACACCCCCTTATCTGTATAACATAAATAGAACTATTTATAATTTTATACTATGACAGAGAATATTAATAGTTATGAGATGCATCTCTAGAAAATCTCTTCCACTACTAACATCTGTACATGAGTAAAAGGAAGGATTTATATGTGTATCCTCTCCTTGGAAGATACATAGTTTGAGCAATCTCTCCTTTAACAGCAAGTGACAGAGATGCTTGTCTACAAATCCCATTAATAATAAGCTTCAAAATGCTTCAAATAAGCTTCAGACATACTAGTATGCACATGTATTTATTCATCCAAGGTTATAAAAATAGATATGCATGGAAATAAATAAATAAACTACTAAATTGAAAAAAGATTCAAAGACTGTAAGTTCCAATATCTTTCACACTCACAGGCTGACTTACACTGATGTCATAAGCAGCTTTATTTCATAATTTGTAGCTCCTCTAAATCATGGTATGCTGTTAATGCATACTTAAGGGACTAAGAAGCAAAGTGTCAAAAGAACTCATCTTTAGTACATCGAAATAAAAGCTGGAAATATACCAGGTTGCCAAATTCCATTTGACTTCAGAAAGACAGCCATACAAAGTGCTCACAGCTTTGAGCTGTGGAGGCAAGGTTCAAGGTAAAAATTGTGATCTCTGTGCAGCTGTGAACTCTGTTGTGGTGATTGGCTCAGAATAATTGTATGAAATTGTTTGTAAACACCAACATAAGGCTTATTTCTACATGCTACATTTGAAAGCTGGTAACATTTTTTGTCAATGATTTCCATTCTATGAGTTCTTTACACTTTTACAATGCTAATTTAAGAATGTGTTAAATAAGAAAAATATAAATATGCTCTTCTGGTTGAATGAGCAACAGAAAGTTGCTTCATAAGTTGAATGCAGTGGGTCTAATATTTCTGTGGAGTAATAATTTTGGTGTGATACACTAATATTACACCAACCATATCCTTTGTCATATGTGTTTATCTAGTCATCAGTTCAGTGTTTCATTTTACATCTTGTTGTAGATGTTAAGTTGAAAACAAACCCAAGTGTTCATAGATTAACAAAGTTATAGTGAACTAAAAACCAAAATATGAACATCATTCTCAGCTGTACACTGCTAGAGCTGCAAGGGACTGGGAGATAATATTTTCACTGAAGAAATATGAACCTTATGAGTATCTAACATTCAACTATCATGTTTATCCATTTCAGTCTTTAATTTTGAAAGTATTAGACTTCTGTCGGAACATTGTTTGCTTCTCCTGTTCTGCTGATGATTTCTTTATTCTAATATCTTTATTTCTAATATAACTTTTTATCTGTCATTTCTACAAACATGCCCACTGATATAAAAGAAACTGCCCTGCATGTTTTAACAAACAATTTATTGCTACACATGAGTATCTCTCACACTATGATTACAACATATATGACAGCAGCTGAAGCTCTAAATAAGAACAGATTAAAAAAATTTATTACGAGAAGAAAGATGATGAGTCTATGAACACAATGTATTGAATCCCACTCGTACTTCTTTTATATATTCAAGTTGGAGGTCTTTCTTGTTTGGGCATTTAGAATTAATAAGTAGGTAAGAGTGAGCATTTTTTTCTTTCAGATGTTCATGCAGATAAATTGTTCACTTAATTTTGCTTTTTTCCCCCAAAATATGAATATCCTGATAATAAGGTGGTACATGAGTTAAGACCTTGCTACCTACTTTGCCTTTTTGGTGTAAACATTTTCTTGTTGACAATCTTTTTCCATGTATTTCTCTTTATAGTGAATCTCCCATATTGATTGATTTCCCAAATCTCATTGTTTTCACAATGTTCTTTGTATATTCTTATTTAATTGTCCCCCTTACCCAGCAATCTGCATGATTCTTCCCATATCTTTGAAAATAAAAAATCTTCACATGCAACTACTGTCAAAAGCTTTTAGAGTACTCATCTGTCCAGTTCAGATCAGTTCAGATTTCCTGTTCATGTTACCATATTGCTTCTACCTATCTCCCTGATAATATGTATTAATCACTTACAGATTGAATCAAAAGTCCAGGCCTAATACTCTTATCCTTTGTAGAGGAGTGATTTTTTTTCTTTACCTCTGGTACTTAGTTTTCTTTGCTTAGTATTCCCCCAACCTCACTCAGAATAATGCGCTGCATCTGAGATAAATAAAAGTATAAAATGAAAGTTGCATGATTATTTATCATTTCTCTGAAAATATTTACTGCTAAACTGTGACCAAATTCTAATTTACCTGAGCATTTGCAGACATGTTCTAACATCTTATTCATGTCATCGAATAGCATCTTACTCCTCAAGATGTCCAGCTCAATGCAAGTAAAATGTGCATAGAGAATTTGTCCAGTAACTGATACAGAATATGACCTCAGTAGAACATGCTGCCAATTATTAAAGAAAATATTTGATAAATATTTGAGTAGCTAAAAATTGAAAATCATTAAAATGAGTGTTAACATAATTTACATTTGCAGATGCATCTAGAAAACACTTATGATTTTTTTTCTTAAAACGTAGTTGGATATCTGTGCTTAATGCCAAGAACATTTATTTTGTTGCAGTTATCTCTGTAAAACTGACTTTCATTTTATTATTACTAATTAATGAATGGGTGAAATCTTTCACTGTTCATTAATATAATTATCCTATCAAAATGAGTGTTCTCCTACCTGTTTTACATTAACATAGCCCAAGTGATTTCATGTTAAATTAGCAGGTTATGTCAAATGAGACTGCTATCACAGTAAGGGAGGCATATGTGGTGCCATGCCATACTAAAAAACCTATGAGAAGGTGATGATTACTACAGCGAGAGTGGTAAGTATAATTTCTGAGAAAAACTTGCAGGTTTCAGGTTGAGATTAAAAAAATATTCATATCATCTAAATAGGACATAAGCCTTCAAAATAACACATATGATAGATTTTAGTGCTGCATAAAGTTTGTGTTGGCTTCCTTCAGAGAGGCGTACGCCATAATCTGTCCTCACAAATGCAAAGTTACCATTGAGTCCATTGGGAATTTGAGCTGATGGAGGGCTAAAGCATATTGATTATTGTTTATTGAATATTATTGAATATTGAATATATCGTAAGAGTATCGCTTATTGAATATTGATGTTTATTATAGTAGTTTAAATTGCAAGATAATGACAAAATTTTTTTCTGTCATAGAAATTCAAGTGTTGTTTTGTAAAGCTGTAACAAGGTGGTCAATATCCTTTCCCCATGAGCTTCTCCTTTTTGGTCCTCCTCCCAAACAAGGGAACAAAACCCCAAAACCAAATCGCTCAGCTCAGCCCATTTCCCTCCCAGAACCCAAACAAAATGTTCATTACAGCTTCTGGATTTGACTGGCTTATGTGCTCTTTTGTAAAATGTACTGCTGACAGTCTTAATTTTCAACTCATTATCAGTTTTACACAGCCCAGCACGTTGAAAAATACTAAGTATGTTATAAAAAAATCCTCTTTCTTCTTGAGGAATCATAATTATACATTCTTACAATGTAAGAGGTTCTGTAACCACTCTGTTCCTGGTGTAGCCTTGATAGAGTACATTTAATAAATCAGGTTTATAGTTCATTCAGAAATGACAATATTTGGGCTGTGTTATATTTTCAGCTGTATCTGTATCATGCAGAGTTTTGTTCTGTACCTCGGTGTTTGCCAGTCATAAGATATAAATAAAGGTTAGATAACAATGACACTTAAACTGTGAACTTTAAAATGTGTTGACATCACAGCATTTAAATCACCAGTCTCTGGCAAGATGCCTCACAGCAGTATGTTGTCTTCTGCTGTCTTAAGTAGGATTAATAATTCTGCAATAAACTGCTCACAATTACATATAGTGCTATAAAGCAGGTTGTGATAAAGGGCAAGTGTGCTACTTACCTTTGGTTACTCTAAAAACTACTTTGTAAACAAACATTGTGTAGTTGGGCATAATGCCAGAATGGCACTGCTAGCACTTATGGCAGTGAAAAAAAAAAAAAAATTTGAGACTTGATCTAGGGACCAAGTTGAAGTACAGATGTCCTTATGGTTGTGACCTGTCATTGAGGACTAAGCTAAAGACTAAGAGGAGCGTGAAATCTGTGAACATTTGCAGGGCACACTATGAGAGAAACTGCCTACTGCCCTTCATTCATGGGCACCTTATGCTTGTTCTCTCTGCTAAACAGACTCACCATGGACTGAGAAATAAACTGTACCAAGTAAAACAGAACAAAACAAAGCTTTCTTGCTTTTTGTAACAGATTTGGGGGTTTTACCTTCTCTTGGAGAAAAACATCACACTGAGTACTCATTTATTAACTAGTAATTCAGATTCCAAATTTTAGGCATCTAACTAAATTTATTTATTTGCTTGAAATCATATGTATACCTAAAGTTTCAAACCGCAGACTGCACTTCCTTCTCATTCTGCACAAAACTCAAAATAGGTGGTATTAACCCACTGGTAAACACACAAGCTGCCACTGTTTGTGAGGCCAATCTGATGATGAGTATGTTACCGAAGCTGAAATGGTGTCTGCTGCAAAAGGGATATCAGCACTGCTGTGCTTTCCACACTGCTGTACCAGTATGTCTCAATCCTGACATTGCTCAGTGATGGAGCACTGAAACTGCTCTCACAGTGTTTGAATCAATTCTGAATAGAGAGAAAGTGGGAATTTAGCAAGGTTTTACATTGTTACAAACTTTTACTGCTCATAGTTCATCGACTACACATAGGCTGTCAAGCACTAGCTGTGTTTAGCATTGCCCTGATAAAATTTTAAATAAAACATGTTTATTATAATAAGCAGAAACCAGGGTTTACAGAAGGTAGAATACAAGTGCCAGGTATTAAACAGTGCTTTGTCACCTCACAATAAAATGTCAGCAAGAGTATCTTTTCATGAGGTTAAAAGCCTCTTCAACAAGAAGGATCTTGGTGATGCTCAGTAAGGACTTTCAGATTGTGCACATTATTTAGACACTTTTTTGGTCTCTGCAATTATCTGGTTTGAGATAGTAGGTGGCTTTGTGTGTTCTCTTCCCTCCCTATTCCTTTTCAATTTATTTCCCCAGACAGTATGGGTTAGGCACAGCAGCTGTCACTGTGACTTGCTTTTTACTCAGCTGTGCAGCTGAGCTGAATAAGGAACAAGGAGAAAAAGTCAGCAAAGTTGTCCAAAGTCAGTGACTGCCATAGCTGAAACTGGAACATGGAATCATCTTCACTCCCGGCCTAAATGCTGCAGGACTTGCCTGCTTTTAATTAATTACTGTACATTTTGGAAACTCTCTTGCTATTCTGTTACATTTTACTTACACAATTCCATGGGGAAAAAGTGTTGGTAGTAATGAAGAAACAAAAAATAGACACCCCATACTGTGAGCTATTTTGAGCTACTCTATACAGAAATTTCTATATTTTTTAATACGTGACTCTACTTATTGTTTCAAGATTTGTGAATTCACTGGAAAACAGTAAAATGGGTCTAACACAGGAATGAAGGTATAGAATAGGGAACAGAATGGAGTATATTTTTAAATGCTTCTCTCATTGAATAGTGATTTTAATATATCTTAATTCATGTGATTTAAAGAATATTACTTTTAAAAATTCCAACCATACTACTAATGAAAGACAAATAGAGTCATTTTTAGTGGCACCAAGTGAAATGCTGATATTTCTTTATGAATGACAGTGTATGGTTATTTTATTTCTTGCTTTACTTTTCTAAAACTATCTATACTATCTACTGTGGTTTTGATGTTATTTGCATGGTTTACACGCTCCTTAAGTGTTTTGTTTTGTTTGTTTTTATATAAAACCTGTTTAGTTTTAGATATGTAGGAAATATTTGCTCCAAGTAGCATAGCAACTATTCAGATACATTTAAATTAGTTAAATATGAGCTAGTCCCATAACTATGTATGCTACGGCTGAGTCAGTGCAGTGCTTTACATCAACTGAGTAATCAATAATCTTGCTGAGAAACCAGGCTGGGGATAAGTGATAATCTGAAATAGTTCTTCCACAGCTGCTATGTTACTCCAAGTAGGCATAACTGAATATTTGGAGCTAACTTATGTCTTGTAGATGTATCATGGAATCTCTCATAAATAATGAGAAGCAGTGAAGTAGTGACAGCACTGGGACTACCAGGATGTCCACAGAAAGGAAAATAATAATTTTAGAAGGTAGTGGGAAAAAAGGAACACCTGCTAATGGAACATAGAGATACAGCTGTGAACTAAACCTAAAGGTGTGATTGTGGGCAGTAACTGAAGTAGAATAGAGTCTCTAGAGACTGTATGAAGGGGTCACATAGAAAGTCATTCAACTTATAAAGACAGCAGAATTGTATATATTTTTATAATTTTAATATTAAAATGTATTCGTATAAAAATAATTTTAAATTATTTTAATTCATTAAAAATTGTTTCTTTAACTCAAACAATTGATACTACTGCAGCATTCTGTGCAGCTTTAGGCAAAAGAAAACCAGAGAAATGACAAAGACAGTCAGCTCTCTCGTCCAATGTAAAAATACATAAAACAGTCTGAGGAAAAGCAGTTCCGACATGCCTTGTTCTATGATTTTCACAGGGAGCAAATTATGACTGATCTGTAATTCCCCAGACTGTTCTTTTGGACTTTTTGGAAGATAGGTACATTATGTGCATTTCTCCTGTTATTGGGAATACTCCCTCTCTCTTCATGACCTGTTAAAGATGAGAGCAGCCAGATCTCCCAGCACCACCGGATATAGCCTTTTATTTCCACATACATGTAGAGGTTCAACCCTCCCAAGTAATCCCTGACTCAGCTCTTATTCACAGCTGGGAGCTCTCAACCTTGAACCTTTTCACTGATCACAGGGGCCTTAGAGCCCCCAGTGATGAAGACTTAGGCAAAGAAGGTATTTAGTGACCTGAGTCTCATCTATGTCCACTGCCACTTAGTCATCTGAAGTCCAGGTGTTGGCTGAATAGTTTCAGAGCTCTTTTGGAGAAGAGAGTATAGCCTATAAAGAGCCTATCCTGAGATCCTTAGTGAACACATATTGCAAAACCCACTCAAATGCTACCTCTGTAGCTAGGCTGTTGTATAGGTGGCTAATTCAGTTAGACCTCTAATCCAATCAATGTTGAAAACTAGTAGTATTAGTTTGAACCAAATAGTGGAAAAAATGTTTCTGATATCTCATAATGATTCTAATAGTGAGGACAAATCTTGCAAATGTAAAATGTCTATTAAGAAGCACGCACAAGAACCTTGTACTCTGAGATATAATTGCTGAGCAACAAAGCAATGCCATAAATGGATATGACCAGAAGATAATTTGAAGCTATACTCAGAATGGGGAAGGAAGGAAAACACTCATTAGGGATTGTAGATAAAATTATAGCAAAAAAGAAAGTATCAGCATATATAATGGTATATGCAAAATTAAGATTTTGTCATGCAAAAGGATGAACTGAAAAACTTCTAAAAAACCAACCAAACAAATAAAACCCCACAATACCTCTTCAATATCCCAGCTTCAATATTCCAGCCCCAACTGGCATAGATAAAAACATAAATTCAGTACCATGAGAAAATGTTCAGACTAATTTGTACAAGACCTCCCAACAAAGCAAGGAAAAAGAATGACTAATCTTTGCCAGCTATTGAAGACACTCTAGATGATTTACCAGATTAAACTGCTGACTGTGTGTATTTCTACATGCAAAGTATCAGTGTCATTGGAACAGCTTGGCAGTGTTTCTCATGCCTCTTGACAAGTATTGTTGGGTACAAAGGGCTTTGGGTATGAACAGAGCCTGCAAGTCAATACTGACATAAAGTAAACTAGGCTTTGAAGAGAAGTACAAGGATTATAACAGATAATTATAACAGATGCTATTCTTACTAAAAAAAGTTAAAGAGGCAAGCCTTAACAATGGTGTGGGGATATAACTGCATTAAGCAACTTTTCAGAAAGCATTTTAGGTCAAACTGAATCTGGAAAGACCTAGTGCTGCCTTCTTCAGCTATGATTTGATTCTGAAAAACTCCCTTAAAATACTGATGGCCATTAGAAATATATCCAGGCCATAGGAGAAAAGAGGAGGCCAGCAATTGGCTTTACAAAAATCTATCAAAAGCCTGAGAATATTCAAGCAGCAGAAAAAGAGTAAAGTACAGAAATAACTGGAAATCAGGAACCAATATTTAATGAAGTAATGAAATGCATATGTGGGTCACTGATCCTGAAATACTATAATTCAGTGCAGTAGCCCACAATGTAATGAGAATGGGCTAGTTTTTAAGAACTTTGAGGAGCAGCATTTAGAAAAATAAATATGATAGCATTTTCTAGATAGAAACAAGTACAGATAACATTCAGGAAAGTAGCTCCTTGTTCCATTTTTCAAAATGGAATAATTCTACTTTTCTCAGCTCTGGGCACAGGATATTTGTGCAGGCAGATCCCAGGCCATTAAAAAGCATCATGAATCCTCCACAGCCAAGTGCACCCAAGCATGTACAGCAGCTGTTACGGGGACTTGAGTGTTAGAACATGCTTTCCGGCATGTAGCAGAAATGACAGGGCTCTGTCAAAGAGAGGATGAAGTCTGTTAATATGTGAAAAAAAAAGGGCAAGCTAGGAAATACTAGGAAGGGGAGTGAAAACAAAACAGAAAATGTAATTAGGCCAATACATGAATCCATAGTGTTCCTTGAACATTATTGATCGAACTTCCTCAAAAAGATGAAGCAATAGTGGAAGTAGAAAATGTTCTAGGGTAGGCTGTAAGAGATCAGAAGCATAGAAGACCAAATAAGATTTAAACTCACAAAAATGTGCTCCATATAAAATTGTGAATGACATAGAGATGCAACTAGGGAATTATCCTTTTTTTCTTATAAAAAAATAAAGGAGTGAATTGAATTACCTAATATTAGCTTTTTTAAAAAAATAATAGTTTCTTTCACATGGTGCACTGTAATTTTATAGAATTTATTCCTGCATGTTTTGGATAACAAATAGATCAAGAAATTGAATAAGAAAAATAGCCTTTACTGAAAGTGAATTCCAAGTTAGTGCATTCTGGAGCTTTTAGTCCAGGATTGATTAATTTTCATACTTTTTCCATTGCTGATATTTTTCCCTTCAGCTCTTGCCATTAATCACATTCATCCACTTTGGATGCAACCTCCTCTCCTTGCCATACATACACTGATTCCAAGATTTAAGAATTTCAGAATAACCTGAATTTGGTACAACACAAAGGTCATTTATTTATCTCTTAGGGCTGGCTAAAATGAAAGAATCAAATGCCATAGGAACTTATTATAATGCAAAAAAAAAAAAACCCCTGTGTGTAAGAAGCATGAGTAGGACTTGAACTAGTCAGAAATTTGACCTGAAAACTACCCCTAAGTAAGCATACGAAAATACATCAGTTTTCTAATCTTTAATACTTGTAACAGAATATAATAATCTAAATTACTATGATGGAAATATTAAAAATTGAGAAAATTCCTATACGCAGAGTAATACAAACTCCTTTTTTAGAGTATGCTCTAGCAGAAAACCCAGTATTGTATAATTCTTTTTTCCTCATATATATCTTTACCGATACCAATTGACTCAAAAATTACTCTGAGTGTAGCTTTTGAATGTTTCTGAGCCAGGGATAGCTACATGAACAAGAAGAGGATGCAGAAACTCGTTTTACATGACTCTTGTTGCTAGGGAGAGTGCTCCACTGGGATCCCTCACTAAGCTTGTTTGTCTCACCCTGCCTGGGATTTTCAAAGACACAGTTCACTGACACAGTGGAAACTCAGAGGCATTCAGGTTTTTCTGTTTGTTTTTTTCATCATCTTTAATTCTGTAACTATGGGATTTCTAAACAATAGGTCAAATCCTCAGAGGATAGTAAATAGTTTTACAGGATTTTTTGAAAAATGCAGAGTTACAGCAATTCTACAGCCCAAGACTGTCAGCCTGTTAGTGCCTACAGAGAAGTAAAAAATCCCAGTGAACTCAGAACAAGTCAATTACCTGATTAAGGGTCTGACCTGATTCCTGTTATTCTCATGTTTATGACTGACTTCAGGAAAATGAAAATCAGTCCCAAAAAGGGTTAATCATTGCTCTTTCTGATTTTCTTACCCTTAATGTTTTATATCCTGCTTTTTTGTCCTTTTTTAAACCTCTCTCTCTTTCTATTTTTTTTTTTTTTTTAAGTATTCTTTTCTCTCTCCCATCTGGTTATACAATTAAAAGTATTTTAATGTTATAAAAATGCATGGAAAACAGTATAAAACAAAACACATGTTTTAAAACTGGATATGTTAGCCTGACAATTGTGAAGAGTATGTATACATACTCTTTACATATTCTTACGATTTTTTCATTCCATTTGACAGGACCTCCAAGTCCAACACAGTTTTTGTAGAAGATAACAATCACAGAGAATATCCATAATGTTTCATGCTTAGTCTTGTTTGGTGCCTCACTTATTTTTTAATTACAATGATTTCTCCATATAGTTGAGTTGTAACTTGTATTGAAAAATGCCTAAGCAGAAATGCTGTGGACAAAGAAAAGCATGGAAAGAGAAAATAAAGTTCCTTGAGAAATCATAAGATAATTCAGGTCTCCAAAAGATTTTGATCCAACAGCCTTGCACCATGCTGAGCTCTTTGATTACAGGTAAAAGCCTAATTTCCTAAAATATTTTCTGTACTTGTCAGAGTGTCTTAAAAAGAGGCACTCCCTCACAGGTGCAAATTGTTCAAATGTGCTCTTGTTGGCCTGTTTTTTAAATTTGGTTTCTCTCTCTTACTTTTTTTCAGGTTTCTTCACTTATATGTAGCTTGGTTGGCCAACCTTTATATTGACATTAGATTTCAGTACTAATATTATATGCTCTGACACCCTTGAGAAGACATATTGATGCCTTGAGGGATTACCTAAAAACAGAGGCTAGACAAAATTAAGAAAATAAAAAGTAGTTATGTTTATTGAAGGGTATTCAGGTACATTTAGGACAGATGAAGCCCCCCAGGGGCTACACCCAAAAATGGACGACCGGATCACGGGTTTTCATACTTTTATAAGTCTGGCCCATTTGCATACCAGGGGTTAATCCTCCAATTGCAGCTTCAGGTAATGATGTCATTTACTCCAAGTTTGCTCCCCCCAACTCACTTTTGTTTACATTTCTTGGGGCCTGAGACAGTAAGGTGTCCTTGATTCTCAGGCCTGTATGAAAATATCCCACAAATATTTGGAATTCTCTTTTTCAAATCAACTGCTGGTTGACATTTGTTGATATTTATTAGGAATTTACAAATATCAAGGGATTTTTCATCCTACAAAATCCTTTCCTATTTGACTCAGGCCTTAAAAGGTTATTTGAACCCCTTAGAAGAAGTTTATAGCTGTACTACGGATATTTTCTTAAATCCTTGGAATTTTGCTAATGGCTCTTTCTCTTAATATATATATATATATATTCATGATTTAATTATATCTGTAGAAAATCAAAGAAAATAGGTCATTTTACTTTTGACCATAGACTCAGTGTCATAAGTTCTTTATTTTTTTTTCCAAAAGATTTTGTTTGTGATACTCTTTTAGAGCCTGAATAGCATTAATAAGTCAAACAAAGTTTTTTCAAGGATCAAAGAATGAATTCAGATGGATTAGGTGGGTGAAGAGCCCTCAGCTAATGGAAAGGTCTTTGTGTCAGTGAAAAGTGCAGATGTTTTAACATGAAGATGTATGATGACTCAATTCATACCACCACACCTCCATTATTAAAGGTTTTTCCAGATTCTTGTATTGCATTCTACAGCAGTGTGATCTTTCAGGCTTTTTCCCTCTAGAAACTGACATAAAATATGTTTTCTTGCTCTCAGAAATGAAGCATAGACAGCATATAAGAAATGTAGTGAAATTTTACATAAATGTAATTATACCAGTTGTAGGTGAAAGTTAACAAGTTTATTTAACTGATAATCTAATAAAAATGTCCTGTGTAATTGGAATAGAAGAAAAAAAGAGAAAAGACTCTGAAATATTTAATTAAATAACAACAGATGAGTGCAAGATGTTATCTAACAGCCATCAAACACCTCATATAACATGACACTTCCCATGCTTCAGCCTCAAAAACCTTGTCCCTTGTTAAGGGAGTAAAAAAGGAGATTTTTCCCCCTGATTTTCTGGCTTGCAGAATCACAGAATCACAGGACGGGTAAGATTGGATGGCACCACTGGAGGTTATCTAGTCCAACCTCACTGATCAAGAGTCATCTTAGAGGACACTGCTCAGGATTGTATCCAGATGGCTTTTGAATATATCCAGAGAAGGAGACTCTACAGTCTCTCTGGACAGTCTGTTCTGGTGTGCAGTGAGTGTGTGAGGGCTCACAGTAAAGAAGTTCTTTCTCATGTGCAGGTGCATCAGAACTTCCTGTGCATCAGTTTCTGCCTATACCCTCTTGTACTATTGTTTGGCACCACCAAGTAGAGCCTGGATCCATCCTCTTGACACCCTCCCTTCAGATACTTGTAGACGATGATGAAAGCCCCTCTCAGTTGTTCTTTCTCAAGGCTGAACAGGCCCAACTCCCTCAGCCTGTTCTTTTAAGAGATGCTCCTGTCCCTTACTCATCTTTGTCACCCTCCTCTGGACCTGCTCCAGGAGATCCGTGTCTCTCTTGTACTGAGGAGACCAGAACTGGACAAGCATTCCAGATGTGCCACACCGTGGCTGAGTAGAGGGGAAGGACCACCTCCCTCAACCTGCTGGCAATGCTTGTCCTTATGCACCCCAGGATAACATTGACCTTCATGGCCACAAGGGCACTGCTGGCTCATGGACAGTGTGTTGTCCACCAGGACCCCCAGGTCCTTCTCCACAGAACTGCTTCCCAGCAGGTCAGCCCCAGCCTGTACTGGTCCATAGGGTTATTCCTCCCCACGCACAGAACCCTACATTTGCCTTTGTTGAATTTCAGACAGTTCTTCTCTGCTCATCTCTCCAACCTGTCAAGGTTCTTCTGAAAGGCTCACAGCCCTCTGGGGTATCGACCTTCAGCCTGTGTGTGAATGTACTTCCCTACCAGGGGACTTATCACAGCTGGATTCACCTGTATAAGGACAAAGAGACAGTACCTGCCTCGAAGGGTTTGCCTTTTTCTTATCTCAGTCATCACCAGCTGTAGACTGAGGTGGGTACTTTGCACATCAGCAGCTTGTTCCCTGAATGTTTGAACCATCAGCATTCCAGTCTCTTCCAGTATCACCTGTGGATACATTCTTCTCCCCAGATCTGGGATGATTGGATATAATATTATCCCCTTTATCTTACCTCAAGTTCCTGTCACAGTCCAAATTCCAATTAGATGGCTTATTTGGAGAGGGGTGGACTTCAGTGGTCACAAATGAACAGCTGCTTTGCAGCTTGTTATAGTGGGCAAAAGTCGTCTGATGATTTTAGAAATGTTTAAGTCATTAAGCATTCGTCTCTCACAGAACATAGTAAAGGAAACATAGTTACAGAACTGTGGTCTTTCATCCAGATACCACTATGCACAATTTAACAATATCTTATAAATCCAAGAGGTGAAGAAGATTTCTTTTGTATGAGGACTATGGCTGGTATGGTGTTGTTATGACTTAACAGGAGATTTTTTTTAGACTCTCTGGCAATTCTCAATGCCTCAGAAATATTTGTGATTTTGATTTAGTATGTTGGAAAGAACAAGAAGTGTTTTCTAGCTGACTGAAATGTTAAAAGGAATTTAAGCAAATCAGGATTATGTCAGTCTCATTAAAATGTTAATTTCAAAGTCAGATTAATTGTAATATTTTAGATTTTTGTGCTATATTTGTTTAGAGACAGTCTCTTCCCCTACCAGACTATAACCAAGGCAAATTTTCTTTGAAAATATATTTGAAATATATATATATACCCATATATATATATATATATTTCCATAGCTTATAGCAGACAGATTTGGGGGCGGGAGGAGAGAATAGGGAATATGTAACTGTGACTGCAGCAGCAAGAAATTCTTATTAATGGAGAAAGCAGCATTTAGAAGGAAGTACACAGTTAATTTGTACAACACATATTCAAAATAATTTTGAGGAATGATATAGTATATTATTTCTTCTTCTTTTAATAACCTAAATGGACTTTTGGCATTTGGTTTTTCAGGGGGTTTGGGTGGGTTCAATTTATTTTTATTTTTTTCCCTTGAGCAGGTAGCCAATAGTCTGAGTAGTTTCCATTGTTAAGAAAAATTGCTAATGATACTTAGTTATTTAATGTACAGTTCTGTTGATTTTCACAGGCAAGTCAAATGGCCTTATAATGCCAGAGGAATCAATTTGCACATTCTCAGTTTTCTAACCAGCCTTTTCAGTTAGTACAAGCACTAGTCCACAGTTGTTTTGGTTCCTATCAATTTTTCGTTTCTTCTGACTCCCTGTTGCCTTTGGCATCCTTTCACATACAAACACACAGCATTATACAGGTAAAATACAAGTGCTAGAGCCCCCACATACTTCAGACAGTTCCAATGAACTTATTCTGAATTTCTCAGGTGTTTTATTGAACTTTGGTTTGAGACAGTGACTTCAATTTTTTCCGCCACTATCCACCTGCATGTTGCTCTAAATGCTTCCTCCATTTAACCAGGCTGACAAGCAGATTCACTGATACCAGGGAGATAAGTCTGCTCATTTAACAAAGGCAAGAGGACCTGCAGCTTTCACTTTCTCCACTATTGCCAGTGTCGGTTTCTAGTACTATAAAATGTTGACATGTAGGCACTGGGGCTACGCTCATTAATACTGCTCAAGGAAGTACAGCATCTGTGCTTGTCATACAGAAGGATAGAGCCTTGGGCTTCTTACTCATCGTTGCCATTTGGAGCAAGCATCTTGTAGCTGTACACAGGAACTATCCCTCTTCAGTGAAACATGGTACAAACGTAATTGAAATGGGAAAAGAAGAGAAGTAGAAAGGAAATATTTACTGTTCTCTAACATTTCTTTATGAGCAAAGCAAATCTACCTTCCAGCTTTCTGTATCTAAGAGGTTTGGAAAGATCTTTGTCTTTACTGTGGCTACAAATATTTGCATAAAAGATTATGTGATTCTTCCACAGCTGAAAAGAACAGTTATATTGATAAATAACATTTAAATCACATATGCTGGAAGGTGGAGGTATTTATCTTATTTGAAAAACAATATTTTAATTTAAAAATGTATCGTATGTATGTTCACAGTCTGAAGTTACCCTGCAGGTAAATGGACGAACCACAAGTTATGCTTTAAACCACAGATAGTGGTACAAATTCTGTATCCAGAGTTCGAGGTTGTTTCTTTCTGAAGTCTCAGGTAGTGTATCTATGCTGTTTCCCATTGGGTGTCCATGCTACTATTTTGGCAGTGGGTCACCTCACTCTGTGAGGTGGAGCCACAGGTGACCATGTTGGATGCAGCTGGTTCCAGCCAATTCCAGCCATCTCTGCAGCAGACCCACCACAGGACAAAGCTGAACACATCAGCAAAAAATATAGGGCAAAACTGTGCAACAATGTGAGAGGAAGAGGAAAAAGGATGAGAAACAGCCCTGAAGGCACCAAGATGAGAGTACAAGGAGAGGCAGTGGTGTTCCAGGTGCCAGAGCAGAGACTCCCCTGCAGCTTGTGGAGGAGACCACAACAGAGCAAGTTATCTCCCTGCAGACAATGGAGACGACCATGCCAAAGTGGGTGGCTATTTCTGGAAAAATCTGTATGTCATGAAGAGCCCTGGAACAGGTTCTCCTGACAGGAACTGCTGCTGGTAGAAAGCACACTCTGCATCAGGTCCTGGAAGACTGCAGCCTGCGGAGAGGACTGAGGCTGGAGCAGTTCTTAAAAGTGGCCAATGGGAAAGAATCACATTGGAGGAGGGGAAAAGTTTGAGGAGGAAGGAGCATCAGGATGTTTTAATGGATTCACTGCAATCTCCTACTTCCCACCCCCAATGCACTTCTCAGGGTGAGGGGAGATGGATGAGTTAGGAATGAAGGAATGACATCGTCTGGAAAAAAAAGTGGAGTCGGAGGTATTTTGGTTTTTGTCTTTATTTTTCAATATCCAAATCTATTTTAATTGAAAATGAATGAAATTAATTTTCCCCAAGTCAAGTCTGTTTTTCCTGTGATGGTAATTGATAAATGATCTCCTTCTCTTTATTTAGACCCACAAGCTCTTTCCTTTTTCCCCCCTGTGCTGTTGAGAAAAGAAGCTGGGTGGGCATCTGGCATCAAGATAAGGTCAACTCACCTTGCTGAAAGTTAAGTATCTGAGCTGTTGCTCCTCTCACTGGGCTTCACTTTGTAAACAGTGGATGGAAGTAGGCACCTTTAGAAGGAAATGCATCTGATCTGTCTAAGAGTGAGCCAAAGCAAGTGTTACCCTGATTAGAAAGAGATCCAGGAGTGACTGGTTCAGTCTTAGATGCCAAGATTTTACACATCTTATTTTCTATCTGTACCTCAGTCTTTTAAGTTCTGGATACCAGCTTTGATGTGCTGTCAGAGAATACAAAGTCTTTAGATTTTAGACTTTACCGGCTTTGTCTCCTGTAATAATCATTAGCAAGAGAATAGTTGCTTTTCTTTCTTTTGCATTTAATTTTCACACAACTTTTGTCTTTTTTTCTCCTTCCTTTTTTTTTTTTCCTTATTTTCCTTTTATGCCAGAACAAAGAAGATCAAAATTACAGTCAGAGATCTTTAGAAAAGTATTTATAAAATATTAAGGATTATATTGTGTTATATATATCTTTTGTCCGTATGGGCATTTCTCCACTCTCCTTAATCCTAGTATCCTTCTCATCAGTATCCAAAGGGAAAAAAGCATTTTTGACCCATTTTTTAGAAATTCTTTATTCTTTTTGGCCGTTTATCAACACTATTATCATACAATAATTGACCAGTGACAAGAATCTCATTTCTCAGTGGTGTTGATGCCTTAGGTTTTAAATTTCATATTTTTCAAATCCTGTACTGCCTACTGTGTGTAACTCTGAAGTTTCAGGTGGCCTGTAAGCTGCTGTTCTCTCATGTTGGTTAGACATAACAAGCCTCTCTAGGTTTGCTCTTCAAGGACACCAGGCCACAAAATGTGTAAACTAAAGCCTCTAAAGGGAGGGCAAACCTGGGGTAATTACATAATGAACTGAGGTTATAATTGGAGAATTAACCCTGATATGCAAATGGACCACACTTGTAAAAGTGTGAAGAACCCGTGCCCCAGGGTCCATCTTGGGTGTAGGCTTTTGACTGCCCAGGGTGTACCTTTGAAGGCCCTTCAAATAAATGCCTACTTTTATTCTCTTAATTTTGTCTAGCCTCTGTGTTTTAGGTGGCCACCTCAAGGTATCAGTCTAATGTAATCTGTAAATTACATTACTGAACTTTACTCACTGCATCTGACATACTTCGCATTTTGACTGGTTAGTCATACAGCCTCTCTTTTGAGATTTAGATTGCCAAAAATGTAACAGAGAACTAGAATGGCTTCCTGCCAATCGAATTACAGAATACTGTAAAGGTCAGAGTTACACAGTATATTACTGTCTTTCAGAGATTATACTGGGTATTAAAATTCTCTGATGTTTCATTTCACTGACAAAGATTGTAATAAGAACAGGAAAAAGCACAGGATGGATCAGGGTTTGTGACCACAGTGTTTATGAGGGTGACAAAGGAAAAACAAACAAACAAAACCCAAGAAAACCTGACCCCTTCTCATTATATTGTGATTTCTAATCTGTGGGGTTCTTCTGGTTAGAAAATCCAAATAAAATTCCTCAGATCAGAATTGTCTGGGCAGCTCTGAGTTAGAACAGTAATTCTGTCTCAGAAGTAGAATGTGAAAGGAATCATGAGAGAAAATTAACAGATTGAAATCATAAGTAAATTTCATCAGACAATTTCCTCCTGTAATTTACTGTGTGTTCTGAAACATTCAAAGTGGATGTTCTAGCTACCACTTCACAGCAGGGTGAAATCAAATCTCAAAACCTCTTCCACACTGGATGAGTAGCAAAGTAGCATGTCAGGAAATTTGTCAATCCTGGCCTCAGGGACCCATATTGAAATCAATTTTTAAGTTCATTACTATTTTACTGTTTGGGACTTTTCCCAAACATACTGTAGTTTGTGCCTCAATCATCACACACAAATAGTACCACAGCTTGACATTTTAACTTGAGAATGGTTTATTACCTTATTTCCCAGCTGAAAATGGTTACATAAAGGAATGGATAAGTTGCTTTTAATTTCTTTTGGAACATATGTTTATGATTATGTTATGGAACAGTTTGTCTCCAGCTTTTCCTCCTCATCTCAGATAAGTGGAAGTAACAGAAAAAGTAATAGAGGTTTAGGTCGTCTTTTCATACAGCCAACTTTTTCTATAGGAAAAAATTACTTAGCTGGAACAGATCATCTAGGCTTAAAACATGACCATAATAGTTAAAAAGAAAGTCAAGGCAAAAAAAAAAAAAAAAAAAAGAAAGGATGGGAAGAAAGTAATAAAGAGTGGCAACATAGGAAAAAATAAGATGTTTACAAGAAATAACAAGCAGAGTATGAATCCTGAAGAGTTAAATACCAAAACTTTCCCTCCAGAAAGTAGTTCTTCAGAGTTGGTGCCCTGTATCAGAAAATAAGTTTTTAAAAGGAAGTAGAAGTTATATTGAGGCTTTTTAAAAATTTATTTGCTTACTTTCATTATTGCAATCTGTCCTGCAGAAATACTGTTGCATAATATAGTCCTTCATCTGGTGTCTCACTGCATTGTGAGTATATTTTAGAAATATCTTCATGTAAGCAAAAACGTACCCAATGTAGGAACCAGAACAGAATTGTCCCTCAATCCACCAAAGTGCAGTGAATGCTATAATAGACATAGGTAAACTCACATAACATCTAAAGCTGTATGGCAAAGATTAGGAGAACTAAGCCAGCTTTATATTTTATTTTCTTGAAATTCCATGTATTTGTGTGAAAATCAGTTTCTAAGTGTAGAATGCAATGGTTTTTGGTAGCTTTTATTAGTACTGTGGTGGCAAGTATATTCATGTTTTTTAATTCCACAGGTGTTACTGTGATGGTAGTCACAGACTTGCCTGTATTTGAAGCTTTTGATAACTGTCAAGAAAATCTGTTCTGCTTCCTGTAGTATGCATGTTAATTGTAGAGTCTGGGCTTTCTTTCCCTAATAATTTCATTAGAAATGCTGCAACTTAAAATAGAATTTTTAATAAAAAAGGGATTTATCCTTTCTGACAATTCCCTCCCCAAATTTATGGTCTTCAAACCATTGGTAACATTGAAGTAGAAATTATAATTTCAGATAGATAAAAAAATAATAACCATTTTGGGAAGAGAATAACACAGCATTTGGCCAAATTTTACTTTTGGAACAAATTTCATTAAGTGATTATAAAGTTTTTTTCAAGAGATTTGAGAATTCAGACCAAGTCCAAGACCAAGTTTAGTACTTCGATAAACAATGTGATAACATTTTAAACTAAACATACAAGTTCTAACAATGTGCAGATTTTACAACCTATTTTCATTGTGCTAACATTCATTGCCAATAAAAGTGACATCACTCCCATCCCTGAGTATGAGTAATTTTAAAATTAATTTTATTGCATTGCAGATAAACTTTTCAGTGTTTAGTACAGAAAGATTAATGGTAATGCATAGGCAAAACACTGGCAACACAGAGGACTTTTTACTGAAAGTTAATATATCTTAAACTTTTCTGTCTCATTAATTCCTTTCCTCCCTGTCCCTCTATTTTAGAAAAATTACTGAACATACCCAAATTACAGAAGCACCCATACATTTGGTTTTCAAGACACCTTGAGAAGGGGAAGTGTTATGTTCATTAAATATAAAAGGTAGTCAGTATTAAAAAATATTTTCCTCTAAGAGTCTTCAAGAGTAAAAAGGAGATACAAAGGAAACTAAATTTTCCTGGTATGTAACTCCTCCTCTAAACTATAAACAAAGCCAATACCACTATATTCATAAAGTATCTGAGTGTCTAGGGAAGGTGTTGTATGCAACTGTTGTGGTTTAACCTCAGTCAGCAGCTAAGTCCCATAAGCCACTCACCCACTCTCCCCAGTGGGATCAGGGAAAAAATCAAAAGATTAAAGGTGAGAAAACTGACAGTCAGTCTGATAGCCTTTCTCAGTTCCCCTTCTTCAGAGCGTCAATCACATCTGAAAAAACAGAAGTGAAAAAAGACTACTACCCAGATAAACAAAAAAAAAAAATCGAAGGAAAGTGTTGGTTTTTGTTTCCTAGATTTATTAATATAATAATTCGCTTCATGCTAGAAGCTTGCACAACTGATTGCTCATTTAATGACATTAAGTCTTGTCTCAAAACTGCACTAATGACTCTGATCTATGCATAAAATTAAAATCGTGTGTTGCAAATGCTGTGAATGGGTACCTGGTGCATTGTTTGAAATAGACATTTGTAGTTTGCATGGGTTGTTCTTTATAAGGCAGTAAGTCAGCATCTTAAAGTTTAAAGTGTAAATTTAATGTTTTTCAAAAATAAAACCAAAACAAAACAATCAACACCATTTTGCAAAGTAGGTTGTTATTGGGCATTAAAAAACAGTGCTGGACTCTAAATTCTGCTGAGGCGAATCTGTGAGTCCTATGATAAATCAAATATCGTAGAGTAAAATGCCAAAAGATACAAAATGTGACCTACAGTAAAAGCTAGGATTAGCATTCTCAAGTGACAATGTGTACTAATGAAACAACCCATCTAATTTTTAATATTCTGTCTGATGCACAACTAGAACTCTCTACAAGCTAGTCTGGTAGCTAATTTTTCTCATAATTTAAATTTGAAAGTCCTATTATTGAGCTGAATTTGCTTAGCTTCAATTTTAGACACTGTAAATTCTTAAGCTTCTGTGGGCAGAGCATATTACTGAATTTTATGTTTATAATGAGAGATCTAGACTGGGATTCATCTAAATAGAGTTTAACAATGATACTCAGTTGGAGGTGAAGAACTTTATGTGTGAATATGTAGGAGTTTGTAAGTGAGGCAGATTTCAAAAAAACGTTTGTTTTAGGCAGTGAAGTCAACAGCACTTGGAGGTCTTTCTCACTGGATGGACAATAGACTGAGCAAAATTGTTCTGCTGGCTCTTTTGACTGTACTCTACAGGTCTCTACTGACAACAGCCAAGTTTTAGACGTTCACTGCAGAAGTACTCACTAGTTTTAGGTATCTTAATTCGTGTCTGAATTATAATTTTGCTGAATATCTTTTTTTCTACTGAATGCTGGTAACTCAAATAATTTTCTGAAATCTGAAAAAAATGGTATGTCTATCCTCTGTTATTAAATGTGTCCAATAAGAACATGTAGATGTCCAAAAGATTCGAATCTCTGTTTAAGCTTAAGCACTTCTCTGTTTCCTTTAAATTCTAAGAATGATAAAAGTTAAGCAGATGGTTAAGTTCTGTGCTGAACTGAGGTCATTGCTTGTACTTCAGAACATATGTGGACTCATGATAAAATGGACTGACAACTAAATGACTGCAACTTCTGTGTATATGTTGTCTCCTGCTTTTGTTTAATCTGCCTTTGTACTTTTCAGATCTCAAGGATTGCCAATAGCATCTGCTCTGCCATCTGCATCTTGTATAGAAATCTGAAATATGCCTGTTAATAAGCTTCCACACATTAACTGATTAACACATAGAAGTTCATGAACCTTTTAAAAGAGACACAGAATCACTGTGAAGTTCAAAACCAACACTGATGAATGACCTTAAACTCTAATTACGTTACTTTCTCTGTCCTAAATAGTTATATGACAGTACTTTCTACTTCCTTGATTGAGAGAAGGAAGTGACAGTTGGAGAGACTACAAGGTCAGGAAGGAAAAGGAGAAAGATTTGTTTATTTGCTAGTTTAATTAAGAAATGGATTTTATTTTTTTTTTTTCTGAAGGTTGTGGTGCAGTCAGGCTGCATTTATGAGAAGAAAGAACTGGTGCCAAGGTCCTGCTTGTTGCAACCTATATTATAAACATGGGTGAAAGCCAAATTATGCTTACACAAGAAAGGGTGCAAGGATAGAGGTAGAACTGATTCTCTTCTCCATATTCGTTATTGAGATAGAGAAAACAAGTCAAACATTTATTTCAGTAATTGCCATATATCATAAAGGAGACAAGAAACCCTTCATGTTGCTCTGACTAAACAATAGATGGTCCAGATTTAAATGGATGTAGATGATTTTATATTTCAACACTGATGCAGCAATGAGATTATGTATGAATTAAATATGTATATTCCTATATAAAAAACCCTAAAACAATACAAAAATAATATGCTAGATTTGTTAAATTCTCAAAAATATTTATAAATAGGGAATTATCACTTACTGAATGTTATTCCTAGATGGATCCCAGAATTTCCTTTGATTCTAGCTATTTCTTTTATATAAATGTTAGAATCACTAGTAAAATATTCAGCTGGTCCAATGCCTGGGGACTGATAAATATTAAACATGAAACCAAATGGTGCCAGGCATAGATTTATAAATCAACAAATAATACATATTTTACTGTAGGCACATATAATTCACTTATCTAAGTACAAATACTATGGGACATTTCAGAATGTGAAGATTTTTAAAGGGTGTGGGGATAATAGCAGATAATCTGCTGGACATTTTCTTCTTAAAACCTCTTCCTCAGCTACAAAGACAGGCATCTTCCTGAGTGAATGAAAAGCAAGATCTTACAGGATTGGGAACAGCAACAAATTCAAGAGGTCCAAATAGTGATGCTCTCGTGTTTGGCTTTAAATACCCCTTGGCCTTCCTGGGCCCTTCTCCCAGGTGGGACTTCTGGTCATTTGGCCACTGAGGAGCTGGGTATGGGGAGTGTGGAGCACTGCCTCCAGTATGTCATGATTGGCAGCTCTACTGGATTGGGATACAGGCTCTAGGGGTAGGGGTTGTGGGGCAGGGTACTGCCTCACAAGGGCAAGGCCTGACCTGCCCCTTCCAGCACACACATGCATCTCAAAATGTCTCAAGTCATCAACCTTTCCAGTCTCTCACACTAGTGAATCAGAAATTTTCAGGCTACCAAAGGCACTACTGCTTTTAATTTTTTTCTTTTCCCCAGGAGAGACAGAATATCTTTCACTATTTTATCACCATCAATGTTCTGTCAATGGCAATATCCACTTTTATCTACTAATGATATAGAGGGTTTTTAGTTGGAGAACAGAGGATAGGTCTTCTATCATTGAACAGCTGAGTCCATCAGAGCTCTGAAGATCTCATAGTCCAGCCCATATTTGACCAAAGATCAGGTTTGAATGGGCTATAAATGAAGTCTTGCAGAAAGATCAGTTGAGTCAGTTCCTCCTTGGAGCATTGGGCCTGCAGTTGAGGACCTTCCCCATGGCTCAGGTTACCTAAGGTATTACCTAAGGCAATTCCTTGAGGTTGAAAACCCTTGTCTTGCTGGGTGAGTGGATTCTGGAGAACCTAAAACCTGTAGAATTTGTAAATCAGTTGAGTAGTGTCAACTCTATCTGAGGTCACAAATCTGTATTCAAATGTTGGCAGGGCTTTAATTGATCTTGATTTATCTGGTTTAACTGATTTGTAAAATAAATCTCATTTCAATATGTTATTTTTCTCAGTTTTATGAGGACCAGAGCCTGCAAATATAAGACTCCTTCTAACCATCTGTACCAGTGTACCTGAAACAAATAACGATGGGGATTTTCAAATGCCCTAAGTTTCAGGCACTTGTTGTATATTTTTGACTTTCAAATTCTGCCTTGAAATAATTTAAATGTATTTACAATGAATTTTAGCTTAATGAAGAATTTCTGATCAGGATGGGGAAAAAATTAAAACACCATCATTAGTTTGAAAATTATGGATGTCAACAAAGACAAATTTTTAATGTTCATATTTAATATTGCACTGAGCCTGATTATTTCTGCCTGGGCTTATTCATCTCATTTACATCAATGAGTGCAGATGCATATTTGAATGAGTTTAATAAAATTCCTGTTGCATTACTGCACCACTTTTCTGTTACACTCCTGTGCTGAGAAATGTGAGTAATTGGAGCATGTATTGGGGAATATATACCAGGGATGTATTTTGGGCCCGTATCATGAAATGTGATTTCTCTTGCACACCAGAGGCACTCTCAAAGCAAGAACAAGAAATATGTAATGCTGTGTCAGAGCTTCAGAACAAAATATTGCTATTAGCATACTTGATTTCCAGTATGTTTATTCTTCCCAAAGTTTTAGCACTACTGCATTCTATCCATATGTGCCTTCAGTACTAAAACCAAAATCTCTTATTTTGTCTTTTTTTTCTTACAGTCACCTTTTATTAACCATTAAGATGATCTTAAATCTCATTTAAGAAATACCCCTCTTGATACTGATCAAGGAAAAGCTCTTGTGGATAAGTGTTTGTGTATTTCAATGACTGTTTCCTTTTCATTTATTGTGGACTGGTAGATAATGTAAATTTTATGCTAAACTGGGATTCACAGACAACATTCTTGTATGAAATTATCTTCTTATAATGAAATTATCATAATCAATAGTTTTTTGAACTATATCTCAGGCAGAGAGCTCTTTCAATCAATTAATGTATTTTTTCAACTGCTGAAAGCTATATAATGTCTTTTACTCATTCAAAAAGAGCAAAGAAAAGAGGAAGCTGGCAACCGTCTTCTGTGTCTTCCTATGTTAGAAGTCCTAGTCCATATTCAGAGGCAGCTTTTTTAATGTATCTAACAGAACTTTTTTTCTTGGAAAAAAAAATGAAAAAAAGGAAAGAACTGAATATTTTGTTTCACTAAAAATTAAATCTGTTTCACTGGGTTTGTGTTGACCTAGTTATAGGAATCATACATTTCCATCACTGCTTTTAGAAGGTTTCAATTTGAGTTTTTCACTGGGGCAAGTGTTAAGAGCTGGTTATTAAAATGTTTAGAGAGATGCCTTTGCCTGAATTAAGGTGCAAATGATACCATATGCCAAAGTCAATAGTATGGATGTTATGTACCAGGAAATCAGAGAGAGAGAGAAGAAGAGAGAGAAAGTGTGGTAGATTAAGTAGAAAATATCACCACGCTGTGGATCCCAAGGGCGTCCCGTTGATCCTCTCCATCTGGTCTTCCTGGGCCAGGTAGGAATGCCGAATGCCCAGGTACCTCCCCTGGGATGTGGGGGAAGTTTGACACTGTCTCTTGCAGACAGAGTCTAACAGACTCTAGATCTGTTGCATCACTTTGCATCATGTGCAATGCTGTGACGCAAAACCTCAGGAATGAGTCTGGGGAGCACTTTGGGGGTCTTTGATGGTTTATGACACCCCCTAAGCTGCCTCTCACATGAATGTCCCATAGATGTGGCCTTCTTGGGGTGAGGGGCTTTACAGCTGAGCCAGTTTTTGTGAGGGAGGATGGGTGTTCTATACCTCTGATGAGAGGTTACGCCACACACCCCAAAACTCCCCACCTTCCTCCTTGGTTGGGGAGGAGCGTGTGTAAACCTGGCCTCAGCAGAAGAATCTGTGGGCTATGGCCTCCCCCACCCCCAACCCAGCCACAGATGATTTTCAGAACTGGGTTTGGCTTTCGTGTGAATGCATTCTTCTCCCTCAGCTTTGTTTATTTCTCCCTAGACCTGAGATAATTGGACAATAGTGTCACCTTTATCTTATCTCAAGTTCCCTTAGGTGTCTCAACTCACAGTCCAAAGTTCCAGTCAAACATATTGAGGCAGTGTTGGGCTTTGGTGGTCAAAGCTTGTTTATACAGTTTTGCCATAATGGGCAAAATTCCTTCCTAACAATGTTTAAGCCATTGACCATAACATTTCAGTCTCTGACAGCAAGTAACTGCCCCAAACTAACTACAGTCTTTGGTTTCTCCACTTTTGCTTACTACATGAATATTTAAATATTACAGACTAAATTAAACTCTTTAACAAGAGGGATTGAGAGAATCCCTTCTCAAAAGAGTGATATGCAGATGCACAGCACTCTTCAAAGAAGTGGCATAAATTCCTTCAAATCCCTTCAGACACTAGAGAAAAGTAAAAGTTTTCCACAACCTAGATATGGATGCAAACCATTGTGCTGATGACTCAAGAGGAAACCGTGGTGTTCTTACTATGTTTTTTCTTACATTAATTAAACTACTTTCCTGCTACCACCATTTTCCTAGAAAGAAAAAAAAAATTGTTATCTGAACTTATATAAGGTAACTATTTATCTGAAATCGACAGATTTTTTTTGAAAAACATTAATCCTTTAATTTAAAATCATTAATATTTTCACACTGTGATTTTAAATTTAAAGAAAAATATTTCTTTAGATTTGACTCAAGAAGGAGAGAAGATTAGAACACAAAAAAAAGAAATCATCTAGAGTTGAGAATTCTGTTCTTTGAATTTTTTTCCAGGCAGCCAGGATTACAATCAGCTGAAGAGCAAAAGAGTGAAGCAACTTAAACTATTATTATCTACTGCTAAATTTTTTGGAGATGAAAGCTGGCTTATGTACACCCAAGACTTTCATGGATTTGAAAATAAACCAGAACACTTCATTAATCACTACCGTAGGGTCATGGTTAAAGTGCAGCTTGGATAGCCACATTTGGCTAACACTCTCAATATCATCAGATAGATTTTTCTTTTGTCACTTCCTATCTCATATTGCAGTTTATAATGATAATATCTTGTGGATATGTTTTGTTTTGATTAATAGGGGAGGATAAGAATCTGAGAAAGTTACTTCTTTTCTGCTGGTTTTGTTTGTTTTTTTGAGTGGGGGGGGATACTAATTATAGTTATCCATTTTTAAAAAAAAAGGTATTCCTAAATGGAATCTAATGAATTAGAAGTTAACAAAATCTCTCATCAAGTTCTGATCTACTAAGGACTGACTGACATTAGGTGTGGAATAGGCCCTAAGTGTCTCATAAGTCATGCATAAACTGAATTTATTTTTCATTACTATTTTGGGATCTGGTTGTTCTTGTTGGAGTTTTTTATACCTTTAAACTGGATTATACATTTCAATAAAGCAAAAATGAGATATAAGAACAACTGAAAAAAAGTAATTTCTGGTAAGCCTGGTAATCAGGAAATGCATATAAATCTTTTCAGAATTGTTTTAACTGAACGTGTAATAAAAATACAAAACGTTCTTACAGAATCTAAACTACACTTACTTCTGCTGCATGCAACTTAACTGTCAGAATTTGACTCTCTTATTGTGTTACAGATGAATTAGAATGATCTGGGTATCTTTACTCATTTCCTTAAAAAGTGTTCTTTTTTTCTAAGAGTTAAAAAAAGTTTAAAAACTTTAACACAAAAAGAAAATTGTCAGGATTGCAATCAGTTAGAGAATAAAAAAACCTGAACACCACCACCCCCCCCCCCCCAAAACTATATGACTAAAAAAGGTTAAAATTCTGCTCTTTAGAAAGGTATGTGGAGAACAATATTTAATTCCCTTGCAAATGTGTTGTGAAGATAGAACTTCTCTTTGAGTATTTCAAAATGAAGTCCAGTGGTATAAACCGGCTTATAGTGAAGGTCAGCACATATGTTTTCACCTTGATTTATATTTGATTACAATCTTATTCAGCTGCCAAATCACTATGACTTCTTTGGTTGATTGCAATGGGATTAGGATAGGAATCTAAATAATTCAATTTTTTAGAAGTATGTTTCAAAATCTAATGGTACATTGTTTTGGATATTAGAGCAGAGGGCCTGGGAAAACCAAAACCAAACAATTAAAAAAAAATTAAAAAAAAAAACCTTGTAGCCTATATAGTATCTTAAACAGTTAATTCATGGTCTGAATCATTGTTTAAAATGTCTTTTTTTTATTACAAGTCCACATTTCTTCACTTTCTATCAACTGAAATCAGTTATAGAGCAATACAAACATTTCCCTTTGTCCTCTTAGTGCACAGGTAAAAATTCCATTGAGTACAAAAGCAATAAGACCTACAAGAGGAAGCCAGTAAGTTCAGTAAATTTTAAAATGGCCATTTTAAATGCATCATTTTGCTTCTTCATACAGGTTGAGACTGTTTCTTTTAGCACGGTTTGGTATGGTTTGTCTAGGTTAGGAGAAAGAAATCTTGATTGCAGGGTTTCCTCAAGTTTCTGACAGAAAGACTAATTTTTATTACTAATAAAATTCTGTATCCAGAAAGGCATTGCATATTTTTGCTGATAGTAAATGGCAAATACATTGTAGGCTCACAATTTGTAAACAGAGACTGACAATTGCAAGGAACATACAGTTGCCCCAAGATCAAGTTATTATTTTGGCAAATCCATACAGGTGTAGTTTTCTATCTGCAAAAGCTAAGACTTGATGCAAAGATAAATATATTCTCTTATTTTCTCTGTTGCTGTCAAAACTGAGTTGCAGTTACTATATTCAACTCTACATGTTCAGAATAAGAACAGCCCTCTTCCTGGGTATGTTTTGCCAACATAAGAACTTTGAAATATCCTTCCTTAATCTGTAGAGAGTCGTGTGTCAATTATTATTATTAAAATTCCTAACATAAGCCAAGTGTTTGTTACCTACAAAATATTTAAATTACATGTCATAAAATTTAGGCTTCTTGGAGCCATTTGACTTAATATAGTCAGCATTACCACCATTTATTTTTTTCTTAACAAAATTTAAATTTATAAACTGAGATTCTGAATTTTCTTTTTATCCTATGCTAAAACATCAACAGCTATCTGAAGAGCACATTTATGACTTCTTTTGCAATTAACGAGAAGATCTTTTTTTTTCCAGTGGAGAGAAGGATCAAACTCTTTGTTATTTTCCATTTTTATGTGTTTTTTCCCCGGATGCTTCCTTAAAGAAGGCTGTAGGGAATTTCACCCTATAGCTAAGATAGCAGCTGTTGCCAGCTCTTGGTTTCCATCACTGCAAATTAAATAGTGTTGGTCTTACTTTCTTATAAGCTCTTACTTGATTCATAAATTATTCTGTCACTAACGCCTAATACGCCCATTCTATTATTGTAATTTGGGACAATGATGACTGTCCTTGTCAAATCAAATAATTATAGGGACAGTAGCAAGCAAGATCTGAGTGAAAACCAATGATAAAAATTAATATTAGTGTATAATTTTTGCAAGGTCACTAAGTATTTACTTTCTTCATCCCTACTAATACCATTTTCTGTTTTTCCACATCTCCGTGATTGCATAGGCAGATACATTTCTCTTTGTGGAAATACTCCAGGTATCTCCTGATATGTGAATGTCTTAGGGCAGTTTAATGCTTTGTAAAACTTATTAGCCATCATGTACTGCTAATAATTTAGTATACTACCAGAACCAAGCCCATTAGTCTCATAGCATAAGAATTTATCTCTTGTGCTAATGGCAAAATCCATATGTAGGTTTTATCTTGAGCTACTGTTATGCTTCAGTATTCAAGTTTGTAATCTGAATTATTTTTCTTCCTGACTGTAACACCATGAATTAAATATATGATAATAGATGACTCCACAGTGAATACATAATAATCTGGTACAGTTGCACTACACAATTTAAGATGAATAGCAAGAGAGTCTCAGAAATATTCATTCAACACCATATCACACCTTATCTCATAATAATGCAAAAAAGGTTAGCACTTAACTTTGCTTTCATCCTCAGGCTTCTATAGGTGCTCTTAAGATAAAAAGACTAAATAATTGTTCTATTTTTGAGGATCCATCAGGGTAGGGGTTGCTGGAATGGGAGGTTATGAATGAGACTGAGAGGTCTTTTTCACTGGGAGATGTGAATTTTCTCATGAGAAGGCTTTAAAATGTGAAACTTTCAAGGGGTTTCCTCAGCACTATATATTTTATTCATTCTGTTACACACAAAAGATGAAAACACAGATGCAGTCAGATGCTGAATTAAATTTCATCAATATTTGTATTTTACCCCTATATTAGAAATACAAAATTCCCACACTATAAAGGTGTTCTTAGTTATCTTTATAATAAACTATCACGGTGTCCTGCAGTGGTAGGGAGGAGAAGAGACATCCAACAGGCAGGCATTGTGGAGCAAGATTCCCCTATTTAATTATTTTATAACTATTTTATAGACTATTTTCTTCATAGTCTAATTGGTCAAAGGATCAGCCATCCCTTGGGTCAAAATATTGTCAAAATATTTTTCTACTGTACTATAAACAAAGGTTTGCAAAGTCACAGGTGTTCATAGTTTCTAGAACTCTAATATCTTCAGTGAGAGATAAAAATATCTCACGGGACTGGAAAAAGGAAGAGAAATTCTTGCTAGCAGCATATTTGCATCCACAATAAACAAATATAGAGTATAGTAGTATGTCACCAGGCTACCACATTACTTATTATAGAACTACATGCAACAATTACATTTAATTAATGGGAGTAATCCAAACTCCCGTCAGGACAGGGAGATTGTCTTCTTTCAATAGTTACTTGTATGATTAGTTACCTCTGCATAATTTGCAGTTACCATTATACTTAGAGCTGTTTGAAAAGGCTTTAAGAATATAATCCTTTTTTGTTTATTTGGTTTTTAAAGAATTGCTCCATTGTCATATTAAAAGAATGGTATTATGAATTTTAGACTGAGCCATGAACCTTACGTAATTTTTTCAGGAGGGATTTGTTTTTTGGTTTTCTGTACATGCACTTAAGGTCATGATTAATCAATATAATTTATTCTGTTTGAGGAAAGGTATATTGCTACACAGCACCATGATGAGTTTAAACTGTTAAGAAAACAAACACACAATGAACAACAAAAATGAGTCGTCTGTGCTGCTACCAAAATCAATTTCAATAACAATCACATTATAACAGTATGCTTGTAATACAGTAAAAAGGTCAGCACAATTTCTTGCCTAGTTAGCAATGTAACTTTCAAGCTTCTCTGGGCAGGAGTTGTGATCACAGTGTCTAGCAAAGTCATTTTTCCAGAGACCTTGTGTTTGTCACATTATTCTCCAGAGCTGAACAGTTTGTCTCTAGCATTCTTAACTTTACAGCCTGCTTTCTTTTCTGTCTTGATTTCTTTTAGCAAAACTGATGATAACTGCATACTTCTTGTCATTAGGAACTGACATTGCAGAGCAGTAATAAAAAATGGCTGATTTTCATGCTACTATTTTTAAACATTCTACCCTTAAACCCTTTGCAGTTTTGTCACTATAAGCAGAAAATGCTATTGCTCTATGGTCGCACCATCCCAAAAACCCCAGAATGTCCTTTGAACAGTCAGAAAAAAGGTATGTGGAATGTAATTAGGTAACATGCTCATTGATTATGAGCTGATATCTCTATTATGCTGTAGAAATCTGGGTAAAAGTGGAATAAGTAAGTTAACTCCCAAATAATCACTTCCTCTACAAATGGAAAGGATCATCAGTATGATACAGAACATGCTTGCTAATGCAAGTATGTTCTATTTTGCCCTGAGATATATGAGTAAGAGCAGCTCTTACCTACAGAACAAAAGATTTCATTTTTCCATATTCATTTAGGGTAATGTGTGAGTTTTCTTCTGATTTAATTTTTGTTATCACTAACAGATTTTCACCCAGTTAAAGTTTTCAGTTAAGCACCGGAAGAACATCTGAATTCTGAGAGGTTTTCTGTTACCCATTAAAATCAATTTTCCACTGATTTCAGAGAAAACAGAGCAGGTCTCTAATTCATTAATGCAATAGCGAGAATGAGTGTGGATGAAACTTGAAATTTATTTAGAAAATGCTACTTTTTATGATCAAATTTCACAACTTTATGATGATGTTTCACAAATAAGAACGGGTGAGAATGTTGTACCGTTATGTCTGTTAAATTTACTGCTCATTCTTATTTTAGAGTAGTAGTTTTTATTCAGTTAGCTTATTTTTTCTTTTTAATTATGTGCCACACATTACATATAAAACCTCTATTCTTTCCACAGGGTGTAGCCTCCACTCATTGCCTACTAGTCATAGTAGCCAGCGCTTCCGTGAGAAACTGACATACACAATGTCAAAATCTCCATTGTACATCAAAATTTTTATCCCAAAGGAATACCAAACATTTAAAAAGAACTCCCAGAAGAAATATTCTTACTTCTTTTGCTAAATATATTCAAATAAATTCTATTAAGGAAAAACAATGAAAACCTTCAAAAGAAGACTCATGGAAGGGAAAAAAGGAATTTAAAAGAGTGAAAGGAAAACAAGATATGAGAGGAAATAAACAGTATGTAAGAAATGCCCCATATGCTTAAAAATACTTGAATTTCTAACTTTTTTTACCAGTTTGGTAGCATATATCACAGTAATTTGCAGTAGAAACTATGGTCTCGAGCAAGTCACAAACTTTTTAATTTTTTTACATGTTTTACTTATTTAAAAGAATATTGCAAAATTACAAAATATTTATGAAAGGAAAAACAGTTTCATTTCTTGGTTTCTGGAAAATTGGTCCTTGATTTTGTCCCACTGGTCTATGATTTGCAATTAAAAGTCATGTTAGTGAATCCAGGACTTTTTATTACACCTCTGTTTCACTTATTTTCTTCCTTTCCTGCAATCTTTTACCATCTCCTGCTGTTTTGGAGAGAAAACTATCAGTTCTCCTGCCTATTTGCCTTTCTATTACCTCTATTTGATTGTGTTATATTGCCTTCAATTGCTTTTGCCACTTGGGGTCTAAAGAGAGGAAAACTGTCTCCAAGATGATATTTCAAAAACAATTTAGCCAGCCGTCATGCATTGTTTTCTGAAGTAGCAGCACAATCAGCAGATGATACAATAACACCAGTGGGTTCTCAGATGTGATGTGTCCCATGCCAACAATATTTCTTAGTTAAAACCCTGCTGTTTCCCTTAAACATATCACTCTATTAGAATTTTCTTATGCTTTGTAACCTGAAAATAAAAAAGAAAATTGTTTCCCAAAGTCTTTTCATTCTATCCAATGACCAGTTCCTGCCTATACCTACACAGTGCTTGTACAGTAAGTTCCCAATCTGACCAAGTACATCTATAGCCTTTACAATATTTATGATGGAGAGTACAACATTGACTAGAGACAAAATAAGTGGCCCTCAGCTTAATCAATTTTTAGGTACAGTTTCCCTGGAAATTTTTTCAAGAAATTATTCTCTATTTTCCCATAAAAATTAGTTCTGTGTCATTTATATGAGGTAGGTTTTTCTACTCTAACCAAAACAAACAAACAAAAATCATTAAACTTTCTGACCAGACCCTAAACCTCTGAAAAAGGCCCAGGCTGGCAACAGAGTTGGGTTTGCCAAAAAGTTGCTTTGCTGTCCTTGGGATGGGTTCAGAAATGAAAAGTTCCTGGACACCAGTGGTGTACAGGAGCAGAGCCCCGCACACCTGTGACTTAAGGGCCAGTCTTCTTAGCACCACCTGGTGCTCTTCAAGTTTGGGTCATTATTACCGCAGGCCTGGTTCCTACGGTATATCACCGTGTCCTGCAGCCACAGGGAGGAGGAGGAGGAGAAGATCCAGCAGGCAGGAATTGTGCAGCAAGATTGATTTATTTAATTATTTTACAAACTCTTTTATAGACTTTTTTCTTCATAGTCTAATTGGACAAAGGACCAGCCATCCCTTGGGGGTGATTGGCCAAAATCCTAAAACATCCATTATCAAAATATTTTCTACTATACCATAAATAAGACTTTCCAAGGTTGCAGGTGGCTTGGTTGTTTACATTCCCTGCTACCTCTTCTGTGAGAGAGAAAAGTCTCTCACCGACTTAGAAAAATAACAAGAAGATCCTCACTAACAGCATTTTTGTACCTACAGGTCATCTTGGAATTTTTTGGAAGTTAAGAGTGCACAGATTCAATATGCTAAGTCTAGGTAAAAGGTTCGTGAAATACAGGAATTTGGTAAGAGAAAAATAAACAGCTTTTTTAGAGGTCAGTAGATTCTTCCTCAAACCTTAGGCTGACACTGTTTAAGATCAGACCCCCACTGGCTTTTGCATTGCACTATTTTTCTGAGAAAGTGGAATTTAAAATTATAGTGTTAAACAAGCAAGACACAGCTCTTGCTGCATGCACATGTAGTCTTAAAAATCAGATAGATTATTCTGTGTAAGGAGAGACTGATTTGCAGAAATATATTTTAACTACCAAAACTACTAGCATTTGAAAATATTAGGTACCTTAAGGAGGTGTGAAGTAGCTTTTTTTGTGTACAGTGTAAATAAAACCTGTCCCTCCTAAAGAATTCAAGGAATGCATTTTTCCTGCAGCTCTTTCAATCTCCTTCCAGAACAGGCTTCTTCCTTCACATGTGCATGAAGAATGTAGCAGGACAAGGAAAACTGGAAGGTACATATGCCCTCTTCAAAGGTTTGGGGTTTTTTCCTGTATTTTTTCAGTGCTAGGGGTCCAATTTTCCCTCTCTATCTACTTAGTAAGTCCTGTACTTCTCTGTGATAAGTAGATGTATGTGCTCAAATATACAGGGAATGCATAAAATTATACAGATTGTGTCACATTTTTTGGATCTGTGATTTCAGAGTGTCTTCATCTCTCTGGAATGATTTTATTGAGCTGAAAATCTTACTGAGTTCTTTATTGTAGTAATAGCAAATTTTTTATTTGGATTCCATTGAAACTTGATGTATTTCATAAGCAAGATAAAACTAAGTATCCTGAGCAGGTCATTTGACATAGGACTCTGGATACACAGTATTTCTGAAGGTCAGCAGTGGCTGACGCGGTACATTCTGTCCATGTCACTGACTGGACCACAAATCCTTGTCACAACACAGTTATTTCAGTGTGTTCTGGTTATTAATTTTTCCATTGGCAAATTTTTTAACATGTCACTGAAGAAAAGATTCAGAATGTATCAGTAAGCATTACCAGGTTTGTGAGAGAAAATTGGCTTCCTGGCTGCAGCTGAACTGCTTTTCCTTCATGTCACACAAGATGAATACCCTCATGGGTTCTAGGGATCCCCAGGACATGGGCCTTTTCTTCTTCTCCCAAACTCTGGAAGTCAAACAAGGGTTGTGGAAAGCTACCATCAGCAACTAGGTCAAAAGTAATTTGAAATTCAAAAGGTCTAAATGTTCAAATGCAAAGCTGAGACGTGATTCATACAAGGAGTAGAGGAACTGGTTGTGGGTAGAGGAGCAACATAGGGTGTAAGACTTAGTCCGGCTGCAGCAAAGGCAGGAAGTCCAGCCAGGTTAAGCTCAGAAAAGAAAGTGTTATAGAGTAGAAAGGGTGTCATACAGCAAAGAGCACTCTTCATACATTAGTATGATTTCAAATATGTTGACTTTCTGGGTGATCAGAATAAATAAAATTAGAATAAATTGGAAATATTGACAAATACGGTTTGATTTTCAGGAAGAGGCAAATGGAAAAAGAAATAAACAGAACTGTCTTAACTCATATTCATAATTTATTGTAACTACTGCCATTGATTTGGGATACAGATTAGGCTGTTTGCTCCACATTAACAAATTAGTGTAAGGTGTTCTTTTTGATGTAAATTTTTCTGTTTGAGTGTCCTGTGGTATACAGTCATGAGTGCTTGCAAGGCATTCGATGTCATGTTCAAAAGTCGCTCATTTGTGCACCTCCAGAGCACTCCCCAGCAAAACAGACCCAAAGAGTTCCAGCAACTGGCTCCCTCATAAGTTGTGCATGCCTAGAAGCACCACCTCATACAAGATCCATTCAATCTAAACACACAATGTGGAAATTAGGTCTTGGAGAGATAATGGATCATGGCTAATATAATCATCATTTCCTCTTTGCACTCCATGAGTAGGTAATAGAAAGTGATTTCATATAACCACAGGATGGTTGATGTTGGATAGAACTTCTAAGGGTTATCTGCTCAAGTACAGCTACATAGAACCAGCTGACCAGGACCAAGTGCAGACAACTTTTGGGTATCTCCAAGGAGGGAGACTCCACAACCTCCCTGGGCAACCTGTGCCAGTGTTCAGTCACCCTGAAAGTGAAGAAGTGTTTCTTCATATTCAGAGGTAACATCCTGTTTGCAGTTTGTGCTTGTTGGCTCTTGTCCTGTCACTGGACACCACTGAAAAGAGACTGCCGCCGTCCTCTTTGCATCCTTCCTTCAGGTATTTGCACACATTAATAAGATTTCCCCCTCAGCCTTCTCTCCCCCAGGCTCAACAGTCCCTATGCTTTCAGCCTTTCCTCAAAGGAGAGATGCACCAGATCCTTAATCATAGGATCGTGGAATCATAGAATATCCAGTGTTGGAAGGGACTGACAAGGATCATATAAGTCCAACTCCTGGCTGTTCATAGGACCACACCAAGAGTCACACCATGTACCTGAGAGCATTGTCCAAACACTTCTTAAACTGTCAGACTTGGTTGCTGTGACTACTTACCTGAGGAGTCTGTTCCAGTGCCCAGCCACCCTCTGAGTGCAGAAACTTTTTATAATATCTAACCTAAACCTCCCCTGACACAGTTTCAGGCCATTCCCTTGGGTCCTGTCACTGGTCACCACAAAGAAGTGTCTGCCCCTCCTCTTTTCCTCACAAGAAACCTGTACTCTACCTCAGTCTCCTCTTCTCCAGGTTGAGCAGACCAAATGATCTCAATCACTTACCCTCAAGACCATCTTTGTTGCTCTACTTTGGACTCTCTCGAATACTTTAATATCTTTCTCATATTGTGGTGCCAAAAACTGCACACAATATTCAAGGTGGTGCCACCCCAGTGCAGAGCAGAGAGGGACAATCCCCTCCCGTGCCCAGCTGGTGATGCTGTGCCTGATGCCCCCCAGGACACTCTTGGCCCTCCTGGCTGCCAGGGCACTGCTGACTCACATTCAACTTGCCATTGACCAGAACCCCCAGATTCCTTTCCAAGGGCCTCTCATTCCCCAGTCTGAACATCCATACAGAGTTGCCCCTTTCCAGGTGCAGGATCCAGCACTTTGTTAAACTTCATACAGTTAATGATTGCCTAGGCCATTCTTGTGGCCTTTTTCTGGACTGTCTCCAATGTGGCCTTATCTCTCTTGTGCTGAAGATCTCAGACCTGGATAAAGTACTTTTAGTGTGGCCTCACCAGTACTGAGTCGAGGTGAAGGATCACCTCCCTCAACCTCCTGGCAATCCTGAGTGTGATGCAACCATTTGCCTTTGCAGCAGGGGTGTATTGTTGGTTCATTTCTACCATAAGCATAACATAGCCTTTTATACATATGTGTTCAGGTTAGGGGAAAATATTAAGAAGTCATTTTGCATCCAGAATCTAGTTATATTATAGGCTGTATCTCAACTTCAACCCAGCTGATAACATTAACTATGTAAACAGCTAACGTCTCCTACAAGAAAAATGTCTGAATTCAATAAAAGCCAAATCAAACAAAAATCCCTGAAGAAATTAACTGGAAGTGAAAAATACCAGTGCTTCATTAGCAAAGAATTACAGTTTCTAGATGTGTACCACAAAAGTTCAGTTCATTAAAATGCAGGTTTCTGAAAATAAACACAATCAAATCTGAAAAGTATTGGTGCCTAGTTGTGTCATTTCCAGTAAATGCCCCTAGCACAATAAGCAGTATATACACAGCTTCTGTCTTTGAAGTGTGCTGAAAAGGAATGTGCCTACACTTGCCCTGAAGTCAAATTCTGAGGGTGAATTTAGACCATACAATGGAACACAATGTAGTTTCCAAGGCTTGTAAAGATGAGAGCCAGTATAGCTGCATAAGCACTGCAGTCTGGAGAGATAAGATTTATTATTTTTTGTGCAGGATTGTGTGAATGAAGCTATATTTCTTCCAGACTGAATCTGGCTTGTATCCAGACATTTCAAGCCCACCGTACCATGCAGAACTTTGTAGGGTCACACTAGTGAGTATAAAGGCCCCACAGACATCCCCTTAGTTTAATCTACACAGATACAAAAAATCATTCCTCTCCAAGTTACTTTTATTTCTTAAATCTACTTATCCTCATAATTTTCAACTTTTCTTTTCTCAAGCTGAAAGGCTTGAGATACCACCTACTAAACTTCACTGAACTAAAGATATATTTTGGTCTTTGAAATTATAACAAATGCACCATGCAAAAATGTCTCAATATTTATTATGTTATATATACCAATTTCTTGCAGAGAACCAGCATAACATTGTCTTGAATTGTACAGCCATCAAAATATGAGGTTGAAATTTCCAAAATTTTGAATTCTTACTTAAGTAAAGACATCAGAATAAGTTCGAAGTAGAGGTCTAACAGTAATTAATTTGTTTACTCTGCAGCTATCACTGGGTATATTGTGTTCTCTGTGAAACTGTGAGGCCAATAAAGCTAAATATAACAGTATGACTGATAGTATCTTTATTTCATACCTTTTGTATAAAGATATGGAACAGTGAATCTGTGATATTGTGAGCAAAGTAGCAAGGGTCTGCTACAAAGCAGTCCTAAGTCTGCGAATTTATAGAAACTGTTAGCATATTTTGCAAGCTATCAAGAATTCAAAAATATGCATGTTGGTGTTTCAGTTTAATTATATTTGCAACCATTATAAATATTTAAGATAACTTCAGTAATCTATTATAAGTAAGGATTTTCACTTAGGCTTACTGAAGACTTATGGCAATATGCAAAATAATGGACATTTAGTTTTTAACTACTGCTAAAACAGAATATATTAATATTCTTTCAAAACAAAAGAAGCTCTCATTATTATATGCATATAACATTTGTTTCTACAATCTATCACACAGAAGAGGTATGAAAATATTCCTTCAGGAAACATAGTAAAGGAAGGAAAAAAATTCCATTCAAATTCAAAGTTTAAATGCAAAGTAAAGTCACATGATGCATAGATAAGGTAACAACACAGGGGAATGACTGCACAAATCACAGGCATAGTTGGGAAGGTCTGGTTGAAGCAGAGACATCTGGAAGCTGACTACATCCATCTTACTTTATTTGGTAGTCAGGTTGCTTCTTGCTGCATGGAAAAAAAAATCTTGCCTTACATTCTCGAAGACCAGTGACAGCATTTGGAGAGCCTTTGATTTATTAAAGCCAAGGGTTGCCGGAGACATTCTCCTTCAGACAGTACCTTCAGCAGGGAGCTCTCAAGGAGTATGCAGTTCTCAACATTCTGCAGAGTGACTGACAGTAGATCCATATTCCTTCCTACCTCTGGCCATATCCTTGCAGAGCACAGTGCATACGTTCAAGGGAACAATGATGTCCTCATTTCCTCCACAGGCTGTAGCTGACTGATGGATCGTATCTATCTGTGCATGTTCTGCATATCTCCACCTACCATATCTTATTTACTTTCATTAATAAATTAGAAAAGGCAGCTCAGCCCTGTCATATCCATGCTTCACAGTAAGGGTTTTGAGAGAGCCTGGAGAGCACAGTCACTTCACTGGAAGAGACATTATTAGAAATGAATCCCCAAATGTGGTATCTGTTTTGGCTCTTAAAGGCTAAGGAAAACAAGATCACCATAACCTGTGACTGCCTTTGCCTATTTGTTAGCCTTCTGTGATTCATATTATTCAGCGAATAAGTTGAATTTTGGTAAGAGAGTTGGTATTTCTTTCTGTCATGCATATTCCCAGCTCTAAGCTAGATAGAATTATTCTTTGAATCTTGAATAGCTAAAATGTTCATATATATTTTATGTATATTTCTCTATTGAAATTATTCACTAAAAAAAAAATTGAAATTAAAATAATCATTACTTTGTATAATTTTTTTTCCCCATTTAGAATGGTTTGTGCTTGTTTGTTTCCTGACAATTTTAAGTAAATAGAGTTCAGATGACTGCATTCCTGAAACTGAAGTCTTTTAGGTTCCATCATCCAGCATTTATGAGACATAAACATTTTAACAATTACCATTTAACTGCAACCTAATCATATGGGCTCTAATAAACTCTCACATAACTTAGATTCATACTGCTTTCATAAAGCTACCTAGATTTTTATGTTTCCTGTAGCAAACCAGTAGTATAACTCATATCAAAGACCTGGGAGCCCATACAGTAATCAAGACTAAATACTAACAAGTCCCAGTTGAAGTGGGATAATCAGGTGTAGTGGTTTGGCCCAAAATACTCATTACTGTTTATCTTCTGTGAGATAAGAATTAGGAGAAATGCAAAGCAGGCATTGAAAGAATATAAAGAAGTTTATTAACAGACCTAAAAGAGGGGGGAAAAAAATTATACCATACCTTCAGAACTCTTCTCCTCCCCCCACCTTCCTCCCTTCTCCCACTGACAATGTAAAAAGACAACCCTTAAGATGTTCAGTCTGTTTACCACTTCCATAATAACCTTGTTCAGTCCATTTAGAAAGAGAAGTCTCTTCTTGCTCATGCTATGAAAACATTATCACAACGAGACAGCCGCTCACTTCCAAATATTGTTCAGTCCATTTAGGAAGAGGAGTCTCTCTGCCTGCGTGTGAGTCCCTTCCCCCGACTTGCAGCTTTTCCCACAACTGCTTTCGAGGGTCCACTCTTGAAGTTTTTTGGGGTACAATTTTAAGGTTGAGCCATTTAGAAACAAGAACAGAGGCCCTCCTCCTTCCCTGGGAGCAAAGGGTCTCCCTCATCTTCATCATTAGGACTATCTCTGGGAGCATCTCTAGGAACTGAGGTTTTCTCCTTTCCCATTTGGAGCAAAAGTCCTCATCGCTTCCATCAAACTTCCATCAAAGTTCAAACTTCTCATGAAATTACAGCTGCGTCAGCATCTGCCTATCTCAGCGCAGGTGCTTTTGCTTACGAGCTGAACACTCCACCCCCCATATCTTCATGAAATTACAACAGGATACTCTGATATATCATGGCTTCGCAACAGAATTTCAGCTTTAAGCATCTCCTCTTTCTCTTCCCTCAGGTTTCCAGCTCTTCACAGCACTAAAAGGGTTAATCTCACCTCAGCCTTGCATCTGGAATTTTGCTTATCACAGTAGAGAGGGGGGAGAACCGAGCTGCTCCGGCTGCCCACGGCAAGGCAGTGGGGGGGGTTCCACGGATGGAACAGGTCCATCGGCTCCAGGGTGGCCATGGCCCAGCCCAGCCTGGCCTGAGCAGGGCCTGGCCAGGCCCGCTGGCCCCCACACGGGGCCCGCAGCCACCTGTCCCAGCACCGGAAACGAGAGACAGAGCTGTGGGGAGTTTGTCTATTCTTAAATGTGGATCACAGAGGCGGTCACAACTTTAAGTGGCTTAAAGAATTGTCCATATTCAAACTGGCCAGCTGATAGGTTCTATCAGGTCCCAGAGGAAGCTGTAAGCACCCCTTAGCAAGGACATCCCTTCCGGGACTATGCTTGCTAACCTACGACATCAAGGTTTGATTAAACTGTCTAAACAATTTCTTTAACAAGAGGGCTGGATGAAGATTACCAAATAGTCAAAATGCAACATGCGTGTGAAAATGATGGGGAAGGTGGGGAATAAACAAAATACAAAAGGTAAAAGAGGTGTAAGATATAGAAGATGGAATCAAATTTTGTCTTACAATGTTATCTTCCAGTTTGAGAGATGCGCCTGTGCAAACATCATGAAGTTCAGCAGGGCTGAGTGTAAGGTCCTGCTCCTGGCTGGGGCAACCAAAAGCAAGAATAGAGGCTGGGAGAAGAATGGATTGACAGCAGACATGAAGAGAGGGACTTGGGGCTATTGGTGGAGGAGAAACTCAATGTGACCCGACATTGTGCCCTTGCAGTCCAGAAAGCCAACTGTGTCCTGGGCTGCTAATCAAAAGAAACATGGCCATCATGCCCAGGAAGGGTTCTGCCTCTCTATTCTCTTCTCCTGAGACCCTATCTGATTTACTTCATCCAGCCCTGGGGACTCCAGTATAAGAAGGCCACATGCCTGTAGGAGTCAGCTCAGAGGAGGGCCATGATCAGAGGGCTGGAGCACCTCTCCAATGAAGACAGGCTGAGTCTCTACAGCCTGGAAAAGAGAAGGCTCTGGGAGACCTTGTAAGGGCCTTCCAGTACCTAAAGGGGTCTACAGAAAAGATGGAAAGGGACTTTTTACAAGAGCTTGTAGTGATAGGACAGGAGGGCATAGCTCTAAACTGAAAGATAGGTTTGGCTTAGATATCAGGAAGAAATTCCCTACTGTGAGGGTGGGGAGGCGTAGAAATAGGATTCCCAGAGAAATTGTGGAGTCCATGTCCCTGGCAGTGTTTAAGGCCAGGTTAGATAGGATTCTGAGAAACCTTGTCTAGTGGAAGATGTCCCTGCACATGACAGGGGGCCTGGAACTAAATGATGTCGGGTCCACTCCAATACAAACCATTCCTTGAATCTATGATTGCATGGTTGTCTGATTTAGGGCCTTCAAATGAAAGGAAGATTCATAGCTGAGGAACTAAAAGTTACATCAAATCAAGGAAGAGGAGATGAATGAAGGAAAACATTCTTATTCTGAAAGAAGTTTTTCATTTAATTTCATCCTGGAAAATTATTTTGTGCTTTGTCTCTTGCTTACACTAGAAGCACAGCAAAAATCTTTAGCTATTTCAGAAGAGATTATATATTTTAATGTGGTTTTGAAATCTCAAATGCCTTTATTTTGTTACAGTGTAGTATAAATCATCAGAATTGGAACATAAATTGAAGTAAAAATTTCTAATAATATTGGAGTAAAATATTTTGATTTTGTTCATATAATCTATGAGCTATATATCATGTAATTTCTTTCCTGTAAATCATATTGTCAAAATTTGACATATTCTCTCAAAAAAAGGAAGTTTTAGATAAAACAGCTCTTCTTGATGGACAGCTTCTTCATCAAAGAGAAAATTCAATTTGCTTTTCCTGTAGGAGTTGCACATCCAAATTATCTCAGAACTAGGAATAAGGACATGTTGTATTGGCTTGAATATTGATGGGACTGGAGCAAAAACCTGTTTCAAAATCAGAACTAAACAATTATGGGAAAATATGAAACAGTTAATGTTGTTTATGATTTAGCAATAATGTTGCTTGCATGTCAAACATAAGTACTTTCTGAATGTCTTTGTTTCTTTGAATCTGAATTTGGTGATTAGAGGTTGTTGCCGCATGTGTGTCCTATGATCAGTGGAATCAAGAATTTAATCATATGGATCATCAGCAATTCTGATCTACTTCGTGCCTCTTCCTTTTGAGACTCCTTCTAAGGTTTTCTTTTGAATCCCTTATCCAAGGTAACTGCCACTTAACTTTGATGTTGTGAGCCGTGCCCAGTTGAGTTTTGTGTTTTTCTTGCCCTGTGTAGTCTGCAAGAAAAAAAACACTTTTTTACAGACTTCTTTAAGTTGTGTCATTATAGTTATAAAGAATAAAAGCCCAGGAACATGCAATTCATATTCATAAAGCAGAATATACTTTGGGGCACAGTTCTTCTGTGACATTCCATATCCAGCATGTCCTAGCTCAGCAAGGATAGTAAAGAGAAGCAGTTAATATTTTGATTTTCCTAACTGAAAAATTGATTGTTCTTGTAAAATATATCCAAGTGGCTAAAACACCCCTAATGGAAGGACTTTATTTAGCCTGAAATGTGCCTCGAATGTTTGCTTAAATTCTGCTGGTTTTAAGGATTTATGTTTATTAACCTCCTGATTGATACACGTTCAAATACTTCAAAAAATTTATTTTTATTTATATTTTTATTTTTATTTTATTTTTAAAGGAAAATATTATCACTTTGTTGTTAAATGTATCTGTTAAGAGATCTGCAAATCCTTCATTTCTACCATATATTCCTATTGTGGGATATTGGGATATCCAGCACCTCTTTTGAAAATTATTGGTAGAAAAACGTATTAACAATTTGGATAAAATAAAGTCTGCTCTGAACTTTCACCCACCAGTGACTATAACTCACATGTACTAGCTAAAGGAAACCATACAACAAAATGTAGAAGCAAATCAACTGTTCAGTGGAAAATCAGTATCTCCTTGAAAATTGCAGTATCTTAATTTGTTTTGTGTTACAGCCTGTTTTTCAGCATTGCATCATATTAGTACCTCACTACTTGACTCTCTATTCATGGTACATTGTATCTTAGAAACCTCAGAGATTTCAAAACCTGAATCTAGAAGTAGAGAAGCACTGAGCAATCTGTGCTTATTGCCAGAAAACTACTCTTCTTAAATACAAGTCACAAAGTAACCTTCGCAGAGAGATCCTGCCAGGAGTGAATCATGGTCTTAAGGGTCTTTTACAACCTAAATGATTCTATGATTCTATCATGTTGCAAGAAGGCCGAACACTGACATTGGGAAAGAGAATAAGATGACTTCAGAGGAGGTACTGGTTTCTCATGAAGTTTTAGGGAAGCTTGTCAAGATAATTTGTATTTTAAGGAAAAAGAAAAAAAATTAGAAAATAATTATTAATCTAATATTTTTTCATTGACTGAGAACTAATTCTACATTTAGCTAAATGAAATAAATTGTATATTTACACAATCTGTGGGTCTCTGGATAAATATGACTATAATACATTTATATGATCTAATTTGTATTGTTTGGAAGGTAGGCATTTATGGTTCAGTAGGAATTCAGATAAAGCTGGTTAAATGATATGTTGGACCAGGCCAACAGACTCTGCTTCACGTCATATCCCTAGGCTTTAAAGTTTCCTACCAAGTTATGATACAGTTCATTCCTACCTGACATTCCACATTAGTGTAACACAGCAACTGAACGATTTCCCTCCCTTTGCTTTTTTTATCATTCTGTTTTAGGAACCAAACTCAAAGGCAGTTGTGTTGGTTAGAAGCTCCCATGTTATCTATACATACACGTTTACTCAGGATAGTCACCAGAGGCTGTGTGTCAGGATCACACACTGCAGACCAGTGCAGTTAACAGGCCTCATGCATCTATACTTTGTGGCTAAATAAAAATGTGATTGCAATTAAAGAAAAATAAAAGATGCTGAGAAAATTTTCAGTTACCTCAAGATCTGAAAAACTTGAATTGTAAGGAAGACTTCAAAGATCTAAGGTTTTAGAGTTTTCCCCCTCCCCCTCCTTTGCCTTGTGTTCATCAGTTCTTGGGGTTTTTTGGGTTTTTTGGGGAGGTTTTTGGTTTGGGTTGTTCTTTTTTTTTTTACTGCTGCATTTCTTCTTGTCTACTTGTATGCAATTTCACTTAAATATGGGAAAAGCAGCTTTTGGCTTTTCTGTCTCCAAAATGTGCTGTTCTTGTCAATTCACATCTATATCATAGTGTTTCAAAAACTTATTCAGTTATGAACATCATTGCCTACAGAAAAGGAAACACCTACCAACACACTAGCTGGAGCAGTTATCATTGTTTTAAGTTTTATATAATTCTTACACTGCAGACCAACTTCAGCCCAGAAGTCTGGCATTGCTAGAAGAAAAAAGTTGAGTCATGCAGTTATCTTTTGCACAATAAAATAATTATATTTTATAAAATTATGAAAATATTTGATTCATGATATATTTTTGCATTACTTCTAGAATTTTATTTCATAAGGAGCAGGTGGGAAGTGTTAACACTTCTCATTTGCTCTTCACCAATTACAGTACTGCCATATTTTAAACCTCGCTATTTTGCTAGTCCAGATATTCTACATGAATGCTCACGTAAAGACATAAAAATATATTATTTCTAAAACTTTTCTGGAAGGAATCCTGATACTGGGGTAGTCAAGTTGGAAGATGAGGGAGAGCTTGCATCATCACCTTCCCTTGTGCTTGTACAAGCACAAGAAGAATATTGCATATGAATTTACTTTCACTGCCATGAGTAAGAAATGAATTCACTGAAATTGAAAATATCTCAATAGCATAACTGAAGAAAATTAATTCAAGAGATGGAAGATCATGCCAAGCTCATTTCTCTATTGTGGCAGCCAACATTTAAGTATCATCTCTTTTGTAGATCAAACTTGATCCTACAGTAATTTCATTCATTCTGTTCCTGGTAGAATGCTGTCCTAGACTGCCACCTTGGTGGTGAAATATCTTCCATCTTAAATTTCAACCTGATCATTTTATATATAATTATCTCTTCAGTTTTTTTGGTCTTTGTGTTGAGCATCCTGGAGAAGTCATGAGAAATTCAGCTGTATTCACTCTTGATCTTCTTTTCCTAACCAAGATATATGTATTTCTTTTAGTGTTCTTCAAAAAAATAAGTCATCTATTTAACTGACCATTTTAGTAACCGCCCTTTTACTGTACTCCAGCCTGAATTAATCTTTGGTTAGTAAAAGAGAATGAGGACACACCAGTCTCACTTCCTTCAGTTCCAGTGACCATAAACACTGGAAAGCTGAAACATTGAAGAACAGCATGAGATGATACTAAATGCAGAGGTGGATATCCACTCTGAGCTAACAGGAGCTGACAAAAAACACCTGCTTTTACTGTTAGCTAGAAGTTGAGTGCAGGTGCCAAGCATATCCACAAGTGAGCCCTCAAAACCTTTACATTTTGCCAGTAATTAGTAGGAGTCATATGCCTTAGAAACTGTTTAGAATGAATAACAAATCCTCCAATAAATCCTACAGCAACAGTCTACCCTACCATTTCTGAAAAAAGGTCATACAAAAAAGTGTGCTTAAATATTTATTTTCTTCAGACATTTATTTTCTTGTATATAAAGCTGTTTGTTTTAATTTTGAAATACAATTTCCTAATAAGGAGCTAATGATAAATGTTGCTATGCTAAACTAAATTCTTTTAAATTCCTCTGAACAATATCAGCTCTGCTCAGTAATATCATTGCAGTAATTGGCAGTAATACAATTAAGTAATACAATAATATAGTAATAAGGTAATTGGCATGGATGTTCTGAATTACTAAGTTGATGCTCCTATCAGTAATTATTATTAAGAATAATTTTCCATATACTCAAGGAATTTGAAATATCAGTCAGGTTATAAAGAACTGAAATTCAGGCCAGTTTGATTGAAGCTAATGCAAATATTTATATACTTATATATATCCATAAATATACTCGGAAATGTAAATATGGCGTGTTTGCATATATTTAAATACTATTGGCATAGCATTTCAATGTAGAGATATACACATGCACACATAAAACAGTATTTGAACACACAAAATCAGCACTCAGCAAGGCAGGCAGTGGCAACAATGGTAAATTCTGCATCTGAGCACAAGATTGAGGCAGATGGGGATTCTCAGAGCCAGGGAAACACCAACAAGAACTGGGCATGCAGTGGATACCATTAACAGGAATGATGAGTGCTTGTATTGGGTGACTCTCCTTTAAGGGGCACTAAGATGCTCATATGTCAGCCTGACAGGGAGTCATGAGAGACGAAGCTGTCTAAAATCAAGGCATCTATTTAAAGTTAAGAGTCTAGGTGCCTTTTACTAACAGACAAATGCATCTGAGTAGAACTGACCTGTTGCTGCCTGTTTTGAGCTTCCCATCCCCCCTCCCAAAGACATGTGCTCCGAGTTCCTTTGTTCCAAGCGCGGGCAAAGCCAAATGTAACTCAGACTCTTCAGCAGTGTCTGATTGGCCGCTCACCCCGGGTCCGCCCCCAGTCCTCCCCTTTCCCCTTCTCCTAATAAAAGATGGTCGAGGGGAGGCAAACGCCCTCTCTCAGCTCAGCTACTTTCCTGTGAACATCTCTGGTCGTCTGTCTCATTTGAAGGCTTCTAACTGCAGGGAATTGAGCGAGCAGGGAGCTATATTTCTCCCTCTTTGCTTCTGCTGATGGTATTTGATCTGCAGCTGATTCAGGTACCGATTTTAGAGCTACTAAAGTGCTAGATCGCCCTTGCTACCTCTCAAGGCTGCTCGAGGCTTTCTAAGGCATTGAAATACAAGCGCTAGCCGGTATAAAGCTGAAAAGATACCTTCCGCATTTGGCGCCCAACGTGCTATCTCTGAACTCCGGTTCTGAGAGACTTTCAGGGTGTCCCGGCAGCTGTGCCTGCTGGAGTTAGCTCTGCACGTCCGGCTGTGCCAGCTCTGTGTGGCGAGGTGTTACTTTTTGTGTAACATCGAGCCCAGAGCCTCAGCCTGTACCCTCCCCCACGCCACGTGGCGAGGGAACGGCTGGAAAGCAGAAGACCCTTCTCGCGTTTTTTTTTTTTTCTCCGGACCTGCTTTCCTGTGATAAATCCAGAATTCTGGTGAGTATTTCCCTGCAGGTTTAGGGGCTCCTGTCTTAAGCTGGTGCTGGTATAAACTTTCTCTTTTTTTTTTTTTCTCCTTTTTGGTGAGTAAGGGGTTGAGGTTTGGTGTGCGTTCATAATGGGATCTGAAGTTTCTGCACACCATAGAGAAATATACCACCAAGTTCAAAGTTACCTTTCTTTAACTGGGCATAAATACCCTAAAAATCTAGTTCAATCTTTTGTACAATGGCTTTTTCAGTACTTTCCTAATCTGACCTCCGAAGACGTAAGATCTGCTGAATTTTGGGATAAGGTGGGGAGAAAACTCTCCTCTCTGAGGCGTGCAGGAGATGAAACAGTTTCAAAATTCTTTCCTCTCCTGTTACTAAGTTATACTTTGCCGGAGAAAAAGGCAGTACATGAAAAGCCACTTCAAAACCCCCCTGTTAATTCCCTTATACCCTCTTCCAACCCCTGTGTCCCGGACCCCTCTTCCCCTACGCTGGAAAACACAGCTAGAGCAGACTGCTTCTCAGCACAGGAGAGCTATCGTCCTCCTGGCTCACCCGTGTTTCCTCAGCACCCTGCCTTGGATGGGAATCCGGAGCCCATCCCAGGACCTTCCCAACCCCTTTTCTCCACTCCCTTTTCCCCAGTTTCTAGCCCTCATGTTTCAAGCGCGCGAAAAAACCCCTTCTCCCCCTATCTCTTTGTTCCCAGGGACGGCCATTGCCACGTGCTCGCAGGCCAGGAAAAAACCCCTCCCCCCAACCGCCTTTCTCCGAGTTTGTTTGTCTCCAGTAATGGCGGACGCAATGTTCCTTCCTCTCCAAACTACACCTCCCACAATCCCTTTCTCCCCCATCCCACAAATCCCTTCTTGTCCCCATCCCCTCCCACTCCTGCGTCACAACCTGACCCTGCCTCCCACAACCCCGCCCCCAACCCCTCCCCTCCTCTGGCCGTGTCCCCGCCTCCACTCCCCGCCCCTGCCCCTCCACTCCCCGCCCCTGCTTCCCATTGTCCCGCCCCAGGTTCCCACAGTCCTGTGACTGCCCCTCTGAATCCGGGAACCCGTGGCTACCAGGAAGTAACTCCAACTGCTTCTACTACACTCTCTTGTACTAGCAATGGAGCTAACCCTGACTGGAAACCCCTTTCTTATTCTGATATTAAGGATTTGTGCAAGGCAATTAAGGAGTTTGGAATGCATAGTAATTATTTTAAGAGCCTTTTAAGTGCTACTTTTGCAACTCACTTACTTGTACCTCATGATTTACTTACATTAATGCAAACTCTTCTCACACCTGGTGATTTTATGGTGTGGAAAAAGCAATGGAAAATAATTTTATCTGATTTATTAAAAATTTTGTGGCAAACTCCAGATAATTACCTGGATTTTGAAAACAATTATATCACATTAGACCTTTTATCTGGTGACAATAATATGGCAAATCCTCAAAAACAAGCAATGCTTATCCCTCGTCCAGTTCTTACTGAAATCACACGTGCTGCTGAAAAGGCCTTAACATTATTACCATCTCAAACTCCTAATTCTCATTATACCACCTTCAAGCAATTGCCAAATGAAAATATTATTCACTTTTATAACCGTTTGTACGAAGCTGTCTCTTCCCAGGTCCCTAATCCTGACCTCCAACAAGCGCTCCTACTCGAACTTCTCCAAGTTAATACGAATGATGCTTGCAAACAAGTCATTCTCACTCTCCCGCTGTATCCTCCTCCTACTGTTGAATCCATCCTCGAAGTCTGTACGAAGAAGGTGCAGCTGAACACAGCTGCTCCCCTTTTGAAAAAAGTGGGGATGGTTGGGGAGGTTGTGGAGAATGTTACAGGTACAGGAGAAACTCAATCGCGCAGTAACTTTGTATGCTATCGTTGTCAGAAAAAGGGACATGTAGCTCGCAATTGCAGAGCAATTATAACTGCTGATAAAAACTCTCCAAAGACTGTTTCCCCAGGTCAACAGCAGGGAAACTAGCGACTCAACGCGTCCTAACAGCTCCGCGTTCAGACATAAATAGGGCTGCAGACAAAGCAACTTGGACTTCTGGACTCAGGTTTAAGGTAACCTGTGATAAAGCACACCATTTCAACAACAACAAACAGACTGTAATACCCATTTCATTCCAGAATGTGGACCACATGCCAGAATTTACATACCTTTTTGTTATTGGGGACACTCGGGAAACACCTGCTGGGATAGAGGTTACACCCACACTCATGAAAGTGGATCAGAACGGGTGTTCTAACCTAATGGTACAATGTATATATCCGCCATATTTTATGCCTAAAGGTCAAGTCATTGCACAGGCCTTTCCACTGCCCAAATACCTGCCCACAGATGGTCATATCCCAGCCATCTGTTGGACTGAGGTTTTGGGAAACAACAAACCTGTAATAGAATGTAAGCTCCGTTCCAAATCACATAAAATCAGTATAATGGGAATGTTAGACACAGGTGCTGATGTGTCTGTCATTCCATTTGATAAGTGGCCTACGCAATGGGAATTGCAATCTCAGGGCATCATACAAGGGATTGGAGGTACCCAAATTGCAAAGCAGTCCAAACACACCATCCAAATTGAAGGTCCTGAAGGACAAATAGCGACACTTCGTCCATATGTCCTAGACACCAAATTCACCCTGTGGGGAAGGGATGCCATGTCTCAGTGGGGAACAAAAATTGATATCACGCCTAGACATCAAAATTTTCCCTTGCAGGCCACTGAAGCAGAGTGCCATCCACATAAATTAACTTGGAAAACAGATGAACCCGTCTGGGTTAGCCAGTGGTCGTTAAAAAAAGAAAACTTAGAGGCACTCAAAACATTAGTGGCTGAACAATTGGCTAAAGGAAATATAGTTCCAACTAACAGCCCATGGAACACACCCGTGTTTGTAATACAAAAACCGGGAAAGAACAAATATAGGCTACTCCAAGATCTTAGAGAAGTTAATAAGGTTATTGAAGACATGGGACCCCTTCAACCAGGTATGCCATCACCTTCAATGCTCCCACAACATTGGCATTTAGCTGTTCTTGACATCAAAGATTGCTTCTTTCATATTCCACTCCACCCTGCAGATGCCCCCAGATTTGCATTTTCTGTACCATCTCTTAATCGTGAAACTCCCATGGAACGTTATCATTGGCTTGTGCTTCCCCAAGGTATGAAAAATTCCCCAACTCTCTGCCAAGAGTATATTGCTAAAATTCTATCTCCCATCCGTGCCAAGGCAGAGAAAGCCATCATCCTGCATTACATGGATGATGTGCTGGTGTGTGCTCCCAATAATCAGTATCTCGAGCAGACACTTAACATGGTGGTTGAGGCCCTAGAGGCCAAGGGCTTTGAATTACAACCTGAAAAAATGCAGAGAACAAGCCCTTGGAAATACCTCGGACTCAAAATCACAGAAACCTCTATCACCCCAACACCTGTCACCATTAATAATAACCCAAAAACACTAGAGGAAGTGCAACAGATCTGTGGGACACTGAAGTATTTAAGGTCCTGGTTAGGACTCACCACAGAGGATGTAGCTCCTATTGCAAACCTAGTAAAAGGGGAAGGCGGTCCAGCATCCCCTAGATCCCTGACAGAAGAGGCAAGGCAGTCTCTCAAAAAGATACAAGAGCTCATTTCCACCAGACAAGCGCACAGGTATCAGCCCTCCCTACCCTTTAAGCTTGTCATTCTAGGGAAGGTACCACGCTTTCATGGCCTCATATTTCAGTGGGACAAAGAGCAGAAGGAACCCCTCATCATAATTGAATGGGTATTCCTTCCACTCCAACCTCCTAAAACCATCACACAGCCACAAGAACTAATGGCAAAAATTATCATGAAGGGTAGAGCAAGGCTCCGCACCCTGGCAGGATGTGACTTTGCATGCATCTATTTACCTGTAACAACTGATGCATTAGATCACTTACTCCAAAATAATATAAATTTACAATTTGCATTAGATAGTTACTCAGGCCAAATCTCAAATCATTACCCAAAACATGACATGTTTAATCTACCATTCTCTTTCATCCCTCGAGAAATTCAAAGTAGAAAACCCCTCGATGCGATTACCGTTTTTACTGATGCCTCAGGAAAAAGTAAAAAGTCCGCGGTCACATGGAAAAATCCGAAGACGCAAAAGTGGGAATCTGACATTGAGGTAATCCAGGGATCACCACAAGTAGCTGAATTAGCAGCTGTTGTTAGAGCATTTGAGAGGTTCAAAGAACCCTTTAATTTGGTCACAGACTCGGCATATGTAGCTGGAGTAACTGTTAGAGCTGAGCATGCCCTCCTAAAAGAAATCTCAAACAAGAAAATTTATGATTTACTCTCAAAATTAATTTATCTGGTTTCCCACAGAGAGCATCCCTATTTTGTCATGCATGTGAGGTCACATACAAACCTGCCAGGATTTATTGCGGAGGGTAATCGTAGAGCTGATGCCCTGGCTATGCCAGCAGACATAGTTCTATCAGCCGACTTACCAAAGCTCCCCCAAGTTTTTGAACAAGCAAAATTGAGCCATGCCATGTACCATCAAAATATTCCTGCTCTTATCCGCATGTTCCATCTGTCGCGGACACAGGCAAAAGCAATAGTGGCAACATGTCCCAACTGCCAGAAGCTACAGCTTCCATCACTGGGCATGGGGGTCAATCCCAGAGGCATTAATAGTGGTGAAGTGTGGCAAATGGACGTCACACATTTCCCTGAATTTGGGAGATTAAAATACGTTCATGTTTCTATTGATACCTTCTCTGGTGCTATGTATGCCTCTGCACATGCAGGTGAAAAGGCTAAGGATGTTGAAAAACATCTTGTCCAAGCTTTTGCTGTGCTTGGTATACCTGAGGAGATAAAAACTGATAATGGACCTGCCTACACCTCCCAGGAGTTTAAAAACTTTCGTCAGCAGTGGGGATTTCGACATGTTACAGGTATTCCTCACTCCCCAACTGGACAAGGCATTGTTGAACGTGCCCATCAAACCCTCAAGCGAATGCTGCTACAACAATCAGGGATCACCAAACTCAACTCACCTGTCCTCAGACTCAGCAAAGCACTGTTTACCATAAACTTCCTGAATGGCACCTTTGAGGATCCAAACCCTCCCATCTATCGTCATTTCCAGAACACCAGGAGACAGAAACTGCAGGAAAATCCAGAAGTCCTGATCCGGGACCCAGAGACTCAAAAAATCCAAGGACCGTACAAACTTGTAACTTGGGGACGTGGGTATGCCAGTGTATCTACCCCTCAAGGACTGAGATGGATCCCAGGCAAGTGGGTAAAACCTTATGTCACTTCCTCAAAAGTTAAGGAGGTTAAAACTGCCTCCTGGAAGAGACGCCGTAAAAAGAATCCTGATTTTGCACCTTCATGTAAACCCCCTACTGCAGATCTTTATGTTAATCCCTTAAGTTAAGTTGCACTGTTTTGCACTCAGGTTTTTGCACTGTATTTTGTAAATCTTTGTCCTGATACTCCATACCATAGATGTCCTGACTAAACCCCTGAGTTTTGACTGGGGAACTAGTTTAAAGGCATCCTAGGTACTGTCGAGTTGCAGGGACGATAGATTACAATTATATTTTGCACTGTTGTTTTGTTACTGTTCTATGCACTTTTAAGTTACTAAGAGTTACAACCCAGCTTTAAAGAAAAAAAAATAGGGAATTGTTGCTGCCTGTTTTGAGCTTCCCATCCCCCCTCCCAAAGACATGTGCTCCGAGTTCCTTTGTTCCAAGCGCGGGCAAAGCCAAATGTAACTCAGACTCTTCAGCAGTGTCTGATTGGCCGCTCACCCCGGGTCTGCCCCCAGTCCTCCCCTTTCCCCTTCTCCTAATAAAAGATGGTCGAGGGGAGGCAAACGCCCTCTCTCAGCTCAGCTACTTTCCTGTAAACATCTCTGGTCGTCTGTCTCATTTGAAGGCTTCTAACTGCAGGGAATTGAGCGAGCAGGGAGCTATATTTCTCCCTCTTTGCTTCTGCTGATGGTATTTGATCTGCAGCTGATTCAGGTACCGATTTTAGAGCTACTAAAGTGCTAGATCGCCCTTGCTACCTCTCAAGGCTGCTCGAGGCTTTCTAAGGCATTGAAATACAAGCGCTAGCCGGTATAAAGCTGAAAAGATACCTTCCGCACTGACCCATTTACTATAGACTGAGAAAATTATTTTTGGAAAAAATTGCCTTCTGAAGATTTTTATTTATCTTTATTAACTATTTAGACAGCCTGTTAACTTACTCTTACAGCGGTAAGTAAATAGTTGAATTCCACCCTAGTTCTTAAAGCTCAAGGATATGAATTTTCTCTGTAGAAAAGCTAGAATATGGTCAGGAAAAAAGAAAAGAGTGAAATAATCAAATAGAAGAAAAAGGATGAGGGCAGCTAGAGAAAAAAGATGAGGGGAGGTGGACAATAAGAAGTGGTCTAAGGGACACTCCAGTGTTTACTGTCTGGAGTGAGAATGAAGAGAAACATCAGGCAGTGGTACACTAAAATTTGGGGTGAGTGTACCATGATCTAGTGGAGGGGTCATCTTTTAAAAAGAAAAGAAAACTTGAAAAAGGATTACAGTAAAAATTGACTGAAAGGAAAATTCTTGTGAGACAGAATGAGGAGGAGATAAAGAGATTAACAGAAGATGCCCATACAGAAATGGGTTTTCCAGAGCTGGATTATGAAAGAAATTTTTATCATCCTGTTTAACTAATAAAGGATTAATTTTTCTTTAACCTTTAGCTCCAAGTAATTCTTGGTCTGACATAGAGTACCACAGGATGAAATTAATCTCATCCAATCTTATCCACCTAAAATGTAGACTAGTTTAAGCAAGTACTATCTATATGATGGTGTGGGAAAGGCCAAAGAGTCATCTATCATGGTTTTGCTTGGCTAATCTTTGGTAAGATTATTCCCATTCTCTATGCAGAGATTTCAGACACACTTCAGAATTCTCAGAGTAAATCTGAAGAACAAATATTATTTCATATTCTTAGACAAAATGCAGATTTGTGATGCTATACCTGTAATGTTGAGGTGATTTAATTAGTTTGTAAAGAATATGAAAACCTTCTGGGGAAAAAGATTATGAAATTCTTTATTTGGGTACATATCCAATACCAAGTCTTTCAAGGAAAATTATGCCAGTGCTCTTCTCCATCTAGAAAACTCTTGCCAATTTTTTTCAACACTGGGCATTTTATATCCACTTCTGCCTTCATATCTTTTCTAGTCTTCATTGTCACACAATAGACCATCTACACTGCAGATTAGATCCAAAGATGTCTGTATAATAAAAACCGATTTGTAGAAATTACAGTTCATCAATTGATAATTAGGATAAAAAGGAGCAAAAGAGAGAAGAATGTCTGTGTGTTCCCACTGTTACAGTTAAGGAACAGCGTGACTAATTCTGTCTACATCTTGCAGCAAAGTCCTCTGTCAGTGATGGGCTATTTAAAAGTTAGTGGTAAATTAGCTGATGAGAAAAGATGCTATTTAAACTTAAATGAGGAGTATAGGAAAAATGAAGACAAGAAAGATATGTAGTGGTGTGACTGCATCTCTAAGTGTGCCACAGTAGCACACATATGAAGAATGGCCTTAGTCATGGTAAAGTCATTGCTGGGTGCATTCCCATAACAAGAAGTATTTTTGTACAGAGGTGTAGCTAATATCGCCTTACAGTGCAACACTTACTACAGCTAATTACCAACATGACCTTAAAAGCTTTGTCAATTTTGTTTTTCATGGTAGTTCTGTTATGACATGGTACTGCTTAGTGCAGAGGTAACTTAAGTGACTCATTCAAGATCGTAAAGAACCCTTTGATAGAGATTAGAGGTGATGCTATTTCTGTTCCTCAATCATAAGACTTTCGTGAACTGCCTGAGGTGCTAGCGTATTTTAATGCTAGTCAACCACATTAATTAATGACTGCATTTTTTTTAATGACTGCACAAAAGTACAGTCTACTTTCATTACAAAACTGTGTGTAAGATCTTGTTTTCACTCAGGAAAAGCACTATTTTAAACTATTCATGCAAACAAAAATTCAGTAATATCTGTCTAGATGAAACCTTCTCCAAATTAATGACCAAAAAAAAATTCAAAGCTGCTAAATGGTTTATTGTTGATCTCAACCACTTCAACTTACCAGAACTCCTCATCAAGGTCAAATAAGTTGAGTTCACATATTTTAGTTTTTAACTGCTCTTAAAAAACCTATAAAGCATAAATTATAATTTGTTCGATTTTCTTCTCTCTTAGTATTTTTAAAAAATCTGCTTAATACTGGAAAGCCTCAGGTACATTTCTGTATACTGTAGTTTAATTTTTTCACATAATTAAAGGCATAACTATTGTTAACTTACTTGTATAAAACATTTTCTACAATGACATGCACGTATGATTATTAATATTAATCTTTGAAAAGACTTTCCAGTTTCTATGGTAAATGTCAGACTGATAAGTCTCCATTTTCTCTTTTCTTTCTTATCTGTTTCTTCTTTCTCAAACACCATTCTCAAAAAAATAAAATTTGGACATGGAAATGTAAATCAGATATATTGAATTTCTTAATCTTATTAAAGCCATGATATGGTAAATAATTTTATGAAAGATAACAGTGGCTAAGTCAAGTCTTTATTTGGCAGGCTCTCAAATTGCTCATCAGAGGACCGTCTATCAACCCTGGAACAGCTCAGGCAGAAAACAACTGAAATAAATCTGAAAACAGTCAGAAAAGACATTAAAGACTAAGTAATGTACTGCAAACATTGAACGCTAATAGAAAAAATTTTAAATGGCTATCTTTCTCTTCACAAATACTGACAAAATATTTTAAGTTATATGATCTGATTAGTAAATTGATTTTAAAATGCCTTTAATTTTCTTGTTTTGATTTTTCTGCTCATAATTCAGAAACATTTGTCAACTACATGATGTGGACAGCCTAAAAATAGCTATGAACATGGGTCCTGTAATGATATTATATATATATATATTTACATTTATATATATGTGTGTATATTTATGTATATATAAATTTACACATTCATGCATATGTAAACTAATACGCTAATTTAAAGAGCCATTTTTCAGGTAGAACATGTACAAATATAAGCATAATTTATTAAATGTTATCTGCATAAATCATATTTAAGCAAGTTACAGAGCAACTTCAGTGGGAAGTTAGAGCAGCATAGAAAAAGCAGAAATTTGGGTGTGGGGTTGTTTTTATTTCTTTAGCAACAACCAAATCAATGAGGCAATAAATCAATACAGGGGCATCTTCATACTCAGTAAAATAGTGTAGTTTCCTGCAAGAAAACTTAAAGTATTGTTCTTCCTAGTGAGATTACAAAGAGTGTGAAAGATTGGTTTATAGGGTTGATTGAGTGGGATTACTCGGTAAAACTGCAACTGGATGGGAACAGGAGAATGGACTACATACAATGCCCCTTCTTCAGCAGCCCAACTTGACATCTTTCATAGCCTCATACATGGTCAGTTCGATCAGTTTAGCAGACTTATTTTGAGAGGTGTGTATTATATCTGGCTCAGATGGAGTTACTTTTTCCATAGCAGCCCATATGGGGCTGTGTGTTTTAGATTTCTGACCTGTTTCTCGCCCTGCCCCCACAGTGAGTAGGCTGGGGATGTGCAAGATGCTGGAAGGACACACAGAGAGGGCAGCTGACCCAAACTAACCACAGAAATATACCATGACATCTAACACAATGATGAAAAAAACTGTGTCAAGTTTAGGTTGATGGGTTTTTTCCCAAAGTAGCTGTTGCTCAGGGACTGACTGGGCATCAGACTGCTGATGAAAGCTGGTGAATGACTGCCTTTGCATAACTTCTGGGGTTTTTCTTTTTTTTTCTTTCCCTACAGTTATTACATTATCCTTATCTCAACTTTATCTCAACACAGGAGAGTGAGTGAGCAGGAGACTGGATGAGGGCTCAGCTGCCAGCTGGAGTCAATACAGCACAGATGACAAGGAAAAATTGGGTCTTTAACATTCTGATAAAAATAAAAAGGATTTTTAAAATAGCTGGAAGGTGAAGTTGGGGTGGAAAAAAAAAAGAAAAAAAAAAGAAAACCCCAAAACTACATTTCTCATGAGAATTAATACAGTGAGATTTAGGGTCTTCACATCAGCCCTGCTAACTAATGAAATGATTTTGCTAGGGATATGCTGGAATTTTCTTAGTATGCATTTACTGAATCCAGATTTAAGGTCTGTGTATTTTTCTACCAGAGTCATGGAACTGTTGTTAGAATCACCTGTCAAAATTATAGAGCCCGAACTTAGCAGGAAATTAAAATAAATTCTTTCTCATATTATTAAACACTGATCCTAAGGCTTTCTCAAATGCATATCAACTCTAGGTGTGGAATGGTATTAGAGACAATTCAGGTCACACAGTTACGTTCTTAATCACTATCACATATATTGAATGTTTCTGCAGCCGCTCAGAAAATATTACTTATCTTTTGGCAGAATTTCACAATAGTAGGCTGAAGTATGATAAACTATATTTCTTCTCTTTTGATTATAGAGAGTTCTGACAATCCTTTGTTAGTTTTAGTATAGAGTCATCATTTGGTGTGAACCACAGTATTTATGAATCATGCAGATTTTATGTATCATGTAAATTTGTTTCCTAAGCAGATAAAGAGAATATTATTGCTAATGCTTCTGGTGGTGTCTCTAAAAATGTTTAGCTGGGGAGGATCACAGCATGACATGCAGTGTGAACTTGCATGTACACACAGCTGTGTTAGCTCCAACACAGATTTCAAAGAAAAATAGCTTCCATTAAAATATCATTATCAGTTATTCGGCATCAAGACAATACTAACAATTGTCTTTATTTAATGTATTAAGAATTTATTTTGAATATTTAGGTGTTATATGTTGGAAAATGGAAGCAAAAAAAGCAAAATAACTCCAAAAGGCCTTGTAACTTGCTCATGTGAATCTTTTTACACTCCATACCACGTCACAGCTTATCCATGTAAGTCTAAGGATAGCCTTCAAAATCTTCACAGATACATGAATACACAGGAACTTCTAACATATTTCCGGAACCAGCCTTTCAACTTAAAAAGCCTGCTTCACTAACATGATGGAATACAGAACACAACTACACCATAGCTTCTCACCAAACAAAATTCTCTGCACAAACAAAATCATGGCAAGGTGTCAGAGCCTTCCAACTTCCTTTAACCACAACTCTCATTCCTCAGATCTCCCCAGTGCCAGTCAGGGTGGGAGTCAGAATAAAAAAATGAAGTTGAGCCTGGGAAAAAAGGGGAGTGGGGAAAAGGTGTTTTATTTTTTGTTTTTGTTTCTCACCATACTATTCCACTTTGCAATATACTAAGTTCATTTTCCCTAAGTTGAATCGCTTTTGCCCATAACAGTAATTGGTAAGTGATCTCTTTATCTTGGCCCACAAGCTTTTTCATCTTATTTTCACCTCATGTCATGTTAAAAAGAGGAGTCAGAAAGAAGCTGAGGAATGAGAAACTGCTAAGTCAAACTTAAACAAAATAAGTACAAAAAGAAATAACAGTAAATATTAAGTAATATCTTCTCCCTCAAAAGCATCACCATTTCATTCATAGAATATTTTCATACTGATTGCAAACATAATACCGGAAGGTAGTACAAAATTCACCACAAGAAATAAAAATGAAACTGTATTAAGTAATTTTTATGATTAAAAGATGGATCCTGCTTTACTTTAAGAAATTTGACTTGTCTTCTTTCCAGAGCAGTGATACAAAATGAATATAAGGACAATGTAGGTCATTACTTTAAAAAAAAAAATAGCAATCTCTTTGGCTTTCCCCTCATGTCATCCTCATTATCTCACTGAATTACACCACAGGTTCCCAATGAATTAATGTTATCAAAACTTTATCTCATAACCTTTCTTAAATATCAAGTGATTCTACAAAATCTCTTAATATTACAGCTGATCTTTTTACAACTCTACCAGAAGTGGAAGATTAAAAACTTTAATTCAGCTAACTTTTTAGAAAGATACCATTTTCTTATTTTCCACAATTTCTCAATCAAAAACAATTAGAGAAAAACTGATACTAATTACCTATCCTAATGATATATAAGAGCATATCTGGCATAGGTCACTAAGTGTCCTTTTTAAGAACCATCTATGGGGCATCAAGCATATTTTGACTCAATATAAATTACAGACCAGTATTTTCTTTGCTAATGTCGTATTACTCATTTTAATCTTCTGGAAGTTAATCACTTCATGCTAATACAGTACTTGCCTCTCCCTATTAGCTGTGATCTTACCGTCTCTTTATTGTGTATCAGTCCTCCCACACATTCTTGCAAGGGTTCATTTTTCTCATGAAGTTTTTCTGCCCTGTAATTGTCAGGAAATTTAGAATTAGATGCTGCTGTCTTCAGAATTTGTTTACTGATCCAGAGGAATTATCCAGTATGCCATTCAATATGCAGAAAACAAATGTGCTGTGAAAGAGCACTGCAGTGGACCTGAAGTTCCTCATGAAAAAAAAAAAAATACCCTTTGACCTGAAGAAAGCAAGTGTTAAATATGAGGGATTTATATTAAATTTATGAGTAAGAGATGAGTAAGGTATGTGACTACATATGAATAAGAGATTGATAATATTTATATGAAAATAACAGCTACATTTAAGAAATCATGAGAATTCATCTACACTGTGCATTGTGGCCTTTTCACTACAGGGGTAGGAATATTCTTTACATGTGAAAGAAATTACTAAAGCCCTGTGTTGATCTTGACTGTAGGCAGAAATGTACGTGTTTAACAGCTGCTTCCGCTTATGAATGAGTCCAGATACTTTCTTTCTATTTGGCCAGTTAGTTAGTCTGAATTTCCCTAGAAACTTAATTATTCTAAGGGCCCAAGTGTTTTGTCCTATTCAGCCTGGATCTTCCAATGCTGGAAACTCTCTTTTCAAGTTAACTGTTTTCTCATTTTTAAGCAAGTCATATTTTCATTTTCTAAGAAAATTATACCCTGAGTTTTATTCATCTTTCCTACCACAACATTGAATAAATTTTCCAATATATTCAATGAACTATTGAGTATTCATTTATCATGCCAATACATACATATAACATTCATCTATGAAAACAACATATTCAGCGACAACATCTCACAGAATTATTTGTTGCCCTTCTTCTTGTTCCTTCCCTTTCTCTTCCTTTATTTTCCACTAAAAAGTTAATGATTAGCATAAAAACAATGATCTGTTTTGTGTAAGAATGAAAAAAAAGTGATCTGTAAGGTACAATGCTTTTTTAAATTATACTATCAAAAAAGACATCTTCAAACTGTTATTAGTGTAAATCAACAAATGGTTCATCAGTTACTTCTTATCTTATGGGAAGCAAAAAACTAAAATATTCAGTAAAAGGCAAATTCCCCAGAACTTTTCCATATTGTATGCAATAATATAGCTCCAGAACATTTACAAAAAACATAATTAACAAGCAGAATGAAACTGGTATTTTTGTTGGTCCTGTCTCCAAGACAGAAAATCTCTAAATCACAATTAACACTAATGCTCATCAAATTCTTAACATGGCAGGCTCTTTTGTGACGACTTTTACTGTTGTCAGCCTGAAGCCTGGTTTATGTTCCTGACATGTCCTCAGAAGTAAATTTATAAAAGTGTTAGTAGACTATCCCAGCAAAATACGAGCCACCACTATTCTCTATCAGCTAATAATCACAACAGTTTCTCACACATCTTTATACAGTGGAAGTGCTATATCAAGAAAGGTAACACTAAGTTTACAGTATGTTGTGTCATATGACAAGATGTTTGCAAAAAAAGTTTTTTCAAAGCTATAATTATATTTTACAGACAGCAAAATATTGGATGTCAGGTGTTAAAGCCTTATCAGTTTATCTAAAAAAGTACAGAAATAGAAAGATACGTTGAACATATGAAACTCTTATTTCTTGGGAAGTTTGAGAAAAACTAATGATTATATTTCTCCTGTATCTCCACATACTATATATTTGCTATACATAAAACAATTTAGGCTGATAGAACAGAGGCAAGTAAAGAAGCAACCAAACTATGAAGCAAACACTTAAGCAATTAAGGAAGTTAAGTATTGTGTTTATAATTCCACATTTTTGCACACAGGTACAAAATATAGTTTTTATTACTGCATTACACTAAGGATCAGAAGATAATTATTTTAGAACCACGGAGTCTCAGTTGATTTAGTTCAATAAAGTTTTCGAAAGAGTTAAGAGGTGAGAAAGATGAAAGTATTTGAATGAACCAGTGAAAAAGGATGCTTCAAACTGAGGAAAGATTTTATTAGACTAACTCCTCTGACTGGAAAAGAAAATTAGAGAGGTCTTCCTGGTAGTATGAACAAAATAATTTGTTGAGACACTTATCTGATACGAGTATATTCTTGGTTTGGGTAACTTTTGTCTAAGCCACAGATAATCTTACAAGGTTTTTTTCCACACTGGTTTTGGAAGGGTCACTTATCTGTAGGTTGGTGATTTGTTTTTGATTCCTGTATTTTCCTTCATACTTTTCTCACTTGTTTGATACTTCTCCATATGACATTTGAAAGATCCACTACTTTGGCTAAATTTTTATGGTGGTTTGAGATTAGCACTTTTTGTTTGATGTTTTGGGTTTCCTTGTGGTTTTTATTGTTTCGGGGGGGGGGGGGTTGTTTTGGTTTTGGTGGTGTTTTTTGTTTGGGTTGGGTTGGATTTTTGTAGTTTGCTTGTTTGGCATTTTGGGTTTTTTTTTGTTTATTTGTTTTGGGGGTGTGGGGTGTTTTTGCAGGGGAGAGAGGAGCAGGGATTTTTTGTTGTACAGAGCTGGGAATGAGAGGCTGGAGAACAGAACCACCAAAAGGGACCTGGGGGTCCTGGTCAATGGCAAGCTGAATGTGAGTCAGCAGTGCCCTGGCAGCCAGGAGGGCCAAGCGTGTCCTGGGAGGCATCAGGCACAGCATCACCAGCTGGGCAACGGAGGGATTGTCCTGCTCTGCTCTGCACTGGGACAGCCTCACCTTGAGTCCTGTGCACAGTTTTGGCCACCGCAATATAGGAAACACATGAAGCTATTTGAGAGTGTCCAAAGGAGGGCAGTAAAGATGCTGAAGAGTCTAGAAGGGAACCATACAAGTTGCAGCTGTGGTCAGTTGGCCTATTCAGCCTAGGAAAGTGGAGACTGAGGGGAGACTTCATTGCAGTCTCCAACTTCATCCTGAGGCGAAGCAGAGGGGCAGGTACAGATCTCTTCTCTCTGGTGAGCAGTGACAGGACCTAAGGCCTGAAGCTGAGTCAGGAGAGGTTTAGGTTTGATATTAGGTAAAGTTTCTGCACCCAGAGGCTGGTTGAGCACTGGAGCCTTCCTCAGGGTGTGGTCAGCACCAAGCCTGACAGTTCAAGAAGTGCTTGGACAATGCTCTCTGGCACATGGAGTGAATCTTTAGGTGTCCTGTACAGGGCCAGGAGTTGTCTTTAGCTGATCCTTGTCAGTCCCTTCAAATTCAGGATATTTCATGATTCTATGACTTCCTGTGACAAGGATGGGACATATTTTACCCCTCCTGGCACATATATAAAACAGGCACTCTGAGGGGTCCTATAGATCAAGTACATGGTTATTCAAATTCTTGGTGATCTGAGGGAAAGTGTTAAATGCTTTGTCTTCATATTTAGAGCTACCTTCAGAATATTTTAAGATCTTAGTGAACTTTATCGGCATTTACAGCAAAAGAAGAAATTAATTCTGTTATCCACACAAAATTTTCACTTGAGTCATGAAAATCAATAGTGCCTAGGTTGATTAGATTTGGACTTCAATTAACCTTTTGACTTGAAAGTTACCAAATTTGGAATTAAACCTTATCACATTTTATATATATTTTTAGGTTTAATATTTTTATTGCTGTTTATTTGTAATGCAGGAATGCCTAAAATTGTGGTAAATTTCCCTCAGAATATTAGGCAATGTCCTAAAAACAAAGCAAAAAAATTCCAAACAAATGAGACCCACAATCAAATTAAAAGATCACACTCCTATCTTAGAGTTTGAAAATTTAATAAGGAAATGTATTTCCTGCAGCTCTTAGAGTAACATAAACCCTAATAGTTAAACTAGGACACAAGTAACTGTCACCATGCCTTTTTATATTTCTTGTTGGGTGTTTTTTAAGACATTTATTCCTTTTGTAAATCAGATGTAAAGCAAATACGCAATTGTTGCACAATTTTTGATCCTTCCATAAAGGATCATCCATATAACTGATGAAATATGTTATATATAAAAATACACATGCATTTTCTTAATGATCATAAGAGTCAATGAAATTATTGAAGTATTGATGCAAACAGCATAATGAAAATTGTCATTACGAAAAACTGCTCAGTTCATGTGTTTTAAACCAAATCACGATCTAAATGATTTATTGATTTATTAATGATTCATAATTGGTAGTCAATCAGTGATTCATTTAGGCTTGATATCAGCAGTACAATATATAAACCTACATGTTAGAAGCTTAAAAAACTCTAAGAAACACTCTTTACAGTCAATTCCAAATGTAGCCTCACACCCATGCACATGCATATATAGAACTGCACGCACATTCTCTCACAGAAGCCACAAACACCCCCTCTCCTGAACATACGGGTTGTCCCACTTGCGCACACCATCTGTGGGAGATGTGGGTGTTCCATCTTTATGTGTACCTGTGCTGTTCCCAGTGAGGACATATTCACCCATGCATGACAGGATTCAAGTTGTCATGGCATCTGATACCTCTGGCTGGCCAAGGCAGAGGTCCTGATGTCATTCGGAGATTTCTAGCAGTGCATAAAGGGATTTTGATAACTGCTGTTTGTACTTCTAGATCTCTCCCTCACAAATTTTACAACTTAAAACTTTGTGCATTCTCATGCCATTTCTATATATCTTTTCCAGCTCAATCATGCTTAATTTCTAAAGTCTCAATGTAATACCCAAAATAGTCTAAACTCTCTGATAGTCATCTTCACCTTTAAATTGATCATTTTGGGCAAAGGTGCTCTCAGGAAGTTTAGGATGTCCCTTTCACAGCCACTATTCACACGTCTGTCTGAACAACTGCCAGGCCAAGGGGAGCAGTGGAAGTATCCTACAGTAGTGACTAGCATTACATCTAAGAAATTGCTTCCATCTACCTTGCAGAGAAAAGGAACTGAAACCTTAAAGATTCAGCTATGTTCAAAGTCAGCTAGGAATTTATTTTAAGGTATAGCCCAAGAAACATGAAAAACATGCCACTAGTATTCTCTTCCTGTCATTGCAAATCAAATCCTGAAGTTCTCTCTCAGTAAGATCTTGCTTAAACATTGGCTTGAAAGGAAGGAAATGACAAGGGGATCCACACAGATTATTCCCATGACAACCTTTCAGACACAGACCACAAACCTATCACCACTTCCAAATTTTCTGAGCATTTCTTTACCCTTGATGTTAGTATCAGTCATGTTGTAGTAACAGCCAACTTGAATAAACTTCATGTGCTTTATCCTACATCCAAATTGTATCAAAAATTCAGATACTCAGTTTAGCCATACATGCACTGAGAAACATTATGGGTTTATTTATCAAACAAAAAGATCGTATTAAATAAACCCTAAAACCCTTCATAATTCAAGTATGCCTAATGCTTGAGAATGAATAAAGGAAAAACTATCCAAATTTTTTTTTGTTCATTGATTTTACTGAAAATAATAAAAGCCTTTAAACCCTGTGGAAAATTATTGGTATAGAGATGTTCAAGACAAATCATCAGGCACACAGATAAAGCATTTATTCTGTCTGACATGCAGCACTATCAACAATAATTTAGGACAACCCAGAGGTCACACTCAGAGAATCTGTATGTAACTGAGTAAGAACTATCAATCACATAGGAGTATACGTTTTTACTTTTTCTCCTTATATCTGTTTTCAAGTACGCTTCACTCTTTCAAATAAGCATATACTAATAAATTATATGACACATACAATTGCAGTATGATGATATTTTCCACAGTTATAACTTTTGTAAAAGTGGATTGGGAGCAGAATGGGGATTAGTAATCAGATACAGAACCTTTATTAACGCTACATAGACTAGTAGCTAGATCTGTGTTACAAAGAAGTAACAGTAGGGATGGAAAGAAGTTTCATTTACAGAGCTTATAATCTAAGAGTTAGATGCAAAATTAAATAAGTTATTGAATAGGCATTGGTAGGCATAGAGAACAGAAAATACTAAAAAAAAGTATATAAAGAAACTTCAAGACCTACTTCAGGTCCTGGGTGCAGCAGAGACATCTGAAACAAATCAGAAAACAAATACATAGAAAACAGATTTTTATTCTGAATCTTGTGAAAATATTTCTTAAAATATGATGATGACAGAATGCATTTAGTAGAAGAAAAGCACTTATTTAAATATTTTATATAAGATTTCTACACATAGAATTTTAGAGTTGTCTCTTCTAAGTATATCTGATACCCCTTTTAAATAAAGAGCTGATTTTTTGGTCTTCCAGAATTCAGGTCAAAAAAGGTTAAGTTAATAGTAAATTAAAGTTCTGTAAACAGGGACGTTATGATGAGATTTCTGTGAAAAGTTCTGTGATAGTGGCATTGTTAATTTACAACTCTACAAACCTCATTACAATTGTCAGTTTTACATAATGAAGGTTCTGTGATATATTAGAGACTGGATGTTGCAGTAATTATAACAATATTGGAATATAAGTTTATTTGTTTTCTACCTGAGTGTAATTTTTAACTTGTGGTGACTAAATAGGTAATGTTGCTATGCACTCATAAAAAGAGCATGAAATGCTTCCTTACTTCAAAGAAGCTTAAGCAAGTTAAAGCGCCTGATAGGGATATATTACATATATGCATAGATTTGGTAGCAACTGACAAATTCTGAAAAAGTTGTCATGATACAAACTAGTAACTTCTAGTCACCTCCTCCAGGATATTGTCTGACATCAAATTGGTCAGGAAATACAGTAAGATATTCTAAATGCTGCTGCCTATAACACTTTATCATCCTGTCTTCAGACAATAAAGGATGATCCAATATGCTGCAACTGATATAAGGAGTTTTTTGGTTGACAGCTGGTCCAAATGTAGTTTGAAATGATGCACTTTTTCTTGTATTGCAATCTGTAAAGCAGTATTGGGTTCACACACACAATGTGTTTTAGATTTGTGGCCTTTTAATGTTTGAAAAATATCCTTACAATGGGGTAGTGTGATGTATTGTGGTTTCAAATGCTACGTAACCTTAGTTAACCCTACATGTTCTTCTATAGTGTATGGCAATAAATCTAAAGATAGCATCCCTGTAAGTTTCTTCTCTTTCCCAAATTACCTTATTCTTGCTATTATATCCTATGTGGCCTCTCATCCTACTCCACTTTCTTCTTCTCCTGCTCTTCTATCTGACACTACACTCAGTTACTTTAAACTTTTTGTCTGTAAATTAGTCCTGTCAAGCTTTTTTGTTTCACACAAAAGACTTAACCTTTTATCTTATAAAATTTTCCACAATCTAAAGTGTAAAAGCAAACAGCATAAAAACGTACTTTGAGGACTGATTATCTGAACACTTTCTAACTCATCAAGAAATTATGCCTACATTTTAATTAATTTTTTTGTGACTGCATATTTGTTATGTCTTAAGATGTTTGTACTTTATCATCTGATATGGTCACTCTGATGGAGTAATTACAATGGATAAGGATCAGTGTGTTTGCAAGACATAGGCAGGGTTGGAATAAGAGAGCATTGCAGATCAGAATATAGGTGCAAATTTCATTAGAGTTCAGTGCTTTCCAGCTCAGTCACAAAACTGATGTATTGCTCTTCCAGTTACCAAGAAATAGATTCATTTTTACAGTTTTTAAAGAAGAAATTACTCTTTCATCTTGATCTACTGTGGAATAGGAAATAGGAAATTTTTTCACTGAGTTATTATCAAGGCTCCTATTGAGGACTGCCCCTCCTATGCTGATTATTCTGCCTGCTAAAGTTTTCTTGTCCACAAAACCCTCCCAGTGAGAAAGTCAAGGAGATAGCTTTCCCAGGTCAGGTTGTACTTTTGTATATACACTCTAAGTTGTTGAGAATATGATGTCAAAGCAGACAGGCTTAAGAATGAGTATAAAGGAAATAAATCATAAACAGTTTAAGCTTCATTCTGGAACAGACTCAGTGTCATTAATCATTCAGTCAAGAGACATTAATAAACATTCAAAGTTTGAATGAATAACTAGTGCCCAGCACTGCATGTGTGCCAGACTCTCTGGTATCCATCCTGCAGCAGAAAAATTCTGGAGCAGAACTACTGCAGGAATCCAATGTTTATACAATAGCTGAAAAGCTTAACTTAGGGTGCCCGTACTTATGTATTTGTTTTGTTTGTTTGTTTGTTTGTTTGAAGAACAAAATAAAAGTTATGTGCATACAAATGCAAGTTATAGTAGGGAATTATTTGAAAGAGAGAATGCAGTCACTTTGGACCTGCACACTGTTCCAATATAAGGAGAACTACACAGACCATGCATGCTACAAGGATAACAAGACATAAGAAAAAAAATTAAATAAAAGCCTCCTTGTAGTTTGTAAAGCTATTAAAATGCAGAGATGTATTAATTCTGAAGGAATTCTTACAAAGATTATGATAAAACTATTTAAGAGAAACTATAGTTTAGCTCTTCATTACCTATGGTCAGGAACATAACATTTGTTTCCTGCAAATTGAGTATTTTTGATTTACCATATGTGTTGTCATACTGACCCATGCAGCATAATAATACTGTGAATGATGTAGAGTTTACCATGCCAAAATAGAGGCATACAACAAAATTGGAGTGACAAAGAGCTCTCTGTATCTGTATTGGGTTTGCATGGCAAGGTTTTGGTAAAGGGGTGCCTACAGGGTTGTCTTCTGCGAGAAGTTGCTGGAAGCTTCCCCAGTGTCTAACAGAGCCAATGACATCTGCCTCCAGGACACACTCACCGCTGGCCACAGACAAGCCCATCAGTGATAACTGTAGCACCTCTAGGGAAATATATTTAAGAAGGGAGAAAAGTTGCTGCACAATGTGCACCCAGAAGAGAGGAGTGAGAATATGTGAGAGAAACAGCCCTGCAGATAACTAAGGTCAGTGAGGAAGGAGGGCTAGGAAGTATTCCAGGTGCTGTAGCAGGGATTTCCCTGAAGCCTGTGGTGCAGCTGTGCCCTTGCAGCCCTTGGAGATACATGGTGGAGCAGAGATCCACCTGCATCCTCTGGAAGAACCTCCACCAAAACAGGTGGATGTCCCAAAGGAGATTGTGGCCCTATGGAAAGCCTGTGATGGAGCAGGCTCCTGACAGGACCTGCAGACCCATGGAGAGATGGGCTCATTCCAGAGCAGGTTTGCTGGCAGGACTTGTGACCCCATGGGATGCCAGTTGTAGAACAGCCTGTCTCTAAAGAACTGCACCCCATGGAAGGGACTCATGCTGGAGCAGTTCATGAAGACCTGCAGCCCATGGGAAAGGCTCACATTGGAGAAGTTAAGGGAGGACTGTCTCCTGTGGGAGGGACCCCACACTGAAGCTGGAGAACAGAGTGAAGAGGAAGGAACAGCAAAGACATCTGATGAACTGACCAAAACCTCCATTCTGTGCATCACTTGGGTGGGAGGAGGTAGAGAAATCAGGAATGAAGTTGAGCTCAAGAAGCAGGGAGGGGTGGACAGGAAAGTATTTTTAAGATTGGTTTAGCTATGCACATGTGGAAAGTCTAAACCATGTAGAGCACAAGTTGTATACAAGTTTTACAGAATCAAGATAGAAAAAGAGACTAGAGAGGCAGTCAAATGAAACCATAAGAAAAATCTAGCCTTAGAAAGAGTCTCAGTAAGTGATTGATCTGAGATAAAACAGTGATAAATGTATATGTATAAAGATACATACATGCAATAAGAGGACTAACTCCAGTCAATAAAAAGGAAACGACAAGATGGATACAAGTGCATTATCATTAATAATAAAGCAAATAATTATTAAAGATGTGAACAAGCAACTGAAGAATCAACCAGCTCTTTAAAGGATATGTGGCCTAACATATAATATTGGTGGCAAAGGTCATACCTTGAGTATGAACTTCTCTGCTGCTCATTATTTGGCAACCATTACATGAAAGAGAAAATAGCAACAGCACACTAACAGAAACATAGGAGAAACACAGAGAGTGTTTATAGAAGGTACCAGAAAGTTACTTTAAGTACAAAAATCTAAATATAAGCATTCAGTTTTATGTAATTAATACCTAGGACTTTCACTGTCTTTCCTGGTAAACGGAGGTAATTGTAAGAGGCAATAATGTAGTGCTGAACACAGTTTCCTGGCTCACATCTTCCCATCTGCTTTGTAGCCTTCCTGCTACCCTCTACAACTCTGTTTCTGGAACCACTTTTCCTTCCTACCTATTTCTTTTTTTGTTTTATTTTTTTCAAAGCAAATAAATGTGATGAATATTATTGTGTTGATAATTCCAGTTAGGGAAAATTCTTTTCTTCTCTGGCTTTAGCTTTGAACTTCTGCTTCCTCTTTCAAGATGAAATTTCTTCTTTCAAAATATGACAAGGGTACAAAGCAACCCCATGTTCCCTCTGCTTAGCCTGAGTGAGGGTGGCGGACCTCCTCATCCCTTTTAAAATGCTTTGGGTATTTTTAAGTATCACCTTCCCTCTGAAGAGTATCTTCCTTGTCTTCTGCAATTATAATTTTTCTCAGAACACCGACTGAGTACATCCCTGTATCAATTTTTATTCAATGGTGAAACTTAAATGTACTTCCTTGAGGTCGGGATCTTCCTCTAAATAGGTGGAACACAGTACAAAGGTTGGGATGACAATAAATACCACTCTAAGTGTCATATTTTAGTTTTGTAGATCTACAGAAGAATGAGCTTATACTTGAAATGTTGCAAGCATTATTGTATGGCAGGAATGTTTCTGAAACTCTTTGTTCAAGATGTGCTCAATGACGGTTGCGGTAAGACCTCTGTGCATAGGATGATGTAGTGTGCATAGGTGTTGGGGCTCTCCCCCTGCCATGTGGTCCTGGGAGAGGGGCCCCTGGGGGGGAGGCACGGTGTTTCCCTACCCCCTGGTCAGCCTCGTTCCCCATTGGTTGGTTTGTGTTCCCCTGCACGGGCAAGGACCCTCGGGTCCCGTGATTGCCACAGTTCCTCGGCAGAGCCCGGCCATGCGGCTGGAGAAATAAACATCTCTGAAACATCTATCAAGAATTGGTCCATATATATTTCTTTTCCATGGGCCTCGTTGTTTGATACGCATGTTGCAGTTTCCCCACGGTAACAAATGGTAGAGAATGCAGGCAGATCGATCCCCGATCCCTAAGGACAGCAACTGATTTGTGAGTAAACTCTGGATTTCTCTTCTTGTTTTTGTTTTGCTGTTCCATCTCTAAATTATGGAGGAACTGTGGAAAGACTCTTGGGTCTCCGAGCTGCATATGGACATTTATCTTAAACTTGAAAAGATTCTTGAACAACGATATGTAAATTTTTGCTTAATTCAAGCTCAAAAGGAACTGAAACATTTCCTTTCATGATTGTTTAAGAACTTTTTCTACGTTTCTTGGGATTTAATTCTTACCAAAGACTTTTGGAACACCGTTTGGACACAGTTAATTTCTGAGTCAAAATATATGCTAATGGAAGAATATTTTCATGAATATTATTTAATTACCGAGACTGTTGAGCAATATCAGCTGTGTCTTGGTGAAGGAAAGCCTGCCTCAGAGTCCGTGTGATCCAGACCACAGGGACCGAGCGCTCTCTGGGCAGCAGTGAGGCAGATCCCGCGCACGGGCGGAGCGGTGCGAGCTGCAGTGTCGGCAGCAGAGCGAGGCGCGGTGGGAGTGGGGCGACCCGGTGGTGCCCGCCCAGCCCAGTGCAGCGTGTGGTGGAGTGAGCCCCAAGAACGCCTGACCGAGAGGGGCGGCGCGCGGGCGGCAGCTGGTGGCGGTGGCGGTGGAGTGGAGCCGAGCCTAGCCGAGACATGCGCCGGAGCAGGGCGCGGGGGAGTTGTCGCTCGGGGGTCCGGCCAAGACATGGGTGCAGCCCCAGGCAGCGGCAATGTAGCTGAGAGCAGAGGCGGCGGTGTGCAGGGAGCTGAGCAGCACGGCCCGGCCCGGCCCGACCCGTGCGGCCCCGAATGCGACCCTGGGAAGAGCGTGCAGGCACGAGCAGCCCCGGCGGCCCCGGCAGCACTGGCAGTTACAACGTGGGAGCCAGCGAAAGCGAAAGTAAAAACGCAGCAAGACAGAAAACAGCAGCCACTCGGAAAAAGGAAAAAATCACTGTAGCTAAGGTTTTAGGAATAGTAAAATGGTATAATGTTAAACAAAATTATGGTTTTATAACAAGATGTGACAACCAAGAAGACATATTCGTTCATAGAACTGCTATTAAAAAGAATACCTAAAAATACATCCCAAGTTTGGGAGATGGAGAAGTGGTGGAGTTCAAAATTGTGCAAGGTAGAAAAGGTTTACAAGCAGCAAAGGTCACTGGGCCTGGTGTTTCTGTAAAAGGCAGTATATATGCTAAAAATCGTAGTCATGGTCGACAATATCTCCATTATAAGCCCCCCCTACAGTCTCCTTTTCCTAATCCCACCTTTCCCTTTTATCCTATATCCTATTACCCCCAGTGTATTCCCAATCCATTTTTTCACCCATGGTTTCCCTCACAAAACCATGCCTTTGCCAATTGTTTCCCCAAAAAGCCCTTTCCAATGCCAAGTGGGGGATGAAGAGAGGGAGGGAAGGAATTAACTATTGTTGTTTAGAGTTCCAACAGGTGCAAATGGAAGAAACCCTCTCCTGCCTCAGTTTCCCTACAAAGCATGCTCGGAGAGTCCTGTCTCCCTTCTGTCAGCCTTAAGATGTTCCAGAGAATCTGTTTGGACATTTAAGGACTCAGGAGGGTGGCTTGTTTTGTTTTGAAACTGTTCTTGTTATGTTTATCCAGTTGTTTTCAATGTTAAGTTTTAAATCTCTTTTTGTTAAAAATAAACGGGTGAAATGTTGGGGCCCTCCCCCTGCTATGTGGTCCTGAGAGAGGGGCCCTGGTGGGGAGACACGGGGTTTCCTTGCCCCTGCTCAGCCTCGTTCCCGTTGGTTGTTTTGTGTTCCCCTGCATGGGCAAGGACCCTCGGGTCCTGTGATTGCCTCAGCTCCTCAGCAGAGCCCCGGCCATGCGGCCGGAGAAATAAACATCTCTCTGAAACATCTATCAAGAATCTGTCCATATATATTTCTTTTCCATGGGCCTCGTTGTTTGATACGCATGTTGCAGTTTCCCCACTGTAACCCGTAGGTATAATCCTTGCAGCAGCTTTTGTTCCATGAGGTGTCTGGATTTTATTTAAGCAGACATCCTGTCTGTAGGTCAGCTTCAAACATTAGCAATTTCACATGCAGTAATCTGACTCCATAATTTGAAGTCCTTAGAAATACAACTCCATCAAGCCCTTATACTGCTCTGATTTAAGGTCAAAACCACTTCTCCAGTGACTTTGTCATTTCCCCTAGGACAGAGCTGCATATCTCTTCTGCATGATCAGAGATACCCTATTTGCTCAAAATGCTGAGCTATGGAGGAGTAATTGCTTAACCAAGGAACAGGCATCCTTGGACGTGAAAAAAAGCCTGACCTACAATTTAGGACTCAGAAAAAGGAATGATAGATCTGGTTGGATTAGATACACCAAAGGGAACTTGTGTAGATTCACAGTCGTTCATGAATGAGTTTTAGGCCTTGACCAGAACAGTGTTTAAATTAGGACTTGGGCATTTTTTTAAAGAACTGTTGGCAGGCACTGACCTAACTTCACATTGGGTAGCCACAATTGCTACGAGCTATGTGGAGCTTCGCTGTTCCCTTCTTACAGTCTAACATCAAATTTTAATCACAGGTACTTTTAGTTAATATATTTACATTTTAATTAGAAGGGAAACATATATGTGCTTGCACAAGTAAGCCTAGTGGGAAGCATAAGGAGTTTATTCTAGACCAGGGCCTGTCTCAGTTCTCTCTCTATCTCAGGATTTCTGCTGAGAATGCAGGAAGAACCTCATAAAGCTGAAACATCCTGCCTTTCTTAACTCAAAGTGACAAATAACACGACTGTTACTGCCTGGAATTCCCATGTGCTCAGCCTAACACAAATAAAGATTTGGGAGCTATAGTATCAAACCTAATGTCTACCAGACCAATTATCTTGATTCTGCCATTTATCAGAAAAAATGTATAGTAGGTAAAACAGAGTGAGCTGCCACAACCACGGGAGTCCTGATTCCAGTCCTATTCTAAAACCTTTAGAGTGAATGCATGATAAAACACTGCATATGATATTAAGGGGCTTAGGTACTGAAATGAGAGAATGCATGTAAAATTAAACCTATAGCACTAATGGAGGTTTAAAGAAAGTAAATATTATTACTTGCCCTGCCACCTGCTTGTATGGCTTTTTCTGAGATACAAGCTGTTTAAAAAACACCATTTTCCTGAGCCATGCAAACATGAGGAGATAAGTAAAAGTATTTTAAAAGCATGTGGCTCTTGGACACATGAGCATCAAAGAAAGAACTAGTACACCATCTAGGAAAGTCCTGGAAAACAGCAAACTCTGACTAGAGATCTACTGTCAAAAAAATCCAGCTCTCCCAGTGATTCACCAGTAGTTAGTGGCTATTTGTACTTTGTGTGTTCCAGAAAAGCAAGCTTGACAACAGTATCCAATTAAAAATTGTTTGGTTGGTTGGTTTTCTCCTTCAGCTTCCTTTCATTTTCCTAAATACCACTGGTATTTTAAACCTGTGCATACTTATAACACTACTGAATATCATAAAACAAAAAAAAATTAATTTCAGGCTTATACAAGTTCAGTGTGATCTTTGGCCTAAATTCCCCCACTAAAAAGGAATACTTACAGAGCTTTTCAGGCCACCTAGTTACGTCACCATTGATCAACACTTTAATACTTAATAACAATTATCTGTGATGACTCTGCATAAGAATGTGAAAGGATAGAAACCACCAAGTCAGGCTAAAGAGTTAACCTTGTTTCTTCTCCAAGAGCAGTAGATGTTAGATGACAAATATAAAGGGGTATCTGCCCCCACTGTATCCTATAATCACTTCCAAAAACAATCATCATGGTTAATAATCTGGATACCTCTTCTTTATTAGCTCCCTTTTAATTTCATTTTTATTTTTTTAGACTTAAGACACTATAAACATGCGAAATACATGCAATGTGAAAAAATATTTTTTACTTTATTTCTCCTCCTATAAATTTCATTTTGTGTATATTGATTCTTGCATTTGACAAAATACTGCTCATTGCTTATTGCGATGCCGAGCCTCAAGGATAGCTCAGGGGGAAGGTGCAGCGTCACACGAGTGACGTCCCTTGACGGGTGGGTCACAGCTCTTTTACAGCAGGCTCCTCACTCTAAGAAGCACACCCCGGGCTCGGGTATGAAGCGCGTCAGCAGAGAAGCAGGAGAGGACACTCTGTATAGGTTCCACGAACGGGGGTTTATTGAAAGTGAAAATCCCACGACAGAGTGACACGGACCTGAGGCTTATCAGGGGTTTTATACTGGGGATCGGAAAGGTGGGAAAGGGATTACAACCAATGGGATTCAGGGTACTGGGCGGGGTCTAGGGAAAGGGGACCAATGGGAATTACATAGAGGAGGGACTTAGGGAAGGAAACAATGGCGTGTTGAGTACTAAGGAACTTTTTAGAATTTACATATATTAACTAAGGGGAATGAATATATATTAGACTCATGCATAAAACAGGCAGGAGAAAACATGAGCCAATTGTAGGAAAACATGCAAATCATAGAACTGGGGAACTGTGGGCTCTCACCCTCACCACGGAGTGAGCAGCTTTAGACTTCGGTGCTTGACCACTACAGCTTAGTGTTGGTGTCGTTTTCGGTGGACAGAGTGGCTGCAGCCATCTGCACTGCCACAGCTTATTCAAATTCTTTATAACGTTCTTGATTTGGCAGACCAGCATCACATCTCCTTTTTACTCATCTATTTTATTTTCAGGGTACCCCATTTAATATTAACTTGATCTTTACTTAACTTATGCTTTTGGTTATCTACTTTATCCTTTTTGCCTTATGCAGTTCCATTGTCTCTCTGTCCTCGAGTGACCTTGGGAGATGGAATAATCAGAATTACGTTTTCTATTTAACATATTGCTACGTTATGGGCTTATATAGGGAAAGAAGGTTTTGGGGGTTTTTTTCAGTGTACATGGAGTGCTGCATAGTGGACCCAATTTCCACACAATTATCTCTTTATGTCTGAATAAAAGAGAGGAAATTAAATACATGGTAACTATAAGAGTAAGTTCTTACCTAGTTTTTATCAGATGTTGGGGTTTTAAAACCAGAATATTTTGTGAAATAGAGCTGAGGCTAGGAAGTTAATGAGAAATATAAAAAACAACCTGGTCTTTTTACTGACAAGCAGAATCTATCTAATAAACAAAGTAACAGTCACTGACCCGAATGCACATGGAAAAAAATGCAGGGATTTATTTTCTCGATGGGGTCCATGGTAAAAGAGAAGAGCAACATACAGAGAAAGCTAAATTCTTATCTAAGGATATATGAATTAAAGAGACTAAACTGAACCAGTTGAATAGAACTGACCTACAGCTGCTGGAAATCCAACCCATTCCACCCCCTGGTGAACAGTTATAGAGTCCATATCTTTCAGAAGACATTTCTATTTTCTCTAGAAGTGAAAATATTAATACGTAATATTCATTAAAATCATAAATACAAATGTATAATGTATTTATAGTGAATAGTTTTTAAAGGTATATTACTATATGGCACATTCCATATATGTTGTATATATTATTATATTATTTTTCAACAATATTTATTGTATTTGCATAATAAGTTCATGTATATCCACACAACATATTTTCAGGCTTGTAGATTTTCATGTAATGTTTTGCTCATAACTTATGTGAGATATAGCAGTAAAATTGCTCTAATGATCAATAAACTTGTTTAAACCTCCAGTACTGACTGTGCTGTGGCAGCTCCACAACTTTCCAGCTGGTGGAAATCTCAGCTGGCAGTATCCTTCCTGGTTCAGTGTGTACTTTGTCTTTGGGTGTGTGTTGCCAAGATTGGTGCTGGCATTTGAGTTTTCTCTGTTTAGTGCAGGACAGAAATGAGATTAAGAAAGATTTTGTTGAGGGTTATAATGTGATTCTAGGGAGGGATTTTACTGTTCCCAAGGAAAAAGTAGCCCAGCAATCAGAAATGAATCAAAATAAACCAGCTTGACTGGAAGGTTCCAAGTTTAATTTTCTAAGATATTAATTCCATGTTTTCTTTATTTTTGGTCATGTTTATTTGGGGTTTATGTAGAAATTTTTCTTGATTGATGTGATACCCTCAGGATATATTTTTTTAGGATTTCCATCCAAAACTTTTAAAAGAAGGAAGGAAGAAAGAAATGTAGCAGTAAGAGCAATTATGGAAACAGAGTGGAAAGACAGAAAGAAGGAGACTATATGTAATGGTGCTGCTGTTTGGGAGTACATTTATGACATTTACTGTGAAAACAGTTATTGGGTATGTTGCATGTTATAAAATCATATTAAACACTATGTTCTACTGTAAGTTTAATTTCTGAAGTACTTTGTCTTATCTGACATTGGTGAGAAGGCTGGAAGTTTGTTTTCAAGTCATGTTCTGAAGCTTTCAGATTGATGATGGAGCACAAAGCACAAAATATTTTGATTTCTTCTGGACCTATTTGTTGTGTCTGTGCTTGTTTCCTTGAAAAAAATCAAACAGCACCTCACCTGAACACATTAGCATAGTAAGTGTAAAAAATTTTAATTTTTTTAATGTTTTTCTCCTCTTACAGTCACTCACATTCAGGAACTCCCCAAGCCCTCCTAATCAAATCTCTGTGAAAACCTAGACTAAGAAAAAAAATTGCTTAGAAATTACTTTCATGTACAAGAAAGCAACGGAATATGCCTGACAACTTTTACATTTAATTTCTTTCATATGTGTACCATTTTTCTCTTTACCCTTCTGTTTCCTCTCTGGTAAGGAATTACACATTGCCACCACTCTATCTGCAAGGTCAAGAGAACAGTAACAATGGACCAGTGACAGGCTGAAGGTTTGAGCAACTAAAATTTAGCTGTGACCTTCATGGAAAAGCTGAGTCCTCCCAAGGCACAGAGAAAAGCGATAATGAGGTACAGGTTAGGGTAGTGAATTATTTTATGAAGCCCATGAAATTTAGCCTAAAGTTTTCAGGGCAACAGGTTTACCGGGGAGGAGATACAAAAACATAAAAGAAAATAATAATCAAATATGCTGCTTAAATAACTTCTCCCATGCACACAACCCTTTGTAAAATATGTTGTATTTGTGGACACATGGGAGCAACATTTTTGAAAGTTATTTGCAGATATTTTCAGATGGCCTGAAAAATTCAGTTATTGTTCTGTTCCTAATAAGCAATAGCCAGTGCCTGCACAGATCGTTAGGTAACACAGCTAAAACATGACAGATTCTGAAGCCAAGGTCACAGAAAGGAACAGTATTCATGCTTGGAGACTTCGGGGTCTTTGTTTCCTTACCCCAACAGCTCAGCAGTCACAGGCAGGGGGCAATAAACAGCAAGAGGTTCTGGCTCACCCCCATGGATTGATGTTCTGCCATCACAGTGTCTTAATTAACATAGCTAAACCACTCAGATGCCTTCAGTCTTACTGCCAACTGTTCAGTATTCAAGATATTATCGAAGCAATTCTAGTGCAAGTGTAAAGTTAAAGATTAAAATCCTTTTAGCAAACATTTTTGCTGTGTGTATTGGATGTTCATGTCCAGGTTTTGACTGTGGGGAGGGTGCAGTGCTCTCTCTGAGAGGCCAGGAGCTGCCCTATGCCAGATGCAGCTCCTACGGGACATGGCTGAGCCCAGCAGCCACACTGGTGGTTCATCTAATGATAACACATTCAAGAAAGGCCCAAAACACCAGAGAGCAGAGAGGAAATGAAGTGTTAGACAGAACAGTGAAAACACCAGGGTCAGAGGAGAAGGGAAAGGTGGTGTCCATGCACCAGAGCAGATGTGGCCCTGTGGAAGCAGGTAGATACAGGAACTGCATCTGGTGAAGAGCCCACTCCAGAGCAACTTTATCCTGAAGGACATGGGAAGGACTCACATTGCAACAGGAATAAGTGTGAAGATGAAGGAGCAGCAGAGAGGAACAGTTATGAACTGACTGTACCCCCACACCCTCTGTATTGCTTGAGCTACAGAAAGGATACAGATGAGTTATGAGTGAAAAAGTGACATGAAGGCTAATAGAAAAATGGAGGCAGGGGTAAGTTGTTGTTTTAATTTGTCTCTATTTTTCACTACACATGTCTATTTTAATTGACAATTAATTACATTAACGCCCCTAAATCAAGTCTGTTTTGCCAAGGATAGTAATTTGTTGCTAATCTCCCTGTCTTTATTTTGAAACTCATCATCTTTTAAATCTTATCATCTCCCCTTGTCCTCTTGAGAAGGATGAGTGAGAGAGCACCTGGGTGGGCATTTGGTAGCTGATGCAACTTATAAGCGAGACTTAGAAAAGTTCAGACAAATACGATAAACATATCATTGAAAACTAAATACTCATCGCAAAATTTTCAGGCTTCACATTAAATGTTCCGCATTTGGAAAACTCCAGGGAGGAGTGGAAACACATTTTTGCATGAAATTATCTGTATTCTGTTGAAGTTATTAAGTATTTGTAGATGGCCTAGAAGAGACAGCAAGATTCTTTATTCTGATGGGGATTCAGGTTTTTTATCCCAACCCTATTTTTCAGTGTCTCTAATTGTGACTTTGACTCTTTTCAGATTAGTGATTGGGTATCTCAAAGATTTTTGTGCTTAGTTTTGTGGTGAACTTTTCTCTAGGCATGGCACACATCACATTACTGAGGGCCATAAAACATATGATGTCTTTAAAGATGGATTTTCATTGCAGAACTCATATCCCTATACACTAGTAAGAACTAGCAATACAGGTACCTAAAAAATGAGACGTGAAAACTCAATAATAGAAATTGCTTTCATTGACATTTGAGTTTATTCAACCCTTCCCTTTCTCTCTGTTTTTTACCAAAAAAGTAGAGAAGCTCAGAGCTACAGCAATATCCCTGAACTTCTACCAGTATGCTGTTTGTAAGTAATGGCTTCCATTTCCAGTCCCCAGCATTTTTCCCTATGCCATGAATCTGAAAACAGACAATGGAAACCAGTTGTTCCTGTAGAGTTACAAATGACTTTGTACATGAGAACAATATTTGCTGTGGAACAGCATTTTCGATCTTCATGATACATATCCATCCCATATTCCCTAAATATTCTCTAAATTTTGGTTCCTCCCACTCAATTTCATCATTTCTGTTAAAGGGGTTTTGTTATTGTTTTCAAATTTGGCTAAATATATATAGCATAGTAGGCATTTACAAAATGCTCAAGTGAAAAAAAAGGGTTATTGTGTGTATATATATATGTATATAAAATATATATAATATACATATTACATCCTGGTTTTAATTAGCTATTCCATTAAGAAAAATGTTGATGCATGTGTAGCTTCATATAATATATTTATACAAATGTGTGTAAAGAGAAATGTCCAGAACAGTCAGGGTTCTGTTTACTAGACTGATCTTTCAATATGAACTGTTCTTTCTTTGTGGAATACACTGCTCCTATCAGCAGTTTTTATAGATTAATTTCATTTGCAAGCTTTTTCTAAAATATTTTCTTTGTTGGAATATCTATCTAAATAGAAAGTATTTCAATTTCTCTTATTATTACTCTATTTGCATCCTAAATTTTCTAGTATTGCAAAACACATAGCAGCATATATTGACCAGGAATAGAGTTTCTGTTTTACAGTATTTTGTATTTTTTTTACATTTGAATGTATTCCCAAGACACTCAAAGTATCTCTTTCATTGTACCTAATTTTTGCACTAATATTTTCATCACACTAATATGTTGCTACAAAAAAAAATTGTTATCAAATACAAGGTTCTTTTTACTACAGTGGTCCTCTATAGCAAAATCTATTTTAAATTGAAGAGAAATAATAGATTCAAAACAGAAAAAAAAAAAATTCTTATACCTACAGAAAATAATTTTGTATATGTCACAAATCACTTTCAGAAGTGATTGGATTAGCCTCAGTTTGGTCTTTTAGCTCTGGAGCTGACATATCCTTTAAATGAACTTTGATTGATGAAATTTAACTTGGTTTATGTTTTGGTAATACAGGAATAAAACAGTACTGCTGATAAAAAGAAGAAGGCAGGAAGCTGTTCAGCTGTATCTCTTCTAAGTAATTTTTAAAAGATAAGATACAAGCACCAGTACAATTTGTAAAGTGCAGACTTTATTAGTTAATTTGGTTTAAATAACTGAAAAGTTTGATATTTCCCAAGGGCTTGTCCCTCTGCATAAATTAAATATAACAAATCTTCTAGTTAAGGAATATACTTCAAAGCCTGGTTTGGACAGTACTGGTATTAAAAAAAAGATGAGGACTAAAAGCTTATTCAGCATGCAGTCACATTTCTATACCATACACCTCCGCAAAGTCTTATAAAATTCTATTACAAGGCAATCAAATTTAATCAGCTAGTCAGTTTTTAGCTAAAGTCTTGCACATCTTAAACCTGTCACACTAATTCAGAACAGGCACTAGCTGTTTTCCATTCTTATTTTTAAATAAGATTTTTTAAATCTTATTTTGATCACATAAATAAGTGAACCAAAAGATTGCCTTAAGCCAGGCTGGTTTTCTTGCTTGTCATAAAAGCAACCATTTCCCTCCAATCTTCTTCTTCTTCACAGCTCTGTCATTGCAATACACTGAGACTACACGAACATGTGGAAAGGTGCACGTGGCTTAGTGCTTAGTGGAAGGATACAGGCTCTGTAGAAGGAAGGGCTTGGGAAGTTGTGAAGCGGGATTTGCCCCTTGTGTGAAACAGGTGGATTACATGAAGGTCTGTCTCTATGATTTGTCCAGAAATTGGTCAAGAACTTACGGGTAAAGGCTTGTGGGCAGCCCAGCACAGGTGCTTTTTTAGTCGGAATCCAATATAGACCTCCTGATCAGGAAGTAGGTATGGCCTCACATTCACAGGCCCTGTTTCTTATGGGGGACTTCAAACACCGTAACAAGTGCTAGATGGACAATACAGCAGGACTCAGGCAATTTGGAAGACTTTTATGATGCATTGAAGACAACTTCCTGGTACAGATAACTGAAGAACCAGTAAAGAAAGGTGCTCTGCTGGATCTGATACTTATGACAAAGAAAGAACTATTCAAGGATGTGAAAGTCAGGGTAGCCCTTGGCTACAGCAGCCAGGAGATAGTGCTCTGAATCCTAAGAGGAGATTGTTTAGTCCTTGGGAATGTGATGAAGAAAATCCACCTGGAATCTAATTCCAAAAACATGAAGGACAAGAAGGTGGTGAAGGGTAGTCAGCATGGATATAAGAAGGAAAAATCATTCTTCAACAACCTCAGTGAGGTGATGGTTTGACAGGGGAGAGCAGTTCATGCTATTTATCCTCAACTTAGCAAAGCTTTCATCATGATTTCTAATAAAATTCTAATAGAGAAGCTTACCAAGATAAGGACACAGTGAGGTGAATTGAAAACCCACTGAACAGCCACATCTGGAGAGTTAAGATGAGCAGTGAAGGGTTCAATTGGAGTCCTATCACTGGTGGCATAGCGGTCAATACTGGGACCGGTAGCGTTGAAACTTTTCATTAAGACCTGGAGGAGGAGATGGAGTGGACCCTCATCAGTTTCAAAAATACAGAACTGAGGGAGCTGGCTGGCACACCAGGTTGTTGTGCTGCCGTATAGAGCAGCAACCTGCTCGTTGGGTTTGACAAACAGACAGAGATGAATCACATAAAGTTCAGCAAGGGGAAACGCAAAGTTCTGCACATGAGGAGAAATAACCACAGTAACCAGTACACACTGAATAGATTAACAGCCACTGGTTGGAGAACTTTTGGGACAGTGCCTTTCAGGTGAAAATAGTAAACATTCACCACTAACGTATCTTAACTGCCTCACCCTCCTGTTCTCCTTGGCTGTAAGGTAGCAAAGGTCTTTCAGGCATTGTGTTCACTGGTGCAACATAAGTCCAAAAAAAAGTGTGGTGAAGATATTGCCATGTCCAAAATTGTTCATGCCAAACTTAATAGGTACACTAGGCAAAGATATCAGATCATCCCAACATCACTATGCAAACCATGTAAGATATTAGACTGGAAACTGACTTCATTCTGTTTAGATCAGTGTTTTACTCACTGATGCCTAATTGCAACGTATATTTTTAACACAACACCAGAAGCAAAACTGGAATTGGCAACAGTTTTCCACATATTTAGTCAGGAGGAGAGGAGAAGGAACCAGCTGTGGAGTTCCTGGAGGCAGAAGAACGTATGGAATAACTTTGTTCCTCCTTTCTGTGTCGTATAAGGCTGTGTCTTATAAGGTTGCTACTGAAGACATCTTTCCCAAGCGCTATATTAGCAAAAAAACATGTAGGAAGTTAGTAACAGTGAGAGATGACAACAAAGTGTGTTAAGCTTGGAGGCAGGCTGCAGAGCTGAATTCAGATGTGTAGGAAGTATTTTTTATGCAATGCCATTCTAATAGCTGATTTGATTGAACCTGATCAAATTACATCCCATGTGCCAGTGCGTTCGTGTGAAGAATGCAATCTTTAGCTAATTATTCAAGGAAGTCCATACTAAAGCAGTCAGACCACCAAAGGAGAAAGCCTGGGCTGGAAAAGACAATCCGTTTCAGCAGCTGTGCAAGACAAGCAGACATTCCTTTTTATTTCAGAAATTTTAAATGATGAGCTGCTCAAGGATGCAGAGAGGGAACAAACAAGCTAGGAAGAAGAAAGAAGGAAGGAAAAAAATCAGTGTACTAGAATAGTGAAATTGGAAAGTATGTACTGTTGTCTGCTAGGCACTGAAACCTAGGAAACCTAGCAAATAAACTTATACAACAGCTGTGCCTAATATTAGCATTTCTGCTGCTATCCAGATTAAATTTAAAACTACATGTTATCACATACTAAAGCATTTCCACCCATACTTTAAAAATATGTAAATCTGAAGGTAATGTCTCATATCATGCAATAATGTGTGGTCTGGAGGCAGAGAAGATGAAACTGAAATGTTTTGTGTTCTCAAAAGGAATTTTAAATGAAACCCGAATACTGTATGAGTCAGCCACAAAGAGAATTTGTTCTTATATCTATCAGTTCATTTGGTCCTATTTTTCAGCCAAGCAAAAGTATTCCCAGAGTACCTATTTTAAAACAAGTATCCAATTTTTTACTTAAAAGGAATGCTTAATGACTGTTTTGGATATCTCTGCTCCTTTAAAATCATACAGCACTAGTTACCACAGCTCTAGGGAGCAAACACTTACTAGCTGATAACATCTCTTGAGCCAGTAGTGGTTTGGGAAAAAGCATTTTCATACCCAAGAAAGCTGTGGCAATCACATCTTTATGTTACTATTATTTGATGTTCCCAGTCTAATTTCAGCTTCCATTAAATATTTCTTAGAGATAGGTGGGACTGAAGAATTCCTATTGTTGTCAAAACAATTTCTTTTAACATACTTTGAGATAATTCTTGATTATTTAATGTTGAATTTTATCTCCTGTGGTATGCTCACTTGGTAACCAGATGCAGTAAGAACACATTTCTTCTCCTGTGAGAAGCGTAACTCTATCAAGGAAATAGTGTAAAGCATCCAGCCTCATGCTGTCACTTTAGTTTCATATGGGAAAAAAACCCTATGACATGAAAATTCTTTGGGAGGTGTTAAGGGTTTCAAAGACAATGCTAGTACCTAAAAGCAGACTATGGCCTGGTCTAATCCAGTTCCTATTTTTATTTCTTTTCTCTGACAGAGCAGTGGTCCAAAATCTTTCTAAGATCACCTTTACACCAGCTTTGGTCAGTATCCTGATTCAACCAAAGTACACAACAATAACATAACTCCAAATTTAAGGCATTTCCAGAAGTGGAAATTATTTAAATGATTTAAAACCATTTTCTCTTGAACTTAAGGCTTCAGAATAGGGTTTCCTAAGACCCCAGTTGCAGTTTGATTCTATTAATGTCTGTGGGGTGACCACAACACATTCCAGGACTTATGTTTTCTGCCAGAAAATTATGTCTCCTTGACAATCCTCAAGCAGTGATTATTCAGTGTAGCTTATAGGGAGATAGTGGATAAATAATTTAAGAATTGGAAGATTTTTTTCAGCCTCTGTCATTCAAATCTGCCCCATCTAATAGAAAGTCTTAGGTTTATTTGAATAGAAGACTGAGACTATATTGGTGAGATATTTTAATGGTGAGAATTTTAATAATAGTTATTGGGGTTTTTTTTCCTAAATTGCTTTCCAGTAGGGAATGGGTTGGGAATGGGAGGTAAATTTTGACCTTTTCTTCCATAACTCAGCTGGTAAACCAACTAGTAAAAGCTTATAAAAATGTGGTATCCAGGTTACAATGATTCAAATTTATGTTTGATTATCCTATCTTTCCACCTTTTGAAGAAAGCATTGACAGTTTAAATTAATTTTCTTGTCTCCAGATAGATGGACTGAAATATCAGTTTGTGATGAGTTTGAAGTGTAATTGGCATGGAAAGCACTGGATGATCATTCCCTGAAATGCTCCTGGGTAATTTCCAATTTCTTAACAGGGAATTGTATGCCCTTAATACCAGAGACTCATAAAAGTGTAAATGGTGCAACTGTTCATCTCTCCAGATATTCAGATCCTGTGATGAAAATGAGAACCGTATTTTTGCCCTAGAGGAAATGCAGGATTCATATTTTTCACCTGTGTGTTCGAGATGTACACAGTGGGTCTAAGTCCCTCTAACATTTTGCTGCACTCTGAAAATTTTCATATAGCTTTACATATCTTTAATATCTGTTAATTCCTCAGAAATATTTCTGAGACAACTTCATTTGCAGTTGTCCCCTGTATGTGTGACACAGTCACATGCCAGGATATAAAATTTCTCTGCTAAACTGAAGAATAATATATGGCAATGTTTATCTAAGTTTGATTAACGCTAATTTCTACAGAATTAGTACAACATTAATGTATCTTTAGAATGTCTTCTCTCTTATTCACATTGTCTGGTCTTGTTCTTTAAATTGAAATAAATGGCTTGTTATCTAAAGGACCATCAGGTTCTGCAAAATAATTTATTTTAAATAATAATTTATTTTGTATCTGTCATACTATTTTCTCTTTTTCATTTCATTTCCAAACTACTTTTTTATTAAAAAGAATTTAAAATCTGGTGAGGATTCTTAAATTTTCTAGATATATTTGCTTAAAGCAAATATGGTTAAAAATAGTTATTTATTTTCTCATGATCCAGTTCCAGATCTTTGGACAGCAGATCAAATTACCAATAAGTGGATTAAATGGAAGTCATGATATGTAAAATAGGAGAGCTGCTCCATAATACAATAAGAAATAGGTAAAATTCAATATATGACAAAACAATTTCAGAGGCAATTGCTGAACTCTGAAAAAACACTTAAATATACATGCAATTATGTATTACATGTTTATGGGACAGTTAAAGAAATAGCCATAAAAATATTTTCTTTCCTCGTAGCTAATTCTGCAAAACCATTTAGTAGGATTTTCCTACTTATTAATTTCTCTGAGAGAATTTTATATTTGCCAAATGTTCAGAAAAAGCATCAGCTACTTAAATATCTTCAATACTGATGTGTATAGTTATTTTTTTGTAATGCATAAATGCTTTGAAGGATTGCCTACTCTGAACATTTCCTTTTGACTGCTTCTTACAGCATCAGTGAGGAAAGAGTGATTTAGGATTTCCCAAGAATCCCACTTAATCTTTCCAAAAGTGAATTGGTCTCTCGTGTGTATTATATAAATAAATAGCTAGTGTAGAAGGGCTAATTTCCAAAGAAAATGTCACCTTTCCACTTGTCTTTTTGATTGCAAGTAATTATACTTGCAAATAATTTTTGGTTTTTCACAAGTACTTAGATGTCTAAATACCAGATTGCGCCCACCAAAAAAGTAATTCGACTCAAATGTACAATGAAATGAGCCCTCAATCAATTACAGATTTGAAAATACAAACACAGAAGTGGAAATTTAGCTACAATACAATTGAAAAGGAGAGAGAAAAGAAGAAATCCTTATATGGCAAATCATATATTGCATTATTTCTGTCTAACCACGATATTTTTATTTAGAAATTCCACTTAAGAGCAAACAACCACAAAGCCCTATCCCAAGATTTTTCCATGAAAATAATAATCCTGCATCTTATACTAATAAAGCTTAAAACATAAATAGCCTTGGCACTCCCATAGGACCATGCAAGATTCTAGCCAGAAACAATTGCAATTTTCCCACAGAAGTTAGATTCAGAAATCAAGTGATGGTTTTCTTGCCTTGCACCTGTTCAGGTACTGACATTTCTGCAGAGTGGTTGTGAAAAAATTACCCTTCCAAGTCAAGGGTATTTTATTATTGATTCATATAATTACTAGACAAAGGGTAAAAAAGAGAAGTGTCAAAACACCATTTGTGTCTGCCATGAAGTTTTCTATCGTAGAGGGACATTAAATCAGCACCACTTTTGGAGACTTTTAAGGAAGTGGAGTACCTGAACTAGAATCCTTATTCCTATAACTTGGCTTATTTCTATAGTTTTCTTCTTTGATTTCCAAAGGTTTCTCCTGTATATCAACCACTTCATTCTCAGAATCACCTACTATATGAGCCAGCACATTAATGTGCATGGCAATGTCTCAGATGTTTCTTCTGTAATTGCTTTGCAAGAAAATGTTACAATTTCTCATTTCTGGAGAATGTCTCAGGCTGTTCTTTTACCTAATGATCACAGACTTCCCAAGTGAGTATTGACTTACGACAATATCATGCTTTAAGAAAACTGTTATAAACTTCTTGTTGTTTTATAGCATCCTGGTTACCACATTTATTTCCTAGCAACAGAATAATATTTCCCAGTGAAGTGAAATCATCATCAATAGCGGAAATATTCAAATGACAGAAAGCTGATCAGAAGAAAGATTTAAGATAGCAGTATCAAGCTGAGTAAAAGATTTAGGAGCAGAAGTCACACTGACTTCCTATTGCTTATTTTTGAAAAACATCCCTTACTTGATCGTGATTTTTCTTGGGCTCACAGCTAATTTCTCTGACTTTCCTCTGAGCATTTGCTGATTTTGCTGTCCCTCTACACCCACCACTTCCTCTACCAGTTAAATACTGTGATGTGAAAACAGAAAGGAATTTTTCAAAAAATGTTTTTCCATTAAATAGCAATGATGTATCAGCTGTAACTTTTAGTGGCAATGTGTCTGTTTTCACAAAAATTTCACTAGAATACTTCCCAGGTCTGGAGTCAGAAACAGGGGGCAAGACTCATTACTCAAGAAGCACCCTAATGATCGGCTCTAAATTGAACGCATTTGGGTGGGTGTGGCTGTTAGACTTCTGCCCTGGTTACCACTGGCAGCTTGCAGCATCCCAGTGATTCCCCATCCCACCGGCCATGAAGCAGGAAAGTCCTCTGGCTGCAGCACTGCCTTCCTACCCCTCTCCCATTGCCCAGATGGGGATGAAGGGCCAATTTACTCCTCACATCTCGGGACTGACTCTGGAAAACACAGCTGTGCAACCCTCCACACTACAGATGAGGACAACTCTGGTGGAAGGATTCCTTTTGAAGGAGTTCTCAACTTGCTCTGTTCTATGCCAGAAAAATGGCTTAACCACAGAACTGTTGACTGAGAAGAGGAATGGAGGAAGCAGTGTCATTTGCTTGCTTGTTTTTTGGCATGTCACTGAAACAAACAAACAAAGAATTTTCTGTGATACCTGAAGTTTGGTTTTGAGTTTATTATTTTTCCATGATGTAGGATTCTTGTTATCTAGCCAGCTGTACTTAATATGGAAGACATACTGACAGCCAGTCCTTCCCAAATTTTAAAATCCAAAAAATAACACCTCATGCAGTAAAATCCACTGAAAACATATCCGTGAATTTATAAAACATTTACGCACCACTATATTCTCACACTGAACAGGGAATTACTGTACCAGCTTTGGATGATAGATACCATATGTGGAGACTGTCTACAGCCATCCTAACTTCCTGAAAATGTCCTGTCTTACCTGCTTGCTCTCTATAGTGAGGTGCAGCTGGTGGATTCCCTTGGCAAATGGAATGGCTGTTCACCAGCTGATGGCTATTCTCAATTAGAAGACTGTCCTGGTGCCTGCAAGAGCAATTTGTAATGTATATGGGCCTTGATTCCAATACAGAAGTCAGAAGTGCACTTTCCACTGAACTCAACAGGCTTTAGATAGAGCATTCATTGCTGAAAAAGGATCTGGCACAATGAATTCAAATGAAAACAGGAATGGTTACAAATATATGAATAACCTGTGGAAAATGTAAAATTCCCCAATTAACTGTGTCAATAATCCAGATGCTGCAGTTGGAATAAATTTCATTATTACTTACCAAAAGAAGAAAGTAAGAGAAAGTAATGCATTCAACACACTTTTCTATTCAAGTTTTTTCAATATGTTTTTATAAATAATTGCTATTATTATTTATGTACTGTGAAAATTATTCCCCTTTCTGCACTTTTCACTTGACATAATACTTTAAGGTTGTATCAATGTAAGACCAAAGCTTCTCACTTGGAAAACAGAGCTGAAACATGAAGGTTTTATGCTTCAAGGGCACATTGATGCAGAAGTCTAATGCAGAACTGATGCTGAGATACAGGCATTTGCTGAGGTCATCCACCTTGGTACAGTGGCTTCCTATAAATAGGGAAACATGAATAATTTACTTATGTATGAAGTAGCTGATAACTCTTTACTGTAGACATAAGTTGAAATATGTGTTTGATGCTATCTGTTACTGAACATTGACTGCAATTACCAAAGATGGTCTTGCTAAAACCAACATTTGATATATATTTTTTAACCATAAGACCAAACACTTCAACAAAATGTCCTTTTTTTCAGAATTATTTAGTAAAAGCAACCTTCCTAAGAGAGTGAATGTTTATATGTGTGCATGTATGTTTTGTGTGTAGAACTTCAATATTACACCATCACCAAAACTTCCATCTTTCTACAAACCTAGGAACAATTATTTTTCCAGGGACATAATTCTAAAATCTCAGTAACAGGCAAGAAAAAGATTAAATCTAGTCTTTACTTGGAACAGTAGACATAAAGCATTTTTCACAGTTCTTCACATTTAGATATATATATAAACATACATATATGAACATATGTATATTTGTTTTTACATATATGTGCATATATGTATAAATTTATGGACATATTAATTATTTAATTATAGTTTAAACCTATTGGATATTATAAAACTGATCTGATACAACTTAAGATCTTATAGATGTACAAGACCTATCTATCCAGGTTGATGCCTTTGTAATTCACATAAATGTTAGTGCTCTGTGGTTTGGGGTTTTTTTCACATTAACTATAGGTCCCAGCACCACCCTTTATAAAGCAGTCTTAGGTATTGCTCCTCCAAGCCAGTGACAGAGTTGGTCACTTTCCAATCATCTTGGCATGGTACCTCAAAGGATGTCCTATGCTGTAGGAGTGAAGAAAATATAGATTTTGAAGGGAAAGCTAGGACTGGATGGGGGAAAGTGAATTTATAGCAGCAGGAGCAGCAAGAGCAAGAACTATCTATCCCTAAGAATAACTTCTTTTTTTTCCCTTGTGGTCTTTGCTATGGCAGGATTTCATTTGCCAGTATTTCTGAGAAGTCTGTAGCTAAGCCTGTGTGAACTAATGGAACAAAAATAAATTGTTTCAAATACATTTTTGTCTTTATGTATGGAGGGTTTTGATTAAAATTAGTACTTATTGTCACTGGAGTAATGGTTATCATTAGGAATGGAACACTAATAGGAGTGTGACTGTGCACCATCCTGTTGTACTAGAAAAATTGGTGCCTTTTTCTTAGACAAAACATTACTTAAAACCGTAAGAAGAATATCCTCTGTAGAGAACAACTAATTCCCTACCCTTTAGACAACAAGGAACGAATAGCTAAGACAGATAACCGGTATCATACAATTAGATCTTCAGAATAATTTTTATGCTCAGTTTTACTGAATCCATAGCAATGGACATTTGATTTGTGGCTTTATCACAAGCATCTTGCAAAGACATTTAAAGGGGAAGAGCATAACAGGTCTTTGGATATTTTGTTACATGAACCATAAATTCTAAGTAGACATGAAAATATTCACAGTACTACTTCTCAGAAAATGGAAAATCAAGGACAGCTTCTGTCAGATAGGGGAAAGAGACTATAGCTATATATGTTATAAATGAGAATTTTCACTCAGTGTTATTCAAAGTCTTAAGACTAAAAGCTAGTGAAAAAGAAAAGTTATATGCTTCCTAGCCCAACATACAGAAGCCTTTTTCCTGTTCTTTCCTGTTTTCCTGATTTAAACAGGAATTTCCTGATTTACCTAGATTAAGCTGATTTTCTGTAAAATAGTGGAACATATGTGTGAGTATAGATTTGTCCTGGGAAAGCCTGCTGCAGTATTAACAGCTAAATTTTTAGGGACTGAAACACCCAAAAGAATTCTTAAACATCACTAAAATCCAGTCATATACCCTTTGACATGCCAACATCAAAAATATATTTCTAGGTCATAGTAGAGCCTGATTCCTGGGCTCAAGCCAAATGTTTTAGGTGTTTTAGTTCAATGTGTTTGTTCATACTGTTTGTAATTTTCTTCTACATCCTGTGTAACAAGTAAAAATACATATGCATTTTTTCCCAGTTAAAAGATAGTAAAATTCCAAAAATAAATAAATTCAAGTTAGAAATTACTGATAAAGGGAAAACCAAATCGCTTGTCATGGGTTCTACTTTTGCTCCTTATTTATAAAGTCAAGTTTGCCAAGTGGACAGTGTTCAAAGGAAGAGGAGAGAAGTAGATGTCCTTGGAAAATTGAGAAATGTCTCCACAACATGCTTTCTGCCATGAAAAATTTATATGCAAGAAGCAAGAATATATCATAATATGAATAACGTTTGCTGCCAGCATGTTCTGTGATGATGAAAGTGTGATTCATCACAATTGTGATCCAAGAGCCTGCTGGCCTCAAGATTTCTCAGGCTTCCATGGCTAGGAGATTGATAGAAGTATGAGGGCAGAAACTGTTCTTGGATGCCATGTTATGCCAAGGTTTCCTGTCGGCATTAACCTCCTGTCTCTTTGCTGTGCTTCTGCCAGCTACTACACTCCCATTACAATGCTGCACTTTTTCTTTAGCTTTTCACCATGAAGTGTGAGATGCAGGAGATTGACTAGCTGCTGAGCTACATAGGCATGGGACTTTTCAGAGCAGGAAAGATATTGCACTGTGCCACAGGCAGAACTGTTTCTACCCAGCTGAAGTCCAACAGTGCATTTTCCCTATGTTTATGTGCCTAGGAGGAAAATGTGGCCACCAGCACATGAAACAGTACAGCTCTGCAAAGATTCCACTTCTTTACTCCCTCTGGACACTTCCCAACTTAACTTCCTTTTAGAATGAATTATACTCCCAGAAAAACCAGAGCACAATAGACTTTGTCTGGCACTGCTTAAATTTGGGTAGTACTGTGCAACATTTTGGATTTCTGTTCTAGACAGTGTTTATTCCTGTCTTATTTTTCGTAGAAACAGATGTAGCTTCTTCTTTATATAACCATTTTTCATTATACTTCACCCTGGATAAATTTGCAGAAGTTCCATTAATTTCTGTCAGAGTAGGATAGAATATCCAACCCAAGGCTTAAAATTAAATTTGTTTTCTGTTGTATTCAATGTCATTGCAAATAGTGCAGAATTTTAGCTGAATATAAAAGCTGAATGGTCAGGTTCTTAACAGAGGAACCGTGTTTTCCCAATTATCCATAAAATACCTAACACAATGAAGATCAGTGATCCTAACTGCTCTGAGGCATATCAGGACACAACAACTAAATAAAATATTTAAAAATTTAATATAATAATAATAATAAATATAATTATATATATATAGATAATAATATAATATAATATATTATATATTATATATATTATATATTATATAATATATATAATATAAAAAATAATAAATAATATTAAAAATATTTCTGTAGATAATAAAACCACTCATACTAACTTCAAGAAATTTTGGTTAGACTCTTGTTTTTCATTAGAGATGGAGAATTTTTACACTGACTTATATTCACTTAAAATTATCTGTGTATACTGCTTCTATGTTTCACTTTTTTTTCTCCTTACTGCTCCTGTATTTGTCTGTAAATCATATTATATATTAAGAAATAATGCTGAAATGTTAACAAATACCTGAAATGTTAAATCCAGCTTACCATCCTTTGACATCTTTTTTCTCCATTGTTTGATGTGATGAAGATATAGTTTTAAAAAGAAAATAATCAATCAATATGATAATCCTTTGACAACTGTCAAAATTTCCTTTGTTTTGAATTGTAAATTGTGCAAATTGGCTCCAACTTTCCATCCAAATGGCTTGCTGCAGAAGATGTCCGTGTTAGAAATTGGGCTTGATTTGCTTTTAATGCGTGTAGTTTGTTTTGTGTACTGTTAAATCAGGCCATGAATAAAGGTTTAACTTTCTGGCATAAAACATACTTTAAAAGAAAATTCATACCATCTAAAATGAAAACAGATGAGATCCCAGCTCTGAATCTAGATTGATAAGAGCAGCTCACCATTGACCAACTTTATCAGTATTCCACCAAAGTATCATGTATTAAAACATTTGGTGTCCAAAGATCTGATCACAGAAAACTGATGAAAGTTCTCATTTACACCAGTAGAAATCCAAACACTTTGAATGTTTTGTTGATCCTTATTTAAAGAATTGCGAAAGTACAACATATGCTGGGCTTTCATCTTATATGAAACCTAAATCACTGGAGCACTATTTTATCTAGGTGGGAATGAACTACAAAGAGAAAATACAGTTCCCTAAGTCCTCTGCCCTTTTACTTTTAGTACATTTATTGCTCATACACAGAATAAGCTATCAACACTTGCTCATTATTAATATATAGACAGTGAATGGCCTGATAATGTTCAGAATACCTGAGAAAGGTAGAGAAAAAAGGAAGGAAGGAAGGAAGGAAGGAAGGAAGGAAGGAAGGAGGGAAGGAGGGAAGGAAGGAGGGAAGGAAGGAAGGAAGGAAGGAAGGAAGGAAGGAAGGAAGGAAGGAAGGAAGGAAGGAAGGAAGGAAGGAAGGAAGGAAGGAAGGAAGGAAGGAAGGAAGGAAGGAAGGAAGGAAGGAAGGAAGGAAGGAAGGAAGGAAGGAAGGAAGGAAGGAAGGAAGGAAGGAAGGAAGGAAGGAAGGAAGGAAGGAAGGAAGGAAGGAAGGAAGGAAGGAAGGAAGGAATTCAGAAGGGAATTTGGAAGGAATTCGGAAGGAAGGAAGGAAGGAATTCGGAAAGAAGGAAGGAATTCGGAAGGAATTCGGAAGGAATTCGGAAGGAAGGAAGGAAGGAAGGAAGGAAGGAAGGAAGGAAGGAAGGAAGGAAGGAAGGAAGGAAGGAAGGAAGGAAGGAAGGGAGGAAGGAAGGAAGGGAGGGAGGAAGGAAGGAAGGGAGGGAGGAAGGAAGGAAGGGAGGGAGGAAGGAAGGAAGGAAGGAATTCGGAAGGAATTCGGAAGGAATTCGGAAGGAAGGAAGGAAGGAAGGAAGGAAGGAAGGAAGGAAGGAAGGAAGGAAGGAATTCAGAAGGGAATTTGGAAGGAATTCGGAAGGAAGGAAGGAAGGAATTCGGAAAGAAGGAAGGAAGGAAGGAAGGAAGGAAGGAATTCGGAAGGAAGGAAGGAAGGAAGGAAGGAAGGAAGGAAGGAAGGAAGGAAGGAAGGAAGGAAGGAAGGAAGGAAGGAAGGAAGGAAGGAAGGAAGGAATTCGGAAAGAAGGAAGGAAGGAAGGAAGGAAGGAAGGAATTCGGAAGGAAGGAATTCGGAAGGAAGGAATTCGGAAGGAAGGAAGGAAGGAAGGAAGGCAGGCACACCTAGCGGGTCTCGAACTGAAAAAAACACACAGATTAAAAATTGTGACATTTTGTCAGGGGAAGGAATTAATTTAGGCTTGCATGGTCCACAGGGGAGAACTGAGCAGAATTCAGTTCTGGTTCTCAACAACTCTTCGTAAACATCTGAGTATTTTACTGTCTCCCAGGCTGAGCTCAGAATATACTTTTTGTAAACAAAATCCAAGAGACATCTTTAGGCCAGTTGCTGTCATAGACAAATTAGGACATATCAAGATTTTATCCACACCCAAATGTGGTCCTGCTCTTAAATGCCTTTCAGCCTCCTAGCCCTAGCAAATAGCAGCTCATTAATCCTCACTGCATTTCTTGCAAATCAAATGTTGTCTAAGAGATTATGTAGTTCACATAATACTATACAGAAAGTCTGTATCAGAGATAAAATGGGAAATCAAGTTTCCATTACCCCTGGTATGCAGTGGGAAAACGGGAGCATTTTCCCCTAATTCTAAGTGTACCTATATCTTTATTTGTATTATAGTATCACCTTTGATTATAATTTTTTCCTAATAAATGAAACATATAAAAATACCACTTTTTATCTAACTTTTTCACAGAAATAGCTCTAACATTGTCTGAATATAATAAAAAGGGGGAAATAAAATTAATGAAGCTTTTGAATTTTTTTAAAATAAGTACAACTTAACTTTAAAATTGATAATAAAATCGCAAAAAATATTTTAATCAAAGTGTTATGCATGAAATATATGAGTGAAATACACAAATATATTTTTGTTCTTGTTCTTTTTACTTATGAAAGAGATTTTTTGTTTTATTTCTTTTTCTGTTTAAAAATGTGACTAAATGAAAAGTCTCAAAGTTTGCCATGTAAAGGGAAAATAGTTTTCTGTCGAGTGTAATAAATATCCATTAGACTCAGAATGCTTTCAAATTTTTCACATTTGAACATGAAAATGCCTACTGTTGTGAGTCTCTAACAGAAATTCATGGACTGGTAATTTCTGAAATCAGAATATATGGCATGTAATTCATATAATAATAGAAATCTATAGCCAAAAAAAGTGTATAGATCCAATCATTGCTATTGAATTAGTGTGTGGGGTGGAGCAATTAAAGAAAGCATTTAACTTTCTCAAATATGATTCTCACAAAGTAAAATAAACCTTATCAACAAATAAATATTTAGCAAGGATATATTGATTTTAACACCACCATTATCTACCTTGTTGGTAGATATTCTAGCAGTGATTGCAGAAAAGTGAGTAAGTAGCTCACTAAAAGGCTGTCAAGTTTAAAACAAAAACCTCCAGTGAGCATTGCAATGCTATTTTAAAGGAACAATTCTTTTTTGGTTTTCCAAAGCTTTCATCATCAGAGTCTACAATCTACAACAGCATGATCTTTAAGACTCTACTGGCAAATTGGTGCTGATGTTAAAAATACATAAGAGAGACAGATACTTCTGTAAGTCGTCATCTTGCTTTTTTTCTGTCTTCGTCAATCACTGTTCATTGGCAAGTTGTTCAGAGAGTTTATGAAAAGTTCAGAGAGTGTATGAAAAGACATCCAGTTCAAACATTTTATGCGAGATTTGTAGGTGCTTGGTGTGGGTTCGGCAATCACGATGGGCGCCAGACTGTAAGAGCTTTGTGGTGGTTCGGTCGGGAGATCTCTATAAGCAGATCTTGGAACATGCGGTTTATTGCAAAGGGCGTGGGTATAGGGGCACTGCTTAGAGCTGCAGCTGGCAGCTCTGAGCAGGCCCAAGAGAGCAAGAGAGTAAGCGGGTAAGTAACGAGAGAGAGAGAGTGAGAGGAATGAGAGTGAAGAAGAAGTAGTAAGAGTGTGTAAGAGTGGAATGGTGAAGTCTTGGTTACAATACAATAAATCATCTTCTGTACTGAATATTCTAATTGTCACTAACCAATCTAATACAAGATACAAATCCTATAGCATTTACATACAGCCTATAAGAGTTCTTATATTACCATAGAGTGTTACATCTTAACTTCTAAAAACTACTCTTTGGACCCCTTCTGCTGAGCTAGTAGGGTCTGCTCTGACCCTTGGACCTGCCTGCAAGCAGAGGGTATTGTTCAATCAAGAGGGGATTATCTTCAGTGGCCATACCATTGTTTTCCAGTTGTTCAGTAACTAAGACTTGGTATCTCAAAGGTGGCCTTCATTTCGATGTCGCCTGTAGTTTTCATATTCCCAAAACCTTTTGTCAGGCAATCATATTTATAAGGCTTTCCTGTTTCATCTTCCCCAACAGAGATTCTCTGCCCATGAATTTATTTGAAAGTCCAAGCTTCTCTGTTGTGGGAGTAATTGATGCATATAGGTTTGCACATATTTAATGCCTACGATACAATTTAGTGTATTCTTTGTCTGACATCTGCAAAGAGAAAATCCTCTTGCAACTTCTCAGATTAGTTATTTTTTATATTGGAATGATGTGCCTTATTTGGGAAATCTTGTGCTACTAGCTAAAATTAGCAATCAGGTGTTCCTGTAAGTACATAAATTTAAAAACAGCACTGCCTGTTCTTGAAAAATCTAACCAGTTCTATTAAACCTTTTTTTTTTTTCTTTATCATAAAAAGCACTATAGGATCAAGCAATCTCCTTTTGGGACAGGCAGTTCAGCCAAGATAAGTTCTCCTGTTAATGATCAGCACAAAACAGCAGTGGATATGAATCAGTGAATTAAATCTTACTAATTCTAAGAGCTTTTCTTCCAATAACACTTACACTGCAATTCTTAATGCATAATCCAAAAGAAATAGAATAATTGAATTTGTTTAGAGTGTCAGATACTTTGAAACTCTCTAACTGTTACTAGCACTGTCAAACTTTTGAAACTTAAGAAGGTGCCTGATTTCCCTTGGGATAAAAACTTTAAAAATATGTTTGCCTGCTGATTTTTATTAATTGCTTTTGTATTTGAGAACAGTTTCCAATGCAGCATTTGTAACCTGGTTTCACAAATTGAAACTTATAAATGTACATATTGCTCTCATGCATATATTTATACATCAAAAAAGAAAAAGATCAAGTGCTTTAATTTCATAGTGATATTTAATACATATTCAAAGAAAATTATATGAAACAGATGTCTGCAATAGGCAGAGAATGCAACTCAATTCACTCAGAGTGTTTTTTCACTGACAAACAAAACTTTATTTTCTTTGCAGTAAGTCACTTTATCCAATGGTTATACCAAACTGAGTTTCTTGTCTTCTGAACAGCCCAGGGAGAAATAATAAAAAAAAAAATTATATGACGAAATGTAAATTTTTATCTCCATGTGGAAGTCCAAAAAGCTGGTCAGCAATTCCCACTTAACTACTTAGGTGCCTAACAGCCTGAAGGCAACCAAATTGTACCAGAAAAAATGTTAAAACCCAAAGTTTGGCAATGTACTTACTTAGAGGATCTGCCATCTTGGCTGAACCAAGCAGCTCAGGGCCCCATCCAGCCTCCAGCTGTTCAGGATTCACAGAACCAGTGTCACTGGCTTCAGGTCCCAAAGAAGCTAAACTGATATGAACAATCTTTGTACATTTAGTATTCTCTGGAAGCCTAATAATCACAATTATTTTTATTGAAAACCCTGGAGGAAGGGTTGCTGCCTACCTCTTCAACAGCAGCTTAGATGATGGCACAAAGGTCTACTTTTAGCAGTAGAGCTAAAGCATTAACTTCAGAGAATATCTGCTGTAACCACTGTATTTTACAAAGCTGGAACAGAGACATTTCCCATGTTCCCTTCAAACCTGTGCCAGCCTTCAGTTAAGTAAAATTTAATGCATAACTTTGAAGCCTAGAGGGTACTGTAATTCTTTGTAAGCTTCTATCAACACAAGGAGCTGGGCCCATCTCTTGTGGGCTCCTAGTTTCAGTTCCACACATCCAGATTCACCTAGGTTATTACTGCTGGGCAGCTCTCAGCTTTTAGACATCGAACAAGAAAATAAGAGATTAAAAATAGTAACTTATAATAAGTAACTGCAAGTAAGATAGGGCTTTTTAAAAAATGTATATCTTTAACAGGGAAGTTCTTAGTCAAAAGTTAGGAAGAAATGTATATGGTAATGGCAGAGGTTAAAAACTCTGATGCACTATTTCTTAATGCATTTCTGAATTGTGAAAATCTGGTTTGCATAACATAACATAAATGGAGCACCATTTACACAGGTTAATCACACAAATAGTGCAGCAATGAAACCTGGATCTCTGCTTCAAAGGTCTTTTTGCTTATACTTCTACTTTTTTATTATTATTGCATTCAAGATATGCACTAGCAAACAAAATGATCATGAAATGAGCTAGTGAAATAGTCACACATGGGTATCTATGGGAAATAGACTTGTGGTACCTCATGTCAGATAATCTCTGGCCTGGTCTAGGATATTTTTTATGATCCATCTCTACCTGGTAGATATCTAGAGCTGAGCCAGTCTTCAAGACTCTTTTCTTAGCCCATGAAGAGAAATAGGCCTGTTTACAGTCACATACTTTTCATCTTGCTGTTGATATCTAAATTGAGGCAGAAGTATTGCAAAGCAAAAACCACCTGTTTCTTATAAGCAACTCTAAATTAAATAATCCTGGAATGATGAGATCAGTGCAGATGAGTATAAGCCCAGTCATCTGATCTGTCTCACAGGTGTAGACAAAAGTGTATTCATATCTTCCATGTAAAAGTAGTTGTAGTGTCCTGATACAACTTAATCCTCTGACTACAAATAAGGTACCTTCTTCAGATAGCTGGTAGCAAAACAATGAGGTGGAATTTGTACAGTATTTACACCCACAGACCCAAGGAGCTTTTTTCCTGTGTCATCTTGATTTTGTCCTAATCTAAAATTAAAATACTATATGAACGCTCATTGTTTACTCTTGCACTGAGATTTTAAGGTCTTACAAGCTACCCTCTGCTGTTGACAGATAATATTGTTCAGTGTTTAGCAACTCATGACATGGGCTGGTAACCTTGGGAGAGCTTTGTCTGACAAATAAATATTCCTTGTACTGTCATAAGCAGGCTGCAAACCTGATTGTGAGAAAACAAACCTTTCTAGCAACTGTTGTTAACATAAGACATCATAAACATTTTTCCAGGTTTGGAAAGCCCTAGATTTGTTAACAAGGCTCCTCACAGTGCCTTTCTTCTGGATTTTGCCTTCAGAAAGTTCTTTGACAACTAATGAATAAAACAAGTTTCTTGAAACAGAAAATCTTAATCACCAGCATTTGTCCTGTTGGAACATTGCCACTGTAGCCAACAGAAAAGGAAGCTCTGAGGTTATCATGGAAATTAGGGATGGGAATTATGTCTCTACCCATGTCTTGAGATGTGAAAAGAAATAATGGCATTTATTTAAAACTTAAAAAAAAAAAAATAAAATTGTATGCATTATATCAGTATGACAACATGTACAGCCCAAGCAGAATGAAGACTGGACCATAGAAAACCATTAATTTGCACAAGAATATGTTATTTAACCTGTAACCAAATGCCCATGTCATAAATGCTCTCCAGAGCATTTATGACCTCTCCAGAGGTCACCTATTCTTGTCTCTGCAAATCAAGCAGGAAGGAAAAAGTTACTGCAAGCTTTTTCATCCTCATAGATATCACTCATCACTGCCCTACATCACACCATTTTTCCATTATACTATTAGACACAGGATAAATAAATGAAATTTTCAAGCCTCAATCTAGTAGTTAACTCCTGCTATGTCAAGGTGAAACATTCAAACAATTGTGTAGTGATGAATAGAAAATGATCTCTGTCTCATATGCTGACCACATCACAAAGCTGTTAAAAATCTGAAAAACATCTGAACAAATTAATATTGATTTTTTCATTTTCCTCTTAAAATCAGATATGCTCAGCACTTGTTGAGAGTACACTTGGGTAAAAAAAAAGAAAAAGTAAAATTCCTAAGTTGATTTTTAGGACTTTATTTCAGCTGATTTTGAAGAAGCTGTTATAAAATAATGTACCCAGTTATAAAATAATATCCAGTCATAAAATAATGATCCAGTATTACATTATGCATTCACAAAGAACTATAATTTCTTTCCTCATTCTGTTGTCACTTAGGAATAACTTCATTAAGTTATAAGTATTATAATTTGATTGGGTTAATCTGGTTAAATGTTGGTGACTACAATGTGAAAATCACCCGAGGTCCCTCACTATTGGCAAATAATTGATCAGTGTGGAAGCTGAGGTATAATTCACTGCTATCTAACTTAAAGTTCTACACCTGGACAATGGACTTAAGACTAAATTCCAGTGAATGTGCTGATTAGACCTCTGTTATCTATAATGGGAAACTAAGCAACTAATTCCAAATGAAGGAACCTACATTAGGATACCTAAGTTTGAGTGAAATGAACCCTACACACAAGTGAATCTGAATCTATATATCTTCCCATGTCATTAGAAAATAGTTAAAATAATTGCATTATAGCAACCCCCTATGACTTCTCTATTTCATTATTTATGTCTTTTGTGCTACTGTTTTCAAAAAATGTCTGAGGGAAGATAAGATTATAAGCCAAATGCAGGAAACAGAACAAAATTCTTGATCTTCTGAAGGTCTAATCCTGCAAAGTGCATGCATATCTGAACCCTTCCACGGACATCCACTAGTTTTTTTTCCAGCTTTGAAGATCAATCCACTTCTGCATGAATAACTGTCTTTTAACTAGGGATTTATTTACCCTTCCTAATTTTAAGCAGTCAAGTATAAAAATTTTGGACATAGATCATTATTTAGTCAACAAAATACCATTTTAAGCATTAATTTAGGGATTTGCTTACTGGCATCTTATGCACTCAAGCCTGAAAACTGGTCCTTTAATGCCAATGGAGTAGCAAACTGGAGCCAGACTTTTATTTTTATGAAACAATAAGGCAACTGATAGAAGTCCTGTGTTTTCAGAGGAATAGCAGCCAAACCACCTCACTAAGCAATTCTCTTCACTAATTCTTTCAACAAGCAAATGATCTTAGGTACCCGTTACAGCGGGGAAACTGCAACACGATGTATCAGACAACGAGGCCCGTGGAAAAAAATATATATGGACTGATTCTTGATAGATGTTTCAGAGATGTTTATTTCTCCAGCCACATGGCCGGGGCTCTGCTGAGGAACTGCTCAATCCCGGGACCCGAGGGTCCTTGCCCGCGCAGGGGAACACAAAACAACCAACGGGGAACGAGGCTGAGCAGGGGCAGGGAAAGCCCGTGCCTCCCCCAGGGCCCCTCTCCCAGGGCTCCATGGCAGGGGGGGAGGGCCCCAACAGGTACCTGAGATTTTTGTTACTGTATTTTTAATAGTTCATTGAAAACTGAAATACTGTGGTGCTCTTTGGACTTTTTTTTTCCTGGTTTATCTTTAATTGAATACAAATCCATTAGCTTGCAAGTGAATAGAGAACACAAAATATAGTCAATGTGCCCTGACTTTAAACATCACTTGGGGATTGCTTAATTGCTTAATTGCTTGTTCCAATGAAAAACTGTGTGGGATTGAGGAAAAGAGTCCTTCCATATTAATACTATCTTTCTCATAATTATATCTGAAAGGCTGGTAGGATTGATTCTGCAATATGATGATGACAGATGAACACTGGTCAAATTTCTCAGCGTCCTGAGGATACTAACAACCCTTCCTGGCTCCGCCCAGCACCATCTGGGGCCTCCCCATATCCTGCCCTGCGCCAGTTTGGAAAAATTTGGAGGAAAATATCCTCTGATAGAAGGCAGGTTACAACCACCCCTCCCACACCAGGTTCAGGAAAAAAAAATTTTCCTCAGAGGAAAGTGAAAGAGATAAAAAACCTGTTTATTTAACAAACAAACAGGAAAAGGGTAATAATGCTGAATAATAAAACCTCTCGCTGTGGAGAGAAACCTCGGAAGATTTCAGCGTCCTTCTGTAGGTGTGGTCTCTCTCCTCCTCCTCAGAGCTGGGTTGTGGGCCCACCTCTGGGGCCTCGGTGGAAAATTCTCCCGATGTGTTCTGATGTTGAAACAGTCCAGAAGAGGAGAAGGGAAAAACCGAAGTCCCAGAAAAACAAAGTTCAACTCTTTGTCTCCCTCCGGAGAAAAGGAGCTGAAAACTGGCCAAAAAGCAAGCAGGGTGCTTCCTCCGCTCTTGCTGCTGTTAGAAGCAGAGGAGTGTGTATCTGTGTCCTTGAACAACTGCTTTGAAAATTTCGCCTGGTTTTTTTCCTCTCCCCCATCTCAGGATCAGTTTAAAGGCACAGAAAGGCACAAAATTAATTTCTGGGCATAGAGCAGTGATAGGGGATACACATCATAAAGTCACCCCAAGACATGCCCCATCAACATCAAGAATGGTTGTTCCTGTCCCCTGGATGGACATCTTGAACCTGCACTGTAGGCTCCTCTCCATTGCCCTTCTCCTTTTGATTTCTGATATTTTGCTTGCTATTTCAGTATATTAATTCTTTTAAGGTTTAGGGAAGTGGTGTGGAGGGTTGATTGTTTTTAGGTTTTACTCGATGAGAGAAAATTCAAAGACTTTATGTTATTTTTTCCTTAGCCACCATTGCAACTAAACCAATATTATTTATTATATATGGCTTAAAAATAGAACCATATGTATAGCTATTATTCTTCTATAGATTTTTACTTTATTGGGGAGCTTTTTTTGCCCTCTTCTAGCTTTCTGACTGCATTTCTCATCCTCCAAACCTGTGCACTTACTCTGCCTTATTCTGAGTAGAAGTCTCATAGCAATACAGGATACAGTCTTGTCCACAAGGTAAATATTTTAGCTTAGAAAAAAAAAAAAAAAAGAAAGAAAATCATTCATAAAAAATTTATGTAGACATATGCTTAGAAAGTAAGGTCAACTTGTAAACAAGATTCTAAAGAAACATTTAGACAGTGATAGAGAAAGAAGATTTTAAACCATCCCCCAGAATAAAATCAACATCCCGATGCTATAGATAGAATTTCTTTATCATCTTCTCCCACTGATAAATTGTTGCATACAAATCTCATTAATTATTAAGCACAGACCAACTGCAGTGGTAGACCTGCACTGGATGAGTTTTAATGACAAATTAAAACTGTTTGATGGTGCTCAAACTGAACTGAACTGTGTTCTTGGATCTTATAATTTAACCAAATGTTAGAAGATCATTGGATCCATCTCCAGTTTAACCGACAACCAACTGCAGTTGATGCAATAAATTGTTAAAACCTAAGAGCAGTTGGTATTCAAATCATTAAGCATGTGAGCGATAAATTGCTGAACAGAATATTGAAAATTAGAGGAAGTCAGTACTTGCCATGGTTGGTTTGGAGACTACATCCTGTGTACTGTGCTTGTATTTTCTTTATGGCAATAGAAACTGAGTTTATCAAAGACACTAATGGATTCTATTAGCACAGATTCTTTTTTATTAGAGATTATAATAATTATGGGTAGGGGTTTATTTTTCATTTTGTTTTGGGATTTTTTTGTGTTTGTTTTTTAGTTTTCTTTTCTAAGAGATGCTGGAGAAAAGGTTTAACAAACTTTTCAAAATTACATAGAAAACCCACCCAGGCTTGATGAGATAGAACTCTTGATATTATGTGATTCATTGTCTAACAATAAATATGCTCATCTTTGCAATTACTCTAGATTTATCTAAGAATAAGAGCAAAATTTTTAAAAAACACTTCAGTCTGTGTTTCTAATTCTGCTTTTTCTGCCCCTACTGTATTTTCTACTGTTTTTTCTTCTGCTGGCAAAGAAAATGCAGATACCAAGAGGAACTTTTTTAAAAGAATAGATAAATCCTTATCCCGGTGCTCCTCCTGAAGCCAAAAGTATTTTACTAAATACTTTTATAGTAATAGAAATAGAACTAGGTGGGTGATTAATATTTTTAAAATTTTCATTTACATCCTTTATTAAATGTACAGTGACCCTGGTGGGAAAAATAGTAAAGCTGATTAAAAAAAACCCAAAAATAAACACCAGCACCACCAACAAAATACCCAGAAGCACCAAAAAAGCCTAGTCTCAAGATCTTCGTGACATAAATTCAAATACCAGAGTTAAACTTTAATTTTACAGAGCTCTTACACTGTACATGAGAAAATTGCCAATCTTTGGAAAGGCTCACACATTCCGAATGAAATGGTCCTTGCAAGGTATCTTGCTTTAATGGTCAACAAGGAATGAAAAATCATAATTCCAAGATGATCACTCAGTGAAATTATTTGTCCTACTATAGAATTCTTTCATGCCTGACAGCCTGTCACAAAACACAACCTTGATATTTTAATCTGTGTTTTCTCCATACAATTCACAATTAAAATACTTTCTGCTTGTTTTTCTATCTCTCTATGGACTCTCAAAATGTGTCTTTCTATTCTTATATCTCTATCAGGTATTTGCTCAGGAATTTGAAATGTCTAATAATTTCACATCTTCTCTGAAATATTCTTAAATCCTGATTTAAACATCAGTTACATAACCTAGAATTAATGGATTTATGAAGCAACTTAAAAAAAAAAAAAAGACTTCCTGTCTTGACAAAACTGAATTAGTTTTAAATTTCAATTCTTTTTTTATTGTTTCTTATTTCTATCATTGTTTTCCTCAAGTAAAAGGCTTAGGAACTTTATCTTCATTAAAATATTGAATGACTACTGACTTCATTACATATTAGTTCCAGGAATTAAATGCCTTTGAATTTGTTAATGTGTTATAAGCCAAGAGTAATAAGGCAGTGTCACGATCTGCTAATACAAGCAGGGGTCATGATGGTTCGTTTATAGATCTCAGAGTGTAAAAGGACACAAGGGATTTTAGTTTTAATCAAAACAGTGCACCTTTATAAGTGCCCACAACACGGTAATGCAATAGAGGGGAGAGAGAGAGAGAGAGATAAAGAAAAACAAAGTAGAGAGGGAGAAAAAGAGGGGGGAATAGCTACCAACGGATGAGACAAAGTCCTCGTGGTCTTCTGCCAATAGATTTGTCTTCTTTCCGTGGGGAGATCTTGAGCTCAGTTATTTCAGAAAGTCCCTTTATAGTCCTTTTCAGAAGTGAGGGGCAGCTGGCCAAGAGGTGGGGAAATCTACAGCCGTTGTTATGGGGCCCGTTGCTTTGGGAAACAGGTACAGGACAGGTGTACAGGACAGATGTACAGGATAGGTGTACAGGACAGGTGTACAGGACAGGTGTACAGGATAGGTGTACAGGACAGGTCATTCCTTTCCGCTTCAGCACAGTCCTTCCCGCCTGGGCAGCAAGAACGGCGCAGTCCATTGTGACCTGCACTAATTTTCCTCAGGAATGCGTACCAGTTCCCAGCGGGCACATCCGCAGGCAACACTTGGCAGGCATCCCACCTCAGCCAGGCCAGGACTCCTGTGTTCAGTCTCTGTCCTCAGTGATGATCATAAGGCAGATGAGGGATCTTCGGACCGTCTCTTACAGGCAGGAGTCACCAGAATTTTAACAGACCCAGGAAAGAACACAAAGAAATTAATAATATTTGTTACAGAATTGTTGTAAAAGAAAACAACATAAAAAGACTTCTCTCATAGTTTTTACTTCATAAGACTGAAAACTGAAAACCTGTTCTGATTCTACTTAATTTTAGCAATCAGGCTGATTGAAGTAAAATTGCCTTTAAGTCACTGAAACTGCATTAGTGCTGAATTTTTATCTTTGTCTCTCTTGATTTAATGTCTTGCTATTTTATAATAGTTTCTGCTAATCTAAAAATAAATTTCAGAAAATGTTCAATATTGTTGAAAAGAAACTTTCTTTTGAAATCTACACATGCACACATTTTACAGTGGTTAGTGGTGTATTACAAGTGTCTCTTCTATTTATTTATAAAAATTCAATATATTTATTTCTCTTGGAATATCGTTTCAAAATAAAACATAGCAATGATAATATCCATAGCATTCTTCTGGTCACACACAAACAAACCTTGGGCATTTTTATTGTCAGTAAATGTAGTTTGGAAGTCTTCAGGATAATTTAGTAATTGTCTTGGGTTAAACAATTAGCAAACTGCTTTGAGATTTTTTTTTTTTATTTCTCTCACCTTTTTACTCCAGACATCTTCATCAGTGCAGGAAAAGCTACAGTCCAAACACATCTAATGGCTTCAAATACAATTTCCTAAGGAAAACTTTTCACACAGACTTAAGAGAAAAAAACCTCTATTCTTTCAACTAGCAATTTTTTCTTTCTCTTTTTAAATCTATATTTGCATTTTTATTATAAAAAATACAGCAACCCTAGAAAATAACAAGAGGTGTGAAGTTTTATTGTTGTCAATATCACCAGTCCATTTTCTCCCTTCTGTTTGCTTTGAGACATGGATCTTCACCTGCACTAGCTCCTATTTCTTTGTTCAAGCTCTGGTGGTTTTGTTAACTTTTTTTATTATTCTCCTGACGCTGATTTTTCCTTTAGCTCTGTTTTTCCCTTTGCTAGATTTGATACTTTCTTCTCCCACCAAAAAATGTCAGACACCTCCTCAGGCCTCAGCATCCTAATTAAAACTATGTATTGATGTACTACTTAGTTTCATTTAGTAGTACATCAATAAAGTAGTGAGCAGGTAGGACAGCAAAGTCTCTCTGAGAATTCTGAGGTATTTTGTATTGATTTAAATTACTTCCCACAGAGTAACTTTGTACTTCATCTGGTACAGGTCATATTCTACTCTCTCTGGAGCCATTAGTATGATGCTGATTTCAGATACTATGGTCAAAATGATGGTCACTTTTGCAATGGGAAACTTCAGGGATGAGAAGCATACAGGCAATCCTGGCTCTTTTCCTTTTTTTGAGGCCAGTGTGAGAGACTGGAAGGATTTCTGTCTCGAAACATTTCAGGTGCATGTTTGGCGGAAGGGACAGAGTCTCGTCCTGGAGAGGCAGGGTCCTGCTCCACACACCTCATCCCACCCCACCCTAGAGCCCATCCCCACAGCAGCCACCAATCCCTGGCACACCCAGGCAATGCTCCACAGCTGTCCCTGGAGCCCCTAACCCAGCTCCTCAGTGGCCACCAGCGTGGAAATCCTACCTGGAGGAAGGGATCAGGAAAGCCAAAGGATACTTAAGCCAAAGCATGAGGCAAGCACATGTTGTGGCTCTATTGTTCTTGGATTGTATGGCAGCTGAGATCATACCAGAGTCAAAGAGGTGATAGCTATATCTTGCTTTTCTCTATTTCTTTTCTTTCTTTCTCTTCTTTTCTACTCCTAATTTCCTCTTCTAGAAATATGGGTAATTTAAGGTTGTGTGGGTAGTTTGCTAAGCTGATGTTCAGTGAACTGAAGGAGAGAATGGGACCTGCTTTGAGCAGTTTAACAGCCTGCACAGAAGAGAAGATGTACTTGACCCAAACCTTAGGATTTAACTGAAACATTGTTGCACAAGCCAGGTTTGGAGAAGCTTCCATCTCATAGTTTTTCCCAAATGAGATGAGGAGAACCTGTTAGGTCTAGATATTAGCACCGGCGCCTTAGGAATCCAGACTCCTGCAAAAGTATCAGGTCTCTGTAGGGGCCAGTATATTTCTGAATAGTCTCGTGTGTTTGTCTCCACCCTCAGTGGAGTCTGGTCTCTACTGCTCCATAAAGAAAGAGATTTCTGGTGGTTAGCAAGAGAAGTTGGAACCATCTGTGACCACAGACATTACAAGACCTGGGATTAGAGAAGTTAAAGTATGGGAAGGACTATGATTATTTTGCTGCAGTGACTATACCCTTCCTTACACTAAGAAAAGGGGATGAATATAGGGGAGAAAGATGATAACCTAGAAGAGCCTAAAGGATGATTTTTTTGTGCAGGATTATATGCAGTAGCCTCATTTACTTGTGATTTAGTTGTTATATTGGGAGGAAAGGAGGAGTCAAGGACTCTGTATATACATAAGATATTACTGAAAATATTTGCTCATCTTTTCATCTTTCTCATTTAGCAACATCAACTCTTAACCTGAATAGTCAGAAAGTCACACTCAGCAAGATTATTTTTATGTTCTGAGGTCTAGGAACAGCTCAATGACCCTTTTCCATCACTACAGTCATCTTTTCTCAGGGTGGTACTGATCCAAAGCATGTTAGCAGCTTAATTCCTTGCCAAGACCAGGACTTCCAAGCCAAGCACATATCACAAAGCTGCTCTGTAGCTACTGTTCATACTAGAAATCTCACCAGACAAATGACTCAAGGAATTTGGAAAGTGAACTGCTTTCTTAATTTTCGTTGTTCTCTTAAATTGCAGATGAAGTAAACTATGCTTATTTTTTAGCTATTTGTTAACTAAGCTGTTACTAGAACAAGATTTTTCTGTGCACTTTAAGTTCATTACTAAAATTGTGAAGAAGCTTTTATTATTACCACTTGATTCTACATAGCAAAAGTTGCACTTCAAAGCATGTCTTCTACCAGTACTTTTTTCCCACACTGAGAGTGCATTTATGGAAGTGCAGTTTAGCAGAATATATGAAATACAGATTTGACTAGGACACTAATTGTATTAGGATCTCAGCTGGATACTTTATAAAGCATTTTTATGGTTATGTTGAAGCTAAATACAGAGTGTCTAGTCAGGAACTGAGTGATTCCAAATTTATTCTGTAGTTTAAGGTTCCCAGTCATGAATGACTTACTGTCCTGTATAAGGTCAATTTACTCAATAGTGAGGATACTCATGGGAAAACTGTAACATAGTGGGGCTATTTATAATGTTGAGACAGTCATTTGTAAAAGTAATCTCTCCTTATATAGCAATAGCAAAGATACTGAGGATTCTACTGAATAAATGCTCTGAAAATTTAATAACAAGGACTAAAATAAAAGGTCAGTGACAATTTGCATAAGGCTGATTATCTAATTTTTCACAGAATTAAAAGATATACAAACAATCTAGTCAGTGGGTTTGCTGAATATTTCTGTCCATATAATTTAAAATAATTAACTAATGTGGTATTAAAAAAAGAAGTCCAAATCTTCTGACTATTATTCACCAGCTTTGGTTGAATTAAGCTTTTCCTCTCTAAAATGTTTCAGTGTTAGACTGCATTTCAAGTTGACCATGGTTTGTACCATTTAATGACAGTGAGTTCATCAAAAAGAAGAACCTAAGATCATTAATCAACTTAACCTGTTTCAGAGATTAGTCTCTTCTCACTTTTCCAATGACTTCCATAGGACTCTCTTATTTGAAAAACGGATACTATAATTTATCCACCAAGGTGATTAAAGCAAATTATGTTAATTTTTCTGCATGGTCTTGGGAGAAAAATAGTTTTTAATGCCTATTGGAACAATAGCCCATTGGAAATCCTAAACACAACTCTCATTCAGATCTGAGATTACCTGTATGGTCTGTGCTGCATTTATTTATTATTGCTACTTATTCAAAGATGGACATTAACAAAAGTTGACCAAAAGTTTGAATTCAAAATTTCTGTTTTGAAAAAGAAGGAATATCTGGAATCAAAGTGAGAAGCAGAGGGCTGGAAAAGTATTATATCTGCTAGCAGGAAGCCTTGGAAATCAAAACACAGGAAACAGGACTGTGGTTAAGCTTTAAAAAGGTTGTAAGTAAGAGCTTCAATTGTTTCTAAGCAGTTAACAGATTATTAGGGGACCAATATGCCAGAGATACCACAGTTCTGTACCGGCTGGTAGAGAAGTGTTTAAGTGCAAGAAAAAAGATTAAAAATGCATTCAAATCTGTGTAGAGATTTTATGGAAGAAAAAGAAAGTTTCATATTAACAAAATTTTTACAATCTTATTTTTGTGTTAAAAATTCAATATAAAGTAACAGAAATAAAAGAAACTGCCTCTATGTATATTTATGGATACATATGTAAAGATATATGTATATACATATATGAATATGTATCATGACTAAATAGTCTTGCATTGTAGGTATTGCAAAAGAGAGCATAAGCAAAACTTTGTGGTCACCAGAAATCATAAACCAAGTTAAACTTTCTGTGGGAATATTTGGGCCATGGTGGGTTTTTCAAAAGAGGTATTACCTGTTGCCAAGGAACCTGTTTTGTAGTTCTTCCAGAAATATTTCTCAGTAACCCCATTTTTCTTCGTTAGAAGACTTAGCCATATTTTTTTTCCTTATTTCCATTCAAAGAAAATGATACAAGAATGGCCACTTGTTTTCCTTGACAGGATTATGCTCAGCAAAAATGCTTTACATTAAAATGCTGAGCCAACAAAATCCCAATTTTATTGCACTGACATCATAACAGCTCCCTATCAGCTGTTATACTACTATCAATATATAGCATGGATGTAATTATGATACGGGTTGGTGGTGTTATTCAGCCTAATAACTCCTTCAGAGCATATGCAGTGTAACTGTATGGCCTCACCTGGAATATTGTGAGCAGTTCAGTTCTTCACAATATAAGAAAGACATTAAGCTATAAGAGAGTGTCCAAAGGAGGGCCATGAGGATGGTGAAGGGTCTTGAGGGGAAGCTGCATGAGACTGAGGCCACTTGGTCCATTCAGGCTGGAGAAGAGGAGACTGAGGGGATATCTCATTGCAGTCGATAACTTTCTCACAAGGGGAAGAGGAGGGCCAGACCCTGAATCTCTTTTCTGTAGCAACCAGTGACAGGACTCAAGAGAATGGCCTGAAGTTGTGTCAGGGAAGCGTAAGTTGGATATTAGAAAAAGGCTCTTCATCCAGAGGGTGGTTGGGCACTGGAACAGGTTCTGGTACTGTGACCTGGGACATGGTCACAGTACCAGCCTGACAGAGCTGGAAAAGTGTTTGAGCAATGTTCTCAGTCACATGGTGTGACTCTTGAGGATGTGCTCTTAGTTATCTGGGAGTTAGACTCGATGATCCTAGTGGGTTCCTTCCAACTCAGCATATTCTCTGGTTCTTTGATATATCTCTCCAGGACTTCTTTGTAATCAAGTCACAAAGTGAAAAATTTGTATTTAACATTAGTATTTGGTAGATGTTATTCACTGTATATTATCCTTTTTACTTTTATATATATTTTATACAGGTATTCCACTTAGTCATGTTAAAAGTCCATTTTGAAGTTCTCAAGTTTGATCTAGAGAAGAAGGCATCATTGAGGAAATAAAGGAAATAGACGATTTCTTCCCTCTGTCCTCCATGATGTAAAATCCATGATTTTATGTTAGTTCTCAGGAAAAAAAAAAAAAAGAAAAGAAAGAATAATTTTCACAAGTTTCTATTGTTTATTTATTTCCCACAAATATTTGGGCTATCAACTTGCCAAAAATCAAAGCTCAAAATGCAATTTTTTTCAGGCTTTTATGTGCAGCTGTAGGAAAATATAAAAGTAGGGGTTTTTTTATAGTCATGCATTTGAGAGGGATGAGAAACTTGGAGGCTACTAGAAACAAGATGACCCATTCTCTGTTTTTTTAAATTTGGTTTGATATAGGTGTTTCTTATTTTTCAGAATAAGATCGTGAGTAGTTGAAAATAGCCCAAAGTAAAACTTTCCTCTAAGATTTTTATATGACAAAAGACTCAGTTATTTAAGACATTTCACTCCTGCACTCTCGTATGTCTCTCTCTCTTCCTGCTTGGAATGGTGATGTCAGTGCCAGAAACAGAGCTAAAGTTAGCTAAATCTTGATTTCACTCACATGTCTCACCCATGTGCTGCCTACAAAATGGATTTAGCGTAATAAATCTAACCAGAAGAAGATACTGATTAATAACAAATTGGCATAAATGTACTCATAACTTACTTAGAAATGTACTCATAACTTACTTAGATGGAAGTCATTATGTTCATCAAAATACAAAAGCACATCTTTAAACTATTTTCTCAATAGTACTTAAAATTATACTTTCTAATTCTAAGCTTCTATCCAGCAATATTTCAATTGTCAAGCTGTGAGTTGGGCTATATTCTGTCTCTTCTTGCACCTGACAAAATGTTCCTAACAATAATTAAATTACATTTGCCGTAGATGAAAATTAAGATGAAGCTTCCACCGTGCTTAATACAGACTATATCCACTTGTATAGACACAGTAGTCCTTGGCTTTTTTGGTAGCTCTTATAGTTGAAAAACAGATGTTAATCAAACCTTTCAAATATGTAAACATAAAGGCCCATTACGCATATCCAATTTACAATGGGCAACATGGTGTAGGCCTAAGTCAGCCCTAAGCACCATGAAGCTTGGAACTTCATGCCAAACTTGCATTACTTCATCACTTAATGGTGATTATGGGGCCTGCAATGTGCTATGTCACTGCCATTGTCATGTCATTTTCTTGAGCTACGACTAAAGCTTGCTTTTATATGCTCTGTTGGATATTAGACTTTAGAAAATTTAGACAACTAGAAAACAAGTTTAATTCTCATAGATCCTGTGTTGCTTTTTGCATCCAAACTGATTACCAGATATTTACTGAAAAGAGAGTAGATTATTTTTAGGTCCTTGTTAAAATTTTCTCATGCCATGTTCAGCTTTCCTGTTTCTTTCTAAAATAAACAAACAAAAAGCAAAAAGCATTATCAGTTGGCAATCAGAGGGGACTGAGAAAGCACTTATATCTAGTTTGAGTTTGCATCTTGTTGCCAAAGGACATAATTTAGAGAAAGGCAAGGAGAGTTTACCAGGTATAACTTAATGACTTTTGGAGCAGTGAGAGCTCAATATCATGCTGTGAGACCACATGAGCTGGTTCCCCAAGATTTTTCTTGTGTTCCTAGTCAATGGTAATGTGAAGATAAGGGAAGAGAATTTGTGTAATGTACCTTGGTGCTGCAGTCATTTGACACTAATGGTCTTGAAAGATAGACGATTGATGGTAAATTTAGTGACTGTTTATAGGCTGAGCCCAAAGGCTGAATGTGAAGTGCTAGCACCAAAACTGAGGGGAGACCACGATCTTATAGGACCTCAGAAAGTGTACCAGCCTTTGGTTCAATCACAAAGTCTTTCCCTGAAAATCAATTTCTTATACAGATTTATGAGAGTGTATTTCCCTAACTGCAAGGTAGATGGAATACTTCCATCCAGCCACAAGGGTGCTGAGGGAAAGAGTATTATTAGTCTCTCTTTTATGCCCTTTTGTACTGGGCTGTCACACTTAAACTGAAGAAAGAAAACCAAGGGTTTTTTTGTTTGGATGGGTTTTTTTAACAACTTCAAGACATTAACTGACATACTGACTCCAGGGAGTTCACTGTACAACTCTTAATGGCTTCATCAGGATCATACGTGATTTGTTGTATGAACTGACAGCCAAGGTATCTACATGCTGAACTAAAAGATAGGAAAAGTCTAAGGTGAAATGTTCTGAAAGCATGAGAAGGGATTTGTGAGAGAAGAGCTGAGGAGGAAGGGGAAAAGCTAACAGACTGACTATCTATTCTACTCATAAAGGCCAGTCTGTGCCTTAGAAATCTAGGTATGTATGTACTGGAAGGCAAAACTATGTTTGCTTAAACATAATCTTTTCCATTTAGCCACTACAAGTTTTGTGGAACAATGTGGTCCCAAATGGCAAGTAAGATAACAAAAAAACCCCAAAGAAGCCAAAATACTGAACAAGAAAAATAAACAAGCCCAAATTCAGGACCAAGAATGAGACTCACCTAGACATGTTTTCCTAAGTCTCCACACCACTTCAGCTTGCTTGGAACTGTGTCTGTATGTACACCAGGAATAAGAGAGAAGACATGCCTTTAGTTGTATTTATCTAACATGAAAGTACACTGAGGCTTCATATCTGTAAAATATAATTATTTTGGAAACTCAAAGTGCTGTAATTCTCATAAATGCTTTTGTGGTAATGTGTGCCATTACAAATGCTGAAAAGAAAGTTGCTATATATGTCTGCTATCACAACTGTTCTGTTGCAATTGCATTTGAAATAGGATGTGCTTCAGCAATTCTAAAAATTAGACAGGTAATACAGTCTGATATACACAAAGGAATTCGCTTTTTCTTCTTAACAGATTTTGTGATATAAGCTTCACTTAGGAACCTAATTTTATTACTTAAGAATAATTGTTTTGTCTTTCTTTATATGCTTCTGATTTTCAGAAGACACTTCTGATGCTCAAAAAGTAAGCTTTTTTTGTCCTCATGGGACATACAAATAAGCACACTCTGTCTGAGAGTTTTATGATCCTGATGCTTTGAGCATATTTCGTGTGATAGACAAGTTATGGTAAAGTGACAGCAGGGTGTCCGCATGACCTTACTGTTTTATACAGGCTGACAGTGAGAGCTACCACGAGACAGCCTTGGATATGAATTGGAAATAGTTGCAGTGAATTACTTAAAGCATTAGACTGTACATGCAGCATGGTACTAAATAAGAGAAGTGAATGTTTCTTCACATAGGCATTTGGCATTTTGCAACAAATTAATCATTAAATTTTAGATAACTGGAAGGTAGTTTACCTTCTTACATTTGTATTCCTAGGACTTGCACTTCTCCAGTATCCCTAATGAGCTGTACCAAACAAAAGTGAGGCTGACCTTGACAGGATCGCAGGAGATGTGTTTAAATGGGAAGTCTGTACCCCGATTTGTTTAAGGAACATGTGACTGATAGCAAAAATATACTGAAGAAAAGGCAGAAGTGAGGGAAAAAGAAAAGAAGTCTGACTGTATTTGGTAGATATTTTTGGCTGCAAACTGAGACAATGTCATAATATGTGTTGTTGCCCAAAGGACGTTGATAGTAAATGTATGTCATAAGGTTAGTCTGTCCCCTGTGGACATACAAATAGACTCACGATCAAAGAAGAATGTGTGCCTATTTTATATCACTTAGAGCAGAGTGAGATTTCAGTAACTTTTTGAATAGCAGTTTTAGAGTCATGAAGTTTTGTCAAGATGTGTATGTACATCAAGATGTGATACAGGAAAAGAGTAACTCAGGTATCTTGAACTATTGAACGGGTATCGCCACACATTGTGGAGATTTCTGTAGTCCTCTGAATGGTCCACCAGGACCATGAGGTCCTTTTCTGCAAAGCTACTTTCCAGCTGGGTGGTCCCCAGCATATCCTGGTGCAGGAATTTTTACCTCACCTTATTGAACTTAATGAGGTTGCTGTCGATCCAGCTCTCCAGCTTGTTGAAGTCCCTCTGGATTGCAGCATGACTCTCTGGTGTGTCAGTCTTGCGTCATGAGCAAACTTGTTGATATTACACTCTTCCCCATTATCCAGATCAGTAAAGATGATAATAAAGAGGATCACACCCAGTATTGACTGTGAGTTTGCACTGGTGACACCTCCAATTAGATTTTGTGCTGTAGATCACCCCACTCTGGGCTCAGTCATTCAGCCAATTTTCAATCGCCCTCACTAACTGCCCACCCAGACCTTGCCTCATCAGGTTCTCTGAGGATTTTATGGGAGACAGTGCTGAAAACTGTACCAGAGTCAAGGTAGACAATATTGACTGCTGTCTGCTCATCTAGCAAGCCAGTCATTTCACTGTAGAAGTATCAGGTTGTTCTCCACACTAAAGTGACTGAACTTATTAACAGTAGGAGAGAAAAGGTACCTAATGCAAAGTGCAATGCTATTATAAGAAACACATTTAAACTAAACATTGGAAGAAGTTTTTGTGTTAACAGAGACTCCACTGAAGCTGCCCATTACATATACAGAAAAAAAATCCTATTTTCTATTTTCTGTATTTTCGCTTTATTTTTCTTTTTTTTTTTAATAATATAACTTGAAACTGTGATTGCAGTCAGGGAGTAGAATTCCCAGCTCTATCTCAAAAAATAGTCAGGTACTGCATTTCCACGTTTATAATCTGCAGATTAAATTTTGTTAGGCATGAAACCATGGCTAGAGTTCATAGTGATTGGTGCCAACTTCCTGAATATTCAGTTAGTGATGGAAAATATGCAGCCTCCTCCACACTCCTCTCCGTTGCCTTGCTGTCCCTTATACCCCACAACCTTCTGTTCCTTCTATTTCAATAGCTCCTCTCACTATAATTCTGCTTCCACTTCTTATTTGGGTTATCTATGGCTTTATTTTTAAATAAACATCCAGTACAAGGAGCAAAGGTGCAGTGAAGCATAAATCTGTTGCAGAACACGTGACTCAAGGCCACTGAAAGATGCAACATTTTTCATTTTGTTTCACTTGTTCTCTCCTCTTTCAAGGTGATGTGGTTTATCTAAGGACTATACAAATAAAGCATTTAAAGGGGGCTTTTTTGGTTTATACATCATTATTAAAAATTATTTTAGAAAATTGTTCTTCCCTTACTGTAGAGTGCCATTTATTGAATTACAATCTAATAAAAAATAGCTTCTTCTGTTTATAAGAATGTAAATTGGTACCGTGGGTAGGAAAAAGCATCTTGACTGCTTTTTTAAGTTATTGAGCAATGATTTTTTTTAATGCTATCCCAGAACTGTCTACAGAGCTCTTTATTATTGTGTTGAAAAGCTGAGGTTAAAAGCAGAGTCTTCATGTCAGTGAATCGAGCCATAATTTTACAAAAAAAATTAGTCATAAATTATATATGTTCAGTTTGTAGCATAGGAATTTAAAAAGAGAAAAGAGAGGGAGATATGAAAAAAATACAGTAAAGGTAAACAATTTTACTTTGCCAGTGGAGAATCATAAAGGTCAAGTGATCTGGCACTGCCTGCCTCTGCCCCTATGTGGTTGTACACCAGCATTTACAAAATGGAGTGAAATGAACTCTGAGGGAAAAATATTTTTAAAAATCATTGAATTTATTAGTGGAGTAAATGACATTCTACTTCAGGAGGAATTGTATTTTTCTACTAAAACTAGAGGTATGACAAATAATAAGCAAGGTATACACATCTGGCTGGGGATCAACCTTGACATACAAAGAATATCATTCAACAACTTTCTTGAAATAAATCTTATGCCTGCTGATGTTGTAGTACCTTTTGTGTCCACTACCTTGTGTGATATAAGGATTATATCAGGGTGCAGCAAAGGGTAAATTTATCAAGGATTGCATGATCCAAAAGCCACTGAAAACAATAAGATAGCTTCTTTTCACTTCAGCCAGCCTTGGATCAGGTCTATGTTGGTTATTGCTTCAGGCTGTGGATACCGGCTGGGCTTCAGAATTGTGTGACTCGCATGTGCTGTCAGGCCATGTTTTACTGAACTGGGACACCAGCTAAAAGGAGATATCTCTTTATGCCAATTACATACATTAGATGGTTCTAGGGTTCTTTGCAGACAATACGTGCTTAAGTTCTTACTATGCTGCACTGAGGAGCAGTGCAAGCTGGTAAGATTAGCATTTTCAAATTTTCTTTACACTTAAAAAGGAGATAAACTGTCAAGCATGAAGAATGTAAGTACTTCTGTCTAACAGCAGCATATTTCTGTTTGCAAAATGGAAGATTTTTTTCTAATTGAGAATTCAGTGTGAATTTGCCTTTTAAACTATGTTCATAAATGCAAAGTTACTGAAAATAGTTCCCCACAAATGTATACTTAGGCTGAGTAATTATAATTTATATTTTATTTCTATAGTTTTACTTCTCAGAGAAGGGTTTTTTTCAACAGAATCTAAAAACAATCTGCTCAGTGGTAACATGTAATTTTACAGTATTTTTTAAGTTGAGCACTCTGTGCTTTATTGTCTCTCTTTAATTATGCCATAGTCAACAGCACTGCACATGGTCTTTACTGTATAATTTTCTGATCATTCCCAGAAAATATTGGAGGTGTTTGGGCTGCAACCATAGGCCAAGATTTCCAAACCTGGACGTCTGCAGTTAAAGCTTCAAATCCTTATTAAGACTCATAGATAAATATGACCTAATTTTCAGTCCTTTAGGTCTTTTCAGTTGATTCATGGCCACTGAAAGTCTTTGAAAAGTCGGTGAAATTTATGTAGAAGTAACAATATGGATTTAGAAATTTAATTTCAGATGCTTAGCTGTGGCCTAAAGAAGTGTGTTGTGGTTTCCAATATTAACATGACAATCATAACTGTCTTTTGATGGCAGGTTTACTTCTGCTAAAATCAGTGGGACCTGTGCCAGTGCCCAGCTGGGGAAGGATTTGGCATGTTATAAGAAAAATGTTTAAGTGTAAAAAAAAAGGACTTGAAAACTATGGTCCAATTGTGGTGTTCCAAGAAAGCAGACAGATAATTTGAGGGATTTATGTGTTCATAATAAGAGAATAGATATTCTATTAAACTTTTGTGTGATCCATTCTTTGGCAGGATGTTGATGTTTATGAATGAGTCTTCATTGTAATCCCATGTGTTAATATACACCCTTTTACAATTCAATCTGGCAGCTACTCCAAATTCATAAATTGTCCTGCTAGATGCTTCCAAGGTCACAGTCCTTCAAAGCACTGTTTGTCAAATTGCTCTGACACACCTCCTGCTGGCAAGCCTACTCTCAGGGTGTTAATATTCCATTACAGAGCCACATGAACTTGCAAATGGATTGCAGGCCACAATAGAAATGTCAAAAAGCTCAGGTAGATGAAGGTAACTGGTGATGATGACGGCAGGGAATCTGTTATTAGAGGCAGAAAGTGTCTTCAGAAGAAGCAGACATTGCACAGAAATTTCCAAAGTCACTCACAGAATGTTTAAGCAGCAATTACATTTTGTGGCACAATATGTAAACCATAGATTTTTGTAATATGATGATGAAAGGTCATGTCAAAACCATGAGATTTAGAAGTGCCTGTTAGCGCTAACATGCCTACAGAATTGTACCTAGAGAGAAAATTCTTAAAATGAGATAAAGGAATGTGCTAAAAATAAAACCTTTGGTTTAAGAGTAACTAATGTTGTCAGAAAAATAGCCCAGTATATCAGGCTTGATTTTATTTTCATAACTACCTTTACACAGAAACACTTAAGTACATTTAAGTTAAAGAACCAGGGAGATCCAAGTCAAATCAGAATCATATCCTAGCTTTTTATCATTCATATACAAAGGAATTCTGAAATTGTAACTGGAATTGAGAAAGCTGTTGCATATAGAAGCAAACACACATTTTGAACTTAAAAGTTAGCAAGTACTTATTTAATATGGGCATTCAAATGAGTTTGGAAATATTCTGTCTGCATCTGTTTTATGCATTTTAAAATGCATGCTAGTAAACTAAATGTGGTCACACAGTTTCTTATTGCTCTAAGACCCTCAAAAGAGATGGTTTTCAAAATTTGAAATGCATGCTTGTTTTCAACAAGACCTAAAATGAGGCAAGTGAGATCAAAGCAGTAAAGTGAATATTTATGCAGAAAAACATATGTTTAAAAAGTGAATCATCAGCTAAACCAGATACAATTGCTTGTGGGTATATTTCATAGTAAAGGCATAATCAATATGACAACCCAAGTTAGACCCTGTACTAACAATAACTTCAGAAGTGTCTTTGAACTTTCTTTCTCAGACTATAAAGCTCATCATTTGACTTAGACTGCTCTTTATTACATCTATACAAACAATACAAGAGTTTTAAATCTCATCAGCAGATTTATAATTTTAGTAAAACAAATAAAATTGCAAAAAAATTTTTCTGTCTTTTGCTATTTTTTTTAAATAAACTCAAAGTATAACTATGTTTCTTCAAAGATAAACTCCCTGACAATGCACTTCTCATTTCTTTAATTTATGTTCCCTAAGTTTTTCTCTCTGTCTTGTCTTGCACTCTCTCTTTTCTACACCTCACCCCTCAAACTTGACACTACAGTTTCTTAGACTTGAATGCACACCTGCTAAACTTCTAGGTAAAGAAAGTAACTTTGTATGAGAAAATGTCAGGAAAGTCAGAATCTGAAATTTATTAACCAAGATATGGCAAATGTAAATGTCAGCTTGTGTAACTCTGGGTACCTGAGGTTGCAATAGATTTTTCAGCTGTCTGGGCAATGAAAAGTGAACTTTTATTTCAATGACAATGAAATAGCACTATACCTGATATGAGAAAGTGCTCTAGCTAGAGGGCATATTTCAAGCAAATTAGTTTCTACTTGCCTGTGTGTCAAAGTTTTCACATTAAAAGTGAAGTTACTATATGCAAAACACAAAAATGCATATTTTCATTGGTTATCATTCATGCTCACTTATTTGAACAATTACAGATGAAGAGCTATGTGTTATCATGTGATCATATTAAATATATTCTTCAATCTTATCTGTAAACTCTTAAAAACTGCTGACAAAAACTTCAGAAAAACTCAGGAGAACTTAATGGACATCAGTAGAGAGGAAAGAAACAATCGAAGAGTAACTTATCTCTCCAACCAGCACAGAGAGAAACACAGGAATTAAAAGTGAACTCTCACTGTTGTAGTTTAAAAACATCCTACTGCTTTAGCACAAGAGAAACAAAAAAAAGACAAACCACAAACCTCAAAAATCCTCTACAAATAATCAACCCAAAAGCAGTCTTAAAGCACAATGTACTGTCTATCTGTACTCTACTTGCTGACTTAAGTTCATTGCTTGGAGTACTATCTTAATGTACAGAGAAAAAAGGTTCCTTTAGAGCAAAACATCCCTTTTGTGTGGTCATTTCAGTGAATGTCAGAACAGGTTTTGATTACAGAAATATCAGTTTTTCCTCTCATCAAATGTAAAATCATGCTATGATAGAACAATATAAACACAGATGCCTGCTTAGAGTTGAATTTTGAATCAATGGAATTACTGTAGTCAAATAAAAAAAAGTCCAACTGAAAAACAATGACAACAATAAATGTGGTAACTATTTTTCTGTCTCACCTCATATATTACATTTGATAAACAATAGAGCTGAGAACTGTTCATATCCTCAGCCACCCCCTCCTTTGTCTCTCATGCACAAGTGCATGCACATCATTTACTATTTTGCAAACGCATAGTAGAACTTTCCTTAGAAATGTTTTTTCTTTCACACCTATATTTACTAAGTGAAAGAAGAATGATCATGAAAAAATATTCAAAATACAATATGTCTCATATAAATTAAAAATATATCAGCCTGTGTGTGCTGCTTTCCTAGTTACTGCCTTTTGATTACTGCTTTGGATTTCATCCTCACAGTAATGGCAATGATATGGCATTAGTTACTAGTCTTTTACTTCTTGGCCATTTATTCACTTTTTATTGTTACTGCCATAATTCTATTTCAACAAAGAGGAATAGTGAAACTAGGAGTGCAGTACTCACTGAAAGATAAAATAGGTCTTGCAAACATCTTTTCTCTTAGCAGAGCTGTGCACTGCAGTTGTAACAATACAAAGGAAACCATCACTTATATTAGAGAGCTCTCACCTCTGTGTGCTGAGATGTATGCAGAGATGCACAGTGAAAACAACTCCTAAATGAACCTTACAGTAAATGTGGTGGTATTTTTCAGAAGTTCAGTTCCTCTGTCAAGAGAATAAATATAGCTTTCAACCCCCATTTACATACTGATCAATGGAGGAGCTTTTCTGTTGGATAATAATTACATCTGTGTTCTTGATACTAGATCACAGAGAATAGCTGTAGCTCCTCAGAAATATCTTAAGGTAAACAGATAGATCTTAAGGTAACTGAAGTTATATGTGCTTCTGAATGATCAGTAATGTATTCAGAAATAATTTATTTGTTACAAGACAAATCCTATATCAGGTCATTTAAAATTTGTTTGTAAGAAAATTTGTATCTGTGACCTACATATAGATATCTCTTTAAAATAAGGTGGATGACGACAAGTACAAACAAACATGCACTTTATGACAAAGAGTAAATACAGTAAACATTTCATTTTCAATAGGCATTCAATAAAAAATTCTCAAAATTAGTTGCTATTCTCATTTTGTGTCTTTGTAAGCCAAATAATTATTACTGTAAGAAATAAGAACCTATAAGAAAATAATTCTTAGAGTGCTCATTGTAAAGATAAAAGTCTATAGTGATAAAATGCTATAGAATTTTCTGGTTAATAACAGTGAAAACACTACTCATGTATTCTCATTTCAATTGGCCAAGCCTGACACCGTAAGTTAGTAGATTTTTTTGATTATTATTATTTATTTTTTTAAATGGAGACATAGCTTTTACTTGAGTGTGAAAACTCTGCCACATTTGTACTTCTCATTTGACCCCTCTATTATGTTCTGCATGACTTGGAAAAAAAAGGGCAGGGATGTGAAACAGTAAGTCCAAAGCCAGTTAATAGCTTGTGATTCATTCCACTTTAATTCTTTGACTGGCATCATAGTTGAGACTAAATGGTATCACTGTACCTATCCAGTTAGGTACATGATTAAGAATTAGACTCAGAATGGAGCTAGACTGAAGGCAAGTTAGCAACTGAGATGTCTAAAATGAGCATTGAAACCCAAATCTACTCTCATCAATGACTATATTGGAAGTAACTGTCAGAAGTAGGGACAACTCTTTATTCCCTTTCTTGTAGCTTTTCCCCTGTACAATAAAGAATCTAAATATTTTTAGATAATTCACATTTTCTTCTCTAGACCAGAGGGTATTTGATTTTTCAACTTAGTGTCCCCTGCACTTACATAGCAGGAAAAGATTCTGGGCTCCTGCCCTTACTTAGGAATTTCTTCTGTGATGTACATCCATTTGATGAGAATACACAAACAGGGCTGTATCAGGGATCACAATTTCCAGAGTTGAATATCCCAGGATTTACACTTCTGACAATGTAAAGGGCTTGATCAATTTTACATAATTTGTTTTATTTGATGCAATTTTATCAGGAGTTGGGCGTCTCACACATTTAAAATATACTTGGTAAGTAGATCAGTCTTCCAGAAAATAGAATTAATGTCCAGTGGTTTTCATAGAATTTATTAAACTGAGAATTATGCTGATCTTCAATGCCTGATTCGAAAACTTGTTTTAAACCTGAGACAATTATTTAAAAGGAGGATTACAACACCAGCACCATATTGCTAAAGTAGGCTATCATTCCATGTGGAGTCTGTCACGGTACTGAAATGCCGAGGAGAAGCTCAGCCCCCACAGTGGAGTTAAACAAAAGTGTACCTCATCTTTTCACCTTTAGTAGGCTAAGGTGCAGGTTGCCAAGCTTTTAAGATAGCAAGTTTAAATATAGGCAACTCAATTCCACCTACATTCTATTTTTGGTATTAAAGTCCTCTGTAGGATTGAGCTCTAGGTTTCTGGTGGAACAGATTACATTCATTGCAAACCTTTTAATCTTAATTAGGGTTCATGCCTGAAGAAATAGAGTATCTGCCTATATTCAGATTAAAGCTAAAAAAAATTCCAACATGGGGGGAAAAAAAAAAGGAGAAAAAAGAAGAAAAGAAGAGAAACAATCTGAACCTTTCAGTCAGAGGAAAAACTGGAGGCTGATTTAAGATGTTAAAGAGAGTGAGGGCAACAAGCCAAAAACAAACCTGTCAAATCAATTTTGTGACTGGTCTTTTCTGAGAAATTGTTGTTTTCAGATGCACTTTATTTTTGAGCATTCTGACAATAAAATTACATGAGGAAGTGCTTCCTTCCCAAGACCTATTTGTCAAATTATTATTGTCAACAGAGCCATCTCACATCCATCAGATTATTGTCTACTTATTTAAATTTGGTAAGCAGTTAATAAACAGGAAGTTTGCATAAAATTGTATAAAATGATTGGAAATAGCTATTAATACTGCTTATATAAGTAAGCTATTTTTAGGCATCATCTGTGGCACTGTTTTGTTTAATCATAAATAGAAAACTCTAAAAAATAATTATAATATTACTTTTGATGAATTTTTGGAGAGAAATAGTAAAGAGAGTGATAGCAGAGAAAATATATTTCTGAAATATATTTAAATTTCAGCACAATCATATTCAAAATTTGAATGTAAAAAAATTAAAGATTAAAAGACTATCACAAAATACTTGGGGTTTATGAAACTTGATTGCTGAACAAAATACCTTTTTCATTCCTAGGATAAACCCTCTTTTTTTTTTTTTTTGTTCAAATGCATAGTCAACAACAAAATGCTCAATTCTATATATAAATTAAAATTTAAATTATATTTCTAAATTTTAATTATTTTTATTCTCCATGTTCCAATTAGATAATTTCACTTAAATAGGCCCATTGCATTTTGTGATGCACTTTTAATATACAACCTTATTGTCTTGCCTTTTGTCCCAGTCACAAAATGAAAAATGAACTAGAAAATAATAACTTCAAAGAGGAGAAGAAAGAAAAGGTTCAGTTAGATCAGACATACGTTTACCTCTGATAAGTAGTAAGGTGTAGAAGTTAGGTGTGCTCCAAAAATGGCTTGAAATACTGAAATCATGCTGCCATTTAGCACACAGATTAAAAACAAAGCCAAATGTAGTCCTCTAATAACTTGGGATTGGGCAGTTTTCTGGTTACTGACTCAAAAATTTGTTTCTGCACTTTCTATGGATATAGGAGAAAATTAAAGGTTCCAAATCTCCGCAGTTTCAGTCTTAAACTAGTTAACCCTAACTAATTTGAGAGCTGAAATTTCTGTAATATATTAAGTATACATAGTCAGGATATGTTAAGGAAACCTTGAGGAGTGGAACCAGAGACCTGGGCACAGAAGAAGGAAAGTGAGAAAACATATGCTCCTGAATGTGAAATGAGGTAACATAGCTGTCACTTAATACATTTTCAGGACTTTTTCTAAAGCAAAATGGGAATTAGTTTCCTGCCTTGTACTGTGTGCATACCCACTGTATATGTGAATAGACACATAGTTTGAACACTACTGACAACCTTTGACATGATGCAGAAGACCACTAACTAAAAATCTCAAGTTCATTCCAAAGAATATTCCAGAATATCCATAAGGAACTGGCATGAAACTTTCCAGAAAAATCATAAGTGTTTGAATTCACAAAACTGGTTTATAGCCCATCAGTTTTAACTCCAGTGCTGAAGCAAACACAGTGACTTTGGAAGCCAATTTCTGAAAGCAGTGACTTTTGAGATTGAAAATAAAAACGAAAAAAATTCAAAATTCACAGACTTAATTGTCTCTCAGTCTAATCATGTCCAATACAATTCACACATGATTTCCTTTAATCAACATCTATGTTATACAATGTATGAGAAGGCTTCCTTGCTCCACTTCCTGGCCTACATTCTAAAGGGCAGTATAAGTTTATTCTTACAGATCTTAGGAGATCTAAAGCAGATTTAGAGGTGTTAGCCCCATAATTAATTTGCTCTGAGCAGATCTAGCTTGTCTGAGAGCTCTGCAGCTTTCCTGAAAATCCTTTCTCAGGGCGAAGTTTATAGAGACTTCCAGTACAGCAATCACAGCAATCCAAAAATTACATTTGTGTAAGGTGGGCAATGGTTCAGGTGGCCAGGTGTGTACTGATGTGCTGCAGTGGCACTTTTTAGTGTTCTAGTGACTGCATTATCATCATTTGGCTGCCTAAGCTGCAAAGAATTTTTTTTTTTTTTTTTTTGCATGTCATACCATTACTTCTCCCCCCATTTTCTACTACTGTATGAATATAGCAACAGAAAAAAATAATTTAATTTGATTATTTAAAAAAGAAAAATTAAGAAATTAAAACATAAATCTGGAAACTTTCCAAATAATAATGTATGGCTGGGATATCTTAGAATGGAACTTTCTGAGCCCTCTGTAAGTTTCAAGTGAAAAAAGGCCATAACTAAATGGAGTTTAATTTCTCCATTGTGGATTAAACCCAAGTCATAAAATGTCACCAAGGAATACAAATACGCTTACTCACAGCATTTGTTACTAGCAGTACTGAAGTAATTTTATCATGTTTCCCACTTAGGAAAACAGTTGACACTCAGCTTGGGTGAGTAAATTGGTGTATTCCTGGCTTTACGTCAAGTGGTCTTTCTATTATATGACAGCTGATTCATCACAGATGAATCTCAGACATATACCTAAAACACATCTCAAATTTAAATTATTGTTATATTTGCCATTTTTTCCCCAGATTTTGAATAAGTTTCCAGTTTTTATTTGAAATATGAGGGTGTTCATGATATTATATTACTTGTAGCATTCTATAATAGAGGAACTTTCAATTTATTTTTTTTCACCATTATTAGAGGCAACTGAAACTGCCTCTTCCTGCTTCCATTTGTGCTTTTCCCAGTTTTGGTATTGCATTGTTACCAACTCTTTGACGAGTTGCTCAGCTGTAGCTTTTGTGTAAATGTATGAGCTGGAGATAATTGCCATTTTTTAGATAGTTTTGTTGTTATAATGTCTCCATCTTGCAGAAGTTTGCACACATTGCCTTTTAGACACAGAACTGTTTTATCCAAGCTAGAAGACAGACAACCTTACCTACATAAGGATGTTTTAATATTCTGACCAAAGGAGATATCTTGAGATAGACTCTGGTTTCCAAGATTCTTCTTAGGTACATATCAGTCCAGCTTCTTTTTAAATAACATAATGGAGGGTGGGGGGATGAGGGTATTTCTACAGAATATGGACTTTTGCTGGTTTTTTTCTTACATTGCCTTTGTCATTGTGCTATTTCAGAAAGAAGTAGCCAAATGTTGGAGCTTGTGGTGCCAAAGATGGTAAACTCTCAGAGAAGATTAAACCTTTTGATATCAATTATCCAAGCTTTACCAGAGAACAAGATAAATCTTATGAAAAGGAAAAATGGGCTTTTTAAATTCCTTTGGACGCGTGGAAACAAATGAGAAAACTCAAAGTAAAACTCCTCAGGCACTACTGAATCCCTGCTGATAGCAAGTAAAGTATATCAAAAGCTAATGCAATCCTCTTTCACTACTCCTCTGGGAAGAAATGGAGTTTTCAAAAGCTTAGTTTGAGTCAAAAGTCCAGTTCAATGGTTCATGACCTTTTTAACAAATCTGGACTGAGTTTTGGTTTTATATTGGTAGAGTTAAATACTTCATTTTTTGAGTGTGTAGTTTAATCCTCATGACCTGCATATTTTGATCATTTTGCAACCTACTTTCATTTTGGTTTCTACTCCTGTGGAGTATTTAAAGTCCTTTTTGTAAGAAATTTTCTACATAGCGCTTTCTACTTTTTATGTTTCTACTTATTGAACCTGTTACACAGTTCAAAGCTGAGATATTCCAGAAAATGTTTGTTCAATGTTTGTATAGACAACTACCCAGCAGCAAAGACAAAATATCCCAAAACTCAGTATTCAGTGGAGCTCAAACTTACTGCATTCAGCATTTGCCACTGAAAAATATTCAGCTCAGAATCCTGTGTATTCGAGACTTCAAATCTTAAATAACTCCTTTTAATTTTTTAAATTTTATTTATAATCTTTGGTATAAATCTGTAACAAGCTGTGGATAGCTATTTGTACAAAAGAAGTGTATTTTGTGCTGCTGAGTAATCAGCTCTATTTTGTCCATGCAGATTTTAACACCTTTTTATCTCACTCTCTAAAGGTGACTCTTTTAGAAAGTGACAAGTTTTGCAGCCCAACAGAGGCATGGCTGTTGCAATTTGATAACCCTATGTCCAGTCAGCAGTGAGGCTGAGCCTGTATTTTAAATATGTATACTCTCCCTCTGTATGTTTATATTTGCGTGGTTCAGTACATATAGATCAATACAGATATGAACCACACCATACTAACTCAAATACAACAAGCAGAAGTGGCCTGATCCTGTTCCCCTCCTGGTTGATCAAGGAAATTATACACATATATAAATGGTGGTGGTCTCTGGATCCTAGTCTAGTGCACAGCCAGCACATCAACATATGAACCCCTAGTGTTCACAGCCCCATTCCAGTTGCTGATACCCACACATAAAAACAAAACCCTGGTCACATGGATGCAGAGACACATGACCCCTTAATTTCCTCCAGTAACAAACCTTAAACAGTCTATCAAGTAGCTGGCCCATGGGTCCCCTCATTTCCCACTTTGCCTCATGCCCAAACATGCTCCCTGCTTGAATGGAACTCACAGGTAGGTGGTTTGGATCTGTGGCCTTGCTCATAGCCCTCCCTGAGATCCCCTAATCTCAATAGCTAGACAGGACCAACTGTCTCTCCAGTAGTCAGTCTCAACACCTCTGTACTCTCCTGTATTTGAGTAAATTTATGGCACTTCTGATACCTGATTCCCATCATTTTTATTCCACTCATTATCTAGTCCACCCTGAAGTTCTCTAGGAAATTGCAGGCACCTACATGCACACCCGTGTACAGTTTGCACATGTTCGTGTCTCTTCTGCTTCTGGCACCACAGACACAAACACCCTCTGGTCTCTCCAGCTGCTGCACTGAGACATCCACATGTGCACATGCATTCCCAATAGAGTCCTCACTCAGGAAAGCAGAGAGAAAGGCAGTCTTTTTGGAATAGAGAATTGACTCATTGACTAGGAACAGGCGACGGCTAGACAAGCATAGATTCTCTTCTTACCCAATACCAGCCCATTTTATCTCCTTATCCCTCTATTTTCCTGCTTTTCTAACCACTTTGATCTCTCCCTTGCCCCACCTTTGGCTCCTGCCCAGAACATTCCATTATCTTGTGCAGTCCCACAGCACTCTTTCTTGGCCCAGTGAGTGCCATCTTCCAGATCAGGGAGCTGCCCCTGTGGACTCGTAGTGTCGGGATTCACCGAGCCCATAGGGCTCATAATGCTTCCCTGGGATAGCCCCAAGGGACAAGGGAACAGGGGCTCATGTTTCTGACTTAGGGTAAAGAGATTTCCATGGGCAAAATTAGCATTTAATCACATAAACTAACAGAATTCACTGGGTAGAATTTGTTGTGAATCTCCTGGTTGGATCAAAAATGATATATATTAGTTAAATTGTATGATCACTTCATTTCTCTTTGTAGAGAAATCATTGAGGAGACTGAAGATAAGGTAAAGCTCCTATCATGATGGTGACTTCTATAGACTCATTACCTCTGCTAGAGTAAAACAAAGATTTTTTAGAAGAATGGCTACAACAACACAGGTTGAGCATTGGCTGAGAAACTTAACCAAAATTACTAAGTTTCTATGGACAATTTTTGAAAATTAAGTTTTATAACAATATTTTTGAGCATCGCTTCTAAGATATAAGTTAATAAAGGACTATAGGTCTGCATTAAACAGATTATACAGAAACAAAAGCAGAGTTTTATGATGTATTCAAATGTTATACTTTTATACAGATTCTTAGTCAATAAGGATAATTGAAATTAGATGAATGAAATTTACTTTACTGACAACTACATGTCTTACTGGACAGAAAGGAAACCGTTGTGAAATATATGTTTTCTGGAAACAGCATAAAAAATGTTTCATAAATAATCCAGGTGTCATCCTAGATAAAGGTAATAGACTAGAATCCATGGACAAGCTCTTGCAACTGTATGCATATAAGATTTCTGATTGACAATGTCTCTCTAGTCACACCATATTTTTCTTCCAAGTGCAGTGTATTTGCAGTTTGATTAAATAGATATGTGCTCATTCAATAAATACATGAAACACCACAAGCAAAAGTAAGTCATAAACTGATACTAAAATCATATTTAATGATAAAGTAAGTTTTACATGTCTTCCTTAAATTTTTACTTCTAGTACAGGTGATTTAATTATGAGTTGTAAAAACTACCTTATAAGTCCCTTAACTTAAAAAATGAAAGGCTTGAAATTATCTGGTTTAGGCATTTTTGGGGGTGGGACAAAGTAGTGGCTTTTCTTCTTTAAAACCATTTTTGAAGAATGAAATCTTTAATGTTTTCTCAGGTGTCTCTGGTGATTTATCTATTGCTTTCCTGGGGCACCAGAGAAACCAAGAACAGGTGTCCAAGAGTTACACTGAGATAAATATTATGTGTGGCTTTTCAGTGGACCTCAGCAAACAAATCTCAAAATGGTATATTCCTTGATTTTCTGAGAGCAGTTCACACACATTTCAGATATATTCTTTATTCAGGGCCATTTGAGTAATTCAAGACTTGAGCTTAGATTTTGTCTTTGTTACTTGAAAACAGGAGGTTTAAAAAAAATTATATTTTTATATATCTATATATGCTTATAAATTCACAAAAACTTCATTAGTTTAATATGTCTAATTATATAATTCCTAGCTTGCAAATGAATGAGAAGAGTACAAATCAATTTGTTAAATACTAATGTGCTTAACCTCAGTTCTAGTTATTAGGAAGTATTTGGGGCTAATGATAGTAAGAAATGGTTTAAAAACAAAATTTTATTGGTCATGACAGGATATAAGGTATTGAAAACTGGTGTTGGAATATGCATACTTCTTTGCTATGCATTTTTATTCCATTTTGTTTCACTGCTGATCAGTTAATAAACTATTATGTACCTGTGGTTTGAACTTGTTCCACATTCTTTTGTCTTTTACCAGCACTGCAGACATGACTGTTATAGTGAACAAAATGAAAAACAAACAAACATTTTGAAGGCCGAAAATGCTATTTTTGCTTTTTTGTATCTTTTACAGTTTTGCCTTTTTTTTGTATCTTAAGAAGTAGACTTGCTGAGTCAAAGAAAGCTCCTTGTCACACTACATAAATAATTCCTGTCCCTAAGGTTAGCCAGGCAAGTGGAAATTATTCATTTCTAGTCTCCAATATCCACTCTCACAGCAGTGTCTATGACTCCTATGGTTCTCATTCTTGCTAAGGGACTTTATATGTGTGGCTCTCTCTAGCACAACATTTTAGCATAGAAAGACTTCTGATACTATGGGATTCCAGCATCACTCCTATAAACTGCAGAAGTGCTATTGTTCTGCACCATAGCACAGGGAATTGAAACACAAAGAAGCTGTTTCACCTCAGATCCCAAGGCCACATCAGTACCAGATCTGGTAGCTGGGGTTTAGGAGGAGATGCTAAGGGTGCAAAGGGTTGTAAGCTCAGGGTTGCAAAGGTATGTGGCTCAAGCTACTTGTGTTGCCAGTGTAACAGAAGAACTTGGTTACAACCCAGAATCCTTAGGCCTGCATTTCTTTCCCTGGAATTAGCTCACAAAGTCCAAACTGAAGTAAAAATATAAATTGCCTTGCCAACAGATGGAGAATATTTGCTGATTAACAGCCTGAGAAATCTTGACAATGTGGAGACCAAGCTTGCGGTACAACCAGTATCTAAACCTGAACAATCAGCCTGTGCCATAGAGGATAAAAAATTTTCTGAAGAAAATCTTTTCAGACTGGGAAAAGTCATTGATCCCTAGTAAGGTATTCAAGACAAGCAGTGACATGTCTGAATTAAACTCTCCTTGAATTTGAATTCCACTCCTCGGTATGGGTGAAATTCTTGGCTATCTTTGTTCAACAGTAGTTTTATTCTTGAGTTAAATGGAGAATAAATCTTTCACTGTTCGCTATACCTCATCCTATGTCCCTCCAAGAACAGTTCCTTCATTTCCTTGCCTATGATAGTAGCAAAGGCTTGCGTAAACTTCAGGTTTAATACAGAAAAGGAATTGCATTATGCCATGTTCTTGAAGATTTCTATTCTTGAATTAACAAAGTCTTTTTCTGAAGAACTAAAAAACATTATAGGGGATATTTAGTAATACCTTAGAAGAGAGTTAATCGAAAAATGTAACTGACTATGAAGATGGTGACAATTTTAATGGTGTTAGGCAGACACTTCAAGTAATTTTTTTCATATAATTTTAAACCTAACTTTTCCTATAAGCTGATAAGACAGCTACTCTGTATTGACACACTTTGACTAGAATATATTTCTCTCTTTTTTTTAAGTGTTAAACTATGATAGGTGCATTTGTTCAGTAAAAAAAGCTTTCATGTGAAATGCTGCAAAACTTGCAGGCATATGAGTTTTATTTTGATGATATTTGGAGAATCTATAGTTCTTCATGAGCTATTAAACCTATCAATAACTGGGGAAAAATTTCTGGGAGAAAATGTATTCCTCCTTAAATATTTTGAAAGGGAAAGTAATGGTTATTTTACAGGATTATTGACATTGCAGTGAGTACCATTCAGTGATTAAAACCTCATTGTGAAGGCTACTATAAAGCCTATTCCAATGCCATTCACTGAACTGTTGATTTTAGTGATTCAGGTTTCTAAAAAATCTTTTACCTTTTTTCAAAGACACTTGCCACTCAAAAACCTATTGCAGAGAAATATAAGTGGAACATTCAGCATTCATTTCTAGCTTGCTTTACATTTCTTGGAGGACAGATAATATCATCAGGACATCAGAAAAGTTATAAATTTTCACCCAATATCCTGTTTTTAAATTGATGGAATATTTTCAATGTAGAGTATGAAGCTATAAAACATAAAGTATGCTAACTTAAGTTTCAATTAATTTCAAGTCATCTTTTCAGAATGAGTTATAATATTGACCTCTGCTGAATCATATGACAGAAACTGCGCTGAGAGAGAGGAGCTTAGAGGATAGGAGGGAGGCATTTTGCTTGGTTTTGTTTATTTCATTTGGTTTTTGAAGGGCTACAAGGTAGAAGCATCCTGGGATTCAATCCAAAAAAAAAAAGAACTATTTTAAAAAAACAAAACCCAAATTGTCTCGTGAAAATAAAAAAAATCTTGATTATATCATTCCATCTGTGTTGATTTCACTGTGAACTCTACATGTATTTTTGTAAAGGCACTTTCCAGGGAGATAATCAAATTAAGCCGCTCTATAGTAAGAAAGCTACTATATATTCCTAGTCATACTTCCTTCAAACATGATACACACATTCTTCACTGGAGTCATGCTGCTGATTATACCCTGAAACCACTTTTAAATTAAGGTTCATTGGATCAAGGCTGTGGGCTTTCTGTTGTTGCTGTTCCTGGTTTTGGTTTATTGGTTGTTTTTTTTTATTCCAGATGAAGTCCACAAGACTTTAGAGGTGTGTCATTGCATTGGGAAATTGAATTGTTGAAAACATGTCTCTTCTTGATAAGGATCTGGATTATTGTCATACAGGGTTTTTTTGCATATTTTTATGGTATTTGTTACATTCTCAACTGGGGACAAAATTTATGTTGTTTTGAAGACTGGATATGCATAAGACCTTAAGAACCTGATATTTAAATGCATTGAGTTCCTCCAAAATGTATTTTTTTGAACAGCAAGAGTATGCAATCTTCTCAGGTTTACACAGATTAAGAGACTACTAAACTCTAGCAATTTAAACTGGTACTCTGAATAAGTAAGATTTTCTTGAAGTATGGATTAAAAAAGACAGAAAAATACAACAAGATTTTCACATCAGCTAAGCATTGCAGTTACCATGATGGTAGAGCGCATTACATTCTAGTAAAAGTAAAGAGAATTTATATGACATATTAAATCCAAAGATTAGGAGTCTAAAAACATTACTTGTTGCGGGAAAATAAAAGAAAACAAAGCATTGTCATATCATTCCAAAGTTAGGACTGACTTGCCACAAACAAACCGAACTGAGCATTTGATTTAAATGGAGCAAGTCAGATGTCTCAAATATAAATAGATCTTGTCATTTAACATGAAATATGCTTTACAGAACCAGCTGAGCTCCCTTATACTTACCTATGATTAAAATACCCAGAATGGGATACTCTGAATGCAAAACTGGTGAGGATTTATAGGCATGTGAGGATAAATATTTTCTAAGTATCTCAGATTCTCTAGAGCTATCTTTTATTATTTATACTTAAGTCAGAATGTCATTTACAGTTCTAAAAAAAATGTCTGCATTTAAAAGTTTATGACTTTTTTTGTCATAAACTTGGGTTTAGAAGCAGAAGTTCTTGTATAGACAGTCTACCACAGAAATAAAGTTTTGGTTAGACACAGGAAAGATACCCTTTGAAAGTAAGCAGAAGAGAGATTTGAAGTGGGAAAACACCTTCCTTTTTATGTCTCATGGGAAAATGCACTTAAATTTTGCATTAGTTTATTTTATAAGTGTTACACTGGTAATTTTAGCAGCTGGAATGAGTCTGGGAATAAACACTTTTAAACTTTTTTCTTTTTTTTTTTTTTTAAAGTGGTTGAAAATCCAAGAGATTCACAGAACTTTATTTAAAATTACAGCTTACACTGAACTGAGTTCTACGCACCAGCCTTCTGGGAAACTGATTCAAAGTCCAAGAATAATAGAATATCCTGAGTTGGAGGGACCCATGAGGATCATCTAAGTCCAACTCCTGGCCCTGCACAGGACACCTCAAGAGTCACACCATGTACCTGGCAGCATTGTCCAACCACTTACTGAATTCTGTCAGGCTTGGTGCCATGACAACTTCCCTGGGGAGCCTGTTTCAGTGCCCAACCACCCTCTGGGTGAAGACCCTTTTTCTAATATCCAATTTATCCCTCCCTGACACAACTTCAGCCCATTCCTTCGGGTTTTGACACTGAAGAGATCAGTGTCTGCCCCTCTGCTTGCCCACGTGAGAAACCTCTAGACAGCAATGTGAGTCTCCTCTTCTCTAGGGTGAACAAGCCAAGTAACCCCAGTCAATTCTCCTCTGGACCCTTCACTATCTTTGTTGTTCTCCTTTGTATGTCCTGTAATAGCTTTATAACCCTATATTGCTCTGCCCAAAACTGCACATAGGACTCAAGCTGAGGTCCAGGATATGGTTGGCCCTCGTGGGTCAAGGTTTGTTTCTTTCTCTTTAAAAAGTAAACTAATAACTTCTTAAGTTTAAAAATTGTGTCAGCAATTCTTTTCATAAACATTTTGTGTAGGAAATATAATTTTTTTTTCATTAGCTACAAAATAGCTTTGAATATTAACAAATTTGCTAGGGCTGGAATGATGAAGGCCTATGGATTTCATCATAGTCACAGAAGCAATTTGGAAACTATGACATGATGTGAAGGTAGAGGAACATCGCTTTTTGCTGTTTGGTCTTAGAGTTTATACTAAATGGTCAAATACATGAGAAAATTTGTGAGCATTTTTTTATAAAATAAGCACCTGTTGAAAAATTGTTTTCTTTTGAGTAAAATCAGCAAGATAGCAAGAAAAATGGAACATGGTGATAAAGGAATTTCACTGATGTTTGTACATGTGTATCTGTGGAAAAATATACCAAAAGTTAGGAAGATAAAAGATAGTGGCTCTTTGAGTAATTCTCTGTGCCAGAAATGTTCTATTTTCCCTCTGTCACTGCTGTTGACATTTGCTTTTGAATAGAAATGTTCTTTCTCTTTCCACTTTAACTTTATTCTTTATTCTTCAGCAAAATCAAAACACTATGTTTATGACATAGTAGTCTACTGCTTGGAAATAAGTGAACTGTCAAAATGTTAACATGATGAATTCATTGCAGGATCACAGAGAAAGATCATGTGGGTGTGTGAGGAAGAACAAAACCCTGATAATTAACAGAGAGGGTAGAGAAATATTAAAACTTTTAAAAAGTTAATGGCTCTAATTTCAAGGAATGTAAATGTAAAGCATTCCCCACATCATGAAAGCAAGTCTGCTTTGAAAAACATTTCTGCTGCTCGACTCAGCAAGGCACTTGGAGTTCATCCAGAAGCAGAATCACTGCTCTGAGCTGTTGTACTGCTCCTTTTACTTTTGTTCATTGGCACTTGACACTCACCACTCTGACTCTTTAGTCTACGTTGCCAGAAGAAAAGCTTTCCAACTGCTCTGTGACTGAATACGCTCTGGAGGACTGGAAGTTGCTTATGGAGTTAAGTATAGCCTGTATTTCCAATTTCCGTAGGGCTAAAGCAAACTTCAGATTTGAGAAATCAAGATATCTTGATAGACTTGGGACAGAGTGGCTGGAAAGCTGCCCAGCAGAAAAGGAACTGGGGATGCTGGTTAACCACTGGCTGAACATGAGCCAGCATATGCTCAGGTGGCCAAGAAAGCCAGTGTCTGGCTTATGAGAAGTGGCTGAGGGAGCTGGGGTTGTGCAGCCTGGAGAAAAGGAAGCTGAGGTGAGACCCTTCCGCTCTCTGCAACTAACAGAAAGGAGGTTGTAGCCAAGTGGGGGTCACTCTCTCCTCCCAAGTAACAAATGATAAGACAAGAGGAAATGGCCTATGGGGAGGATTAGATTGGATATTAGGAAAAATTTCTTCCTCGAAAGGGTCGTCAGGCATCGGAATAGTCTGCCCAGGGAAGTGGTAGAGTCACAACCCCTGGAGATACTTCAAAAACGCGTAGATGTGGCTTAATGGTGGACTTGGCAGGACTATATTTGCAGCTGGACTTGATCATAAAGGTCTTTTTCAACCTAAATGATTCTATCATTTTATGAAGCTATAAGATATTGTGTATATAAAAATATGTAATGTGTAATACATAACATATTATAGAATATTTTAAAACAGTTCTTTTAATTCCTCTTCACAAGTCATCATCAAGCATAGACCTTTTCCCTAAACTGTTTGCACCCATCCTATGCACATGATACAACCTAGAGGAGCTAAAGAAGCCTAAAGATGTACAGTGAGAGTGCACAGCTTATTTGCTTTACCAGTCTAATCTGGAAAATTGAAACTGCTAAATATTACAAGGAGAATTATTTTCCTGACAATCAAAGCAAAGTATTTTCATCTTATCTGTTCATTTGAACTTAAAATTTTCCAAAATCTTTATTTTTCATTCTCATCTAAGATTAACTCCCAGCCTAGCAAATATTCTTGTATAAATCTGATTTCACACATAAGAAAAATAATTACATGTTCAGAAATTTTTGCAGATTCAGGATTCACTTCTTGAACAAGCCAATAAGAAATGGAAATCAATACTGCATGAACAGAAAAAAAAAGGAGAACTAGAAGGACGCTGAAAACAGGTGACATGAAATAAAAAGGAGGGCCTAATAGGTTTTTTTTTCTGTTTTCTTTGTACACAAATCTCATATTCATATGCTGTTTGTATTAAGCTTACGGTGGGAAAAGTATCTTCTTCAGGTTACACAAGTAATTTCTGAACTGAATATTTTACTCTGCTGATGCTTTCTAAAATTCTCCCCCAAATTTTTAACAGGAATATAAGGAGATTTGGGCTATCTCTAAGAATCAGGAGAATTTAAAATCATGTACTACTTTGGCTTGGTTTGGTTTGGTTTGGTTTTATTTCTTTTTTTTCTTAGCTATTATCAAGTACAGTGGCTGTCTAGAAGTGGCTTCTGTTTCTGTGAGTTAGACACAGCCTCTCCAATTACAGGCAGCTTCTGTGATTGCACAGCTTGTGAAGATGAATGAACTCCCAAGAGCTGTGTAGCTGCACAGGCAGATTTGACCCAGAAATCACCTCCTTTACAAGCATTGTATAAAATCTAAAGAATATTCTTTAACACTTGAGGACACTGAGATTAAGGACGGTGCATAAATACAGAGGATTATTATACTGATTATTTTTGTAAACTAGCAAAATATCTTACTTCAAAAGGTCTAAGAGAGAGATTTTAAATTTTATCTAGAGGTGAAAATTAAAGACTGTTTGTATTCAGGGAAAATTACCTTAAAACAAAGAGATGTGTGACTATGCAGCCATTAGTTGTAATCTTTGCTTTTGTTAAATACTGACTAGAATACAATGAGGAGGTTTTATCCAAAGGAACTGCACAGTGGTTACTAGTTACACAATTAAAGCAATTGTCTGAAATTTTTCTGCATTAGTAAAGCTCTAAAAATCATAAAACAGCAGGGATCAGAGAGACATACAGCTTAGTCTTCTCTTATTGCTGCTTCCAATAAAAAAAAAAATGTTCATTGTTAAGATAAGCTGACTTGTGCTGTTAAGATTTTCATTGTTAATGACTCTATGGTTCAGGGTCAAAACATACATGAATTTTAAAACAACTCAACTGAAAACTCATGTACATTTTATGCAAAGGACAGTGATCCTGCTGCTACTCCACTACTTTGTTGTCTTTTATACTGTGATAAGGGACCTTGAAATGGGCACATATGTTTGGCAGTAATTACTAGTGATTTTAATTCTGTGTAAATTATTATATATGGTACACAATGATGAAAAAATATGTGGCAGCTGCTACCATTGCATGTCCATGAAAAAATATCTACCCTATAACTCCAAACAATTGACAAGCAAAGCCAAAGTTTCAGCAATGCAGTAGTTCAAACATTCATCTGAAAGTATAAATACTTCTTATGGATTATGTTAAGAAAATCACCTGTGTGATATAGGGAGGAGGAAACTGTTCTCGTCTAACAGAGAAAAGCTGTTTTTAGTGTGACACTATCCCTTCCTCTCACATTCGTTACATGGATAGCTTAGGAATTAGGCACACAAAGCTGTAGGGGCAGCATTTATAAGGCCAGGATCAAATCTCTCTGAGGCGCTCAGTGAGCAATGAATTTTAAGTGATGTGTGGTTTTCATAGTGGGCTTTGTACATGGAGGGATAATAACATCAGAGGATTTCCTGCTTTGCTTTCCTATTTGTTTGCATGCCAGATTTACTTCTATGTTAGTCCATAGAGCACAAGTGGAAAAATAGAAAGTTGCTTAACCTAAAGAGATGTCCTTCCTATGTGACTGGAAACCTGAAAAATACCCTCTAAAAGAGGTATATAGAGTTCCAACTTTATTGGAATATGGGATTCTTCCTTTGCAGTACATTAAACTCCTTATTTAGAACTCATGTTTTCAATGACCATGGTAGACTACAAAATAGTTTATTCATATGTAACTATGATCTGAAGCACTAGGAAGAATGAAAAATAGTGAAAGTGCTCCACGTCTCTTAACAGATACGACTATGAATATGGGGATCAGAAACAAAAAGTTTAAACTCTACTTATATTTCTAATGAAGAATTCTCTTTAAAAATGAGCCTATATGCAGTAAAGCAAGCTACTCCTCTTGTGGAAGTCTTGCTTCTTCATATGGCTTTCATAAAGGGCTACGTTTTATCTGTATAACACATACCTTGATCAGAGGTAGAATAGGATTTCTTCATTACAACCTTCTTCATTCTTTTCGTGTCTTTCACCAAGATAAATTTGCTTTCAAAATGTTTTTTTAAAGAGAATGGTAAGACCTCAGTTAGTTCCACAAATAATGGTCTTCTGTTGTCCTTTCTCTTGTCTATAGCAATTTTACATGTAGCATTACGAACCAGCAGAATTTGGCACATGTTGTCCTTTCTTGTTTTTCAGGTTGATTGAAACCATTTTCAAGATTACAGTTAGTTGCATACATGTATACATTCAAGATGTATTCACATTCATATCTTCTTCCATTGCCCTTTTCCCACGCAAAAAAACCCAACATGCATAGGAAAGTAGCTAAATGAAAATATTAGATTGAGAGCAATGTTTAGGGCTTATTTTAGATGTTGTTCCTGTAGTTATTGTGATAAAATCTGCTTCCAGATTAAATGGACAAAGATATTTCCTGATAGACAAATAGACAACTACCTAAAGTCTCAGGCAAGGTTAGTCATTTCTAAACACCATTACATGAAACAGGATACTACAGGTTTCCTTACATAAATTTAGAAAGATAAAAATGGTTCCTTGGAACAGTCAATGAATTTCTGTCATGTAATATCTGGCAAAGGAGGAGAGGAAACTAGGCAATAGTTATGAGTTTATTTTAAAGAGTATTTGGGGTGCAATTTTTATATATACAGCAGTCTGAAGCCAACTTAGTACCTAAGTTTCTGAAGCAAATATGATCCCAACTGAGCACAGAACTCCTTCCAGGTAAGGGAGACCTGAACTTGGAAAAATGGAGACTGCTCTATCATAGCAAGACTCTTCCACAGACTGTTTCTGCAGAGTGCTGATTACAGCAGTAGTAAACCTGCTGGTAGGAGTGTCAGCATGACCTTGCTGTATCTCTCCCTTGGGTTTATATAAAATTTTCCATAGCATCTTGGAAAATACAAATAAAAATAGTTTCTTTTCCAGCATCCTTCACAACCACGAATAAACAGTGAGGATGTGGATCCAGCCTGGTCTGGTTCTGAGGAGTAGATTTGATTATTAATGCTCATATTTATTGCTGTAAACAGTGTTTTGCCATGTTAATAAAATACAGCACTCTGATATGTTTCTTGCTTTTTTCACCTTAGCCACAGTAAAAGCCATAAGTTTACCTGAAACACGTAATGACAGATTGGTTCAGGTTGAAATCGACTTCTGGAAGTCATCTGGTCCAATGTCCTGCTCCAGCAGGCAGCCCAGGACAATGTCCGGATGGTTTCTAAATATCTCTAATAAAGGATATCCCACAGCCTCCCAGGGCAACTTGTACCAGTGCTCAGTCACCCTCACAGAAGAAGAGTGTTTCCTGATGTTCAGATGGAATGTCCTGTGTTTCAGTTTGTTCACCTTTCTTGTTGTCCTGTCTCTGGACACTACTGAAAAGAGCCTAACTCTGTCTTCTTTTCATTTTCCCTTCAGATATTTTTATACTGTGATGAGTTACCCCTTTGAGTCTTCTTTTCTCCAGGCTAAATGATCTCAGCCTTTTCCTCTATGATCAGTGTTCCAACTTCTTTACCATTTTTGTCACTCTTTGTGGACCGTCATGGCTGGACTTTTTTCACTATGTCCACATCTCTCTTGTGCTGAGGACCCAGAACTGGACATGGTACTCCAGGTCTCACCAATACTGAATGCAGGGAAAGGACCACCCCCTTATCCTGCTGGCAGCACTCCTCCTAATGCATCCTGGGATAGTTTTAGTTTTTGCCACAAGGACAAATTGCTGGTTCACAGTTAACTTGGTGTCCAACAGGGCCTCAGGACATTTTCTCCAAAGCTGCTTGTCCTGGTCCACCCCCAGCACGCACTGGTGAATGGGGATGTTCTGCCCCAGGAACACGACTTGGCACTTCCCCTTGGATAGCTTATGCCCTGTTTTGCTGTCCCTCTGGAAGATGTTTAGTCTCACACCACTGAAACAGAAATCCATTTTTTAAAGGATATTTTGAACAGATTACGTTGGAAAAGCATTAATTGATATTTTAGCAGCAGCAACTATTGGAGTTTTGAAGCTGTCTGAACAGAGCACTAGGAATTGAGAACTGTTATGTACTTTGCTTTGTAGTGACATTTATTTCCTCAATGGCTTTGCTATCTCTCTGCTTAATTGTACTCAGTGGTATAAGAAAGTATTTATTGGTATAAATTATGATTTCTATTTATAAAATGAAGGATACTTTCAGGAAGAAAATTATTTTGAATAGTTGCTGTAGAAATTACTCTGGTTAATGCACTAAACTGGGACATAAACAATATGTCTTTAGTTCCATCCTCTGTCATGCACTTTCTCATAGGTAATGGACAGGTAATTACTAATTGCTCCTTACGTTCTCCAGTATAAAGACAATAAAAAATATTATTTCTTACTTTTTTGCTGCCTTGTTCAATAAATTAGACTCCAGAATGGGGTACTTTACCCCTTTAAGATACCCTGTGCTGGTTTAGACTCTCCAGCTGTTCACACTTTCATCTTCTACTCATGAGACTGAAACTACTTTGCTGCACTTACCTTCTTGAAACCAATCAACGTCGTATAGGGATGTTTAAGCTTTTATTCCTCCAGCAAAAATGCCTTCTATGCAGTTAGACACTGCTGTGTTTCCTTAAATCCACTGAAAATTCCTCCCACAAAGGATAAGCTGTAAAACTTCACGTCCTGATTCTGCCAGTAACTCATTGTACAACTGTCTGGATCTGAAATTAAAAATTATTCACATATGCATTCTGATAAAAATAGCTCAAATGACAACTATAGTATTCAACATCATTAATTCCATTTTACAATTATTTGACAGACCACATCTTCCTGTAGCACCTATTATCCTACACAGAATTTAAAATATAGATTAGGAGAATTTAAATATGTATTTATGAATTAAGGACAATAGCTTTTGATGCTTATAGAAGCCCAGTATGTGCTTATTTAAATCAGAATGTTAATGCTTTATTAAGGGAACATGGGTTTGCATTACTTCTGCTAATGCATACAAAACTCATTCAGTGATTCCCTGTATTAAGTATTTTTCTATTGTATTAGCAAACCTCCTTGTACACAATCACATCTAAAGTGCATTGCAGGTATTTTATAATCTCAAACATTATCATGAAATTTGGAATAAAAATAAATGAATGACAGCCCAAATATTAAAATAGATAGTATGAAATAACATAGCCCCTAAGAAAGTGGATTTGTTCCTTTTTATATTATCTCCTTTTCAGACCACTGCTCAAAGCAAAAACCATGACCAGAGGTAAATTTGGGCCTTCCTTCTTTTTAATCAGATAGAGTTGCATTTATAGTTCCAGATAGGATGTCAGGAAACATGGCTTCTAGGTCAATGATTTAAGAGTTTTCTTCTTCACATGGCATAAGTGCCATCTCTCTCAAAATCTCACTATTCTGATGTCCACCCTGAATATGGCATCCTATTTAAGGGCCTCCGTATAAATAAATTAAGTAAATTGGCTCCTAACTCATATTTTCAGACTTACTCTTTGGAAAGTTATTCCTCACTGTATACACCGTTGGTGGAAGTCTATGGGAAATAGCTGGCAGGAATTTACACCTTCTTAAGGGAATGCTGAACTGAACGAGCTTCCTTTCAGTTTCTGACACCATCAAAATAATTATATACATCATACTGTAGTAAGTATTTCAGCACTGATAATCTATAAACTAGTAAGTTTTACTTCAAAGAAGACTTTAAACCTGAGAAGAAAGTTTGATCTAACCCATTGTTAATGTTTTCTTTGCCTTAATTAAGTTAACTGGCACCTATAATACAAACTGTCATCATTCCTTGCAAGAAATATATTTTCAAACCAGTATTTTTGTGCTCTCTGCCATGGATCAGATAGTCACCCATCAAAGTAATTCATATTTCTTTTCCAAAGTCTTCCATGAACTTTTACTTTGCTGCAGCCCATTCTATTAACCACTACTGTCTCAGTTTTCCTTGTACTACTTTGTATCATTTTATTGAATATTTGTTCTGTTTTCTCTAAAAAGTTTGAAAAAATTAAGACTTTAATAAAGTCTGCAGATCTCTTTGTGCTCTATACCGGCACAGTGCTTTGAGAAAAATATTCTGTATGTGAATAGCACAACCAGATGCTATGAGAATAATGAAGCAAAATATAATGAACACTATATAAAAAATAATTTTCATGAAAAATTGATTCCTTTGTACAAGAAATAAATATCTGATATAAGCAGAAAGAAAAGAAAGTCCTACCTCAAGGTCTGTCTCAATAAAAGCTTGAAAGGAATTATTATTTTTTTCCACAATTAAAAAATAAAATTATAGTTCATCAGTTTTTGACCAAAATGAACTACTTCAGACCTCTTATTAATATTTAAATATTTTTCATAGTCTTAAAAGACTCTCAGGAATGTTCTACAGCTTAAACTGTTTCAGTCATCAGAAAAAGTCAACTAAAAGGGAACATTTTCTTACATCAAAATTAATGCAGTGAAAATGCTGTTAAATGTTGGAGTGACACAAATCATATGGGTGTTACTTTGGCTTATAAACCTTGGTCAGAATGAAATTGTTATTTTCTGATTTCTGGCAGAGCTGTGACAAGATTTGCTGTACGTAAGTTACACGCAGATGTACACAGTTACTGTACACACAATTACAGTTATTGTGATTGACATGTAGGAAACTGGCTGTGTACACAGTATGTTCCAGTTTAAGTTTAAAGATATTTCCAGGAAATTATAGAATTGTCACTTCCTGACAAGAAGATATGAATATTTCTGGAATTTGAAAAGTTGTGGCAGTTGAATGACCTGCAGCAGATTAATACCAGCCTGAAGAGAAGCCAAAAATTTGCAAATCCTAGATAAGTTTCACAGAATCCTCAAAGGCTATCCACAAGACATTTTTGAAAAGAAGGGAAACCTCAAAGTACCATAGTTCCAGTCTAGAAGAACAGTTCTACATATGTAGAGACATATTTTCTCATTTCTATAGAGGCTGTAGTGGGTCCTGGGAACTGTTATGTGATTGCTTTTTTCAAAGGATTATGTTATATGCTACATTAGTAATTAAAATTCTCATAACAACATACCTTACTGTCTTTAGTAAGATCGGGGTAGAATTTGGGTTAACATAGAAAAAGCAGGGGAAAAATCTTAAGATTTTGTGGAATCAAAATAATGTAAATAATTTTTACACAATTTTGGGATGATAAAGAAAATGACTGAGTTTCTTGTTCTACCATTCTTCAGTGTTCAGGTCACTACCAGTGTATTTGCTATTCCTGCTAAGGTATTACTCCTTCTAGACCTGATTCACTTTGCATAAATAATTGTATGCTAATTGGAGCAAGGTTTTTATTCTCAGCCTCCCACATGACAAATAAATCCCCTAATTACTGGGATTCTGCACGGTTCCACCATTATGCAATTTAGAAAAAGCAAAAGAGCTTCAAGTTTTTGAGAACGTGAAAACATCTTATGTTATGTAGCACTCCTAAGATAACTCATATTGCAGTACTGGAAACAGATTTAACATTAACTTCATGATTTTAAAAGGTCTTTAAAACCAAAGAATAATTTTTAAAGTAACTTTATTACTTCAGAAGAGGGTGTTACAATTACATGAAAAACTTTATAACATTTGGGAAAATGACCTGCAATTTCAGTTGTCATTTAAATTTAAGTTTGCAGGGAAAATTATGCAATTTATCTAATAATTTAAAAATCAGGTAAATGACACCCAGCAGTTCAGCTGGATATTTTAATAGTAGACATAGGAATTGAATAGAGATTTTTTTTCTTAGTTTTTACTGCCATTATGTGTAATTTATATTATTTGAGCAGCTTTCTTTCTACTTCAATTTTTCATTAGGCAAAAAATTACATTTCTTCGCTGGAAATTTATTGTCATAATATTTGGGATTATATTGCAATTTGACAATGGGTAGTCAAGAAAACCCAGATATAAAATTAAAACTCATAATTAAATTATTCCTTGATAGACTACCCTTGAAAATGTTGAGTTATCCCAAAAATAAGTTTCTGAGGGTTCAGAACAAGAATGTGACTTTGATTTTGTTTTCCTGCTAATTCAAATGAGATGATTGCTGCTTCAAAGTGCTGTTTCTTTAAGGATACTAATTTCTTCAACAGTTCTGAGCAAATTTCACACTCACTGTAAGAGGATAGATTCACCTCTCCCCTCTCCTTTGGACTTGATTTTGAAACTTCCACATAGCCTTAATGGTAAGCTGTTATCAAATTACATGAGGCAGAAGAATACATAATTAAAAAAAAAATACATATCTTTCCTTGACCTTCAAGTACACAAATAGGAATAAATTGTTAATTAAGGTCTATACTTCGGGTCATCTAGGAGTTATACTTTAAGCAAACAGATTGGAAATTGTTTAAGTTGTTACCAAGCAGATGGTGAGTCATCCTGAGTTTCTAAGATTACTTAAAGGTGTTGCTCTTAAAAATCTTAGAAATTTAACTCTGAGAGGTCAAACCTGTTCAGCAGGTGTCTATTAAATTTGCTGATTTCTCTCTCATTTCCAGTTGTCTCTTCTCAGGTCACTGACACTGAAGGTATGAAAAGGTATTTTAATGATTTTTTTCAATATAGAGGTAAATATCTATCTCCAAAGATGTTTTCTTTCTCACCACATCTCTTCTTCAGTGCTCTTGCAACTTTTCTCTCATTTTATTTCATAAAGACATATCTATATATATACATATACCTATATATAGAGGTACTTAGTTATGTTATGTGCTAGTCATGCTACATGAAGAGTGAGTGCAACCCCATTTTTAGTCAATGGGACTTCATTGGTTATATTTATTCTTTCATGAATTTATGTAATCAATTTTTACTTTCCATTTTTGCCTCTAAGTATAAAATGGGTCTTTTCTGTTGTTGTTTATTAAGTGCTTTGCTCAGCTGAAGGTGTTGAATTAAAGTGATCTTGAAAATGTGATATTGAAAATAAACAAATAGACCTGCTTTTGTTACAATCTTATCAAATGAGAGAAATGAACACTTCTCTCAGTTATTTTTGTTGATCCTGCATTAATCAAAGTAAATTTTCTGGAATCTCCTGGTAGCATATGATGCTATTGCTAGGCTAAAACAAGAAAAGAAGTAGACTACATAATTCCCCTGACAGAAAATTAAACAGGATTTTCCTTCTTGGAACTCCTTTCTGTTCTGTCTTCTTGCACGTTGTACACTGACAGGTGAGTATCTCAAATGAGTAGGTTCAATACACAGTAAATAGAGGTTTTGTGCTTATCACAGTTTGTCAAGAAGCTTCTGTTAGAGTATGTGCTTTGATCATCAGAGCTTGACGATTTCTGAAGCATTTCACAAAATTCTTTTTCTTTTTTTCCTCTCCAGGAATTTTAAAGTATCTGTGCTCTTGCCCAGTTGTTTTCTCTTTTTCACAGTGTACACACTGCTTATACAAGATGGCAACTGCTTAACAGTCCTAATAGCTTCATAAAACCACCACCTGTGATATATAATCAAAACAATTCAAAACAGAGATCTTGAGGGCACAGGAACAGACCATCCCTGTGTGCCAAAAGATGAGCCAACACAAAGATGAGGCAAACGTCTAGCCTAGATGGGCACGGAAGTTTTGAAGTAACTTAGGAATAAAAAGAGGGTATATCATCTTTGGATGGAGGGTCAGGTCTCTCAGGAAGTATTTAAGGGGGTTGCTAGGGCATGTAGGAGAAAAATTAGAGAGGCCAAAGCTCAGCTAGAACTTAACTTGGCAACTCTTGCAAAGGATAATAAAAAATGTTTTTACAAATATATTAACAGCATAAGGAAGGGTAAGACCAACCTCTGTTCCATACTGGATGCGGGAGGGAACTTAGTAACTACAGATGGGGAGAAGGCGAAAGTGTTTAACGCCTTCTTTGTCTCAGTCTTTAGTGGAAAGATGGCTTGTCCTCAGGACAACTGTCCTCCTGGGTTGGTAGATGGTGTTAGGGAGCAGAATGGTCCCTCTATTATCCAGGAAAAAGCGGTCAGAGAACTGCTGAGCCGCTTGGATGTTCATAAATCTGTGGGACCAGATGGGATCTATCCCAGGGTGATGAGGGAGCTGGCAGATGAGCTTGTGAAGCCGCTCTCCGTCATTCACTAACAGTCCTGGCTCACTGGTGAGGTTCCAGATGACTGGAAGCTGGCCAGTGTGATGCCCATTCACAAGAAAGGTAAGGAGGAGGATCCTGGAAATTATAGGCCAGTCAGTCTGACCTCAGTACCTGGTAAGGTAATGGAGCAATTTATATTGAGTGCCATCACACAGCACCTCAGGATGGCCAGGGGATCTGACCCAGCCAGCATGGGTTTAGGAGGGGTAGGTCATGTTTGACCAATCTGATCTCCTTTTATGACCAGGTGACCTGCCTGGTGGATGCGGGAAAGGCTGTGGATGTTGTCTGTTTGGACTGCAGCAAGGCCTTTGACAGTGTCTCCCACAGTAAACTCCTGGAAAAGCTGGCAGCCCACGGCTTGGACAGGAGCACTCTTTGCTGGGTCAGGAACTGGCTGGATGGCCGGGCCCAGGGAGTGATGGTGAACGGTGCTGCATCCAGCTGGCAGCCAGTCACCAGTGGTGTCTGTCCCTCAGGGGTCTGTGCTGGGGCCAGTTTTGTTTAATATTTTTATTGACAACATGGATGAGGGTATTGAGTCTACTATTAGTAAATTTGCAGATGACACTAAGCTGGGAGTGTGTGTTGATCTGTTGGAAGGAAAGAAGACTCTGCAAAGAGACCTGGAACGGTTGGATGGATGGACAGAGTCCAAAAAGATGAAGTTTAACAAGTCCAAGTGCCGAGTCCTGCATTTTGGCCACAATAACCCCCTGCAACACTATAGGCTGGGGACAATGTGGCTGGACAGTGCCCAGGCAGAAAGGGACCTGGGGGTGCTGGTCGACAGCCGACTGAACATGAGCCAGCAGTGTGCCCTGGTGGCCAAGAAGGCCAGCGGCATCCTGGCCTGTATCAAAAACAGTGTGGCCAGCAGGACCATTCTTCCCTTGTACTCGGCACTGGTGAGGCTGCACCTCGAGTACTGTGTCCAGTTCTGGGCCCCTCAGTTTAGGAAGGACGTTGAGATGCTCGAGTGTGTCCAGAGGAGGGTAACAAGATTGGTGAGGGGCTTGGAACACAGGCCCTATGAGGAACGATTGAGGGAGCTGGAGTTGTTTAGCCTGGAGAAAAGGAGACTCAGAGGTGACCTTACTGCTCTCTACAATTACCTGAAAGGTGGTTGTAGTCAGGTGGGGGTTGGTCTCTTTCTCCAGGCAGCAACTGACAGAATGAGAGGACACAGTCTTAAGTTGCACCAAGGGAAATTTAGGTTAGATATTAGGAAAAAGATTTTCACAGAAAGAGTGGTGAAGTATTGGAATGGTCTGCCCAGAGAGGTGGTGGAATCACCATCCCTGGATATGTTTAAAAAAAGATTGGATGTGGCAATCGGTGCCATGGTTTAGTTGAGGTGTTAGGGCATGGGTTGGACTCAATGATCTTAGAGGTCTCTTCCAACCTGGTGATTCTGTGATAATCTGGGCACTCCACATACCTCTGGCACTTGCCCTGTTAAAAGCTTAAGTCTGAACATATTGTTCTTGCAACGCCTTAGACTTTTCTGAAGATCTAAAGGAAAGCTCAGTCAGGGAACTGTTACATGAGTTCAAGCTGTATTTTATTAAGGTGTGTCATGGTCCTTCAATGAGAGAAGTGTGTGGTGTTAGGTCACGTGATCTGCTCTGAGTGAAACAGAGAATTAAGTCAGCTGTGGCTTACAGACAACTGAACATGACTGACTTAGCACTCACTTTAACTTTCTGAAGAGGCTAGAAATAGATTTCTTAGAGTCCTGCCTAGCTTGTTGGCTAGGGAATTCTTGATATAGTGAAAACCTGGAGTCCCGGCTACTTTCACAAAGAGTTACTGAGGCCTTTAACTTCAAAGCAAGCAAGTTCTAAAGATTCAGAATAGTACTTACCGCTTTTCCCTCCAAGCAGGAAATTCTGCAGGATTATAAATCACCAAACCCATTTTTTATCAACATAGCTGTGAAGTAAGAAAAATAAAAATAAAATAAAATAGGACTGTATGAGCTACATTAAAAGAAAAATAAATCACTTTTACACTTATTTTACCAGAAGTCATCCCAATAATATTATGGGAAGTTGGAATAAAGTAACTAAATTCTTATTATATCCCTGAATTTTCATGATACATCACAAGTGACTATAAGCAGAGATAAGAAAGCTTTTCAGATTCACATGGCTCTAGTTCTAATTTGAACAAATACAAGATCATGGAAGTTATTCACTTAGAATCAACAATTATATTTCAGCACCATCATAGAACTTCCCAGACGAAGCAGTCAGGATGATTTTGGGTAGATATGTGGAAGGTGCAAGAAGTCTACGAAAACACAAGACATTTAAGAATTTAATGTTTGTTTTCATAAAGTCATGTTTGTTCTTGGAGGGCCAATGGTTTGAAAACATGCATGACATAGGTGCATAAAGTAATTTGCATAAAAGGACTGATCATAGTCGGACCCCTGAGTTAGAGGTTAGAGACTTCACTGTTGTTGTTCATTAAGAACAGCTTTGGGAACCAGTCTTCTTACTGATCTAGAGTAGAAAAGTGCAGCAGTCTGGCAGTAAGATATGTAGATTCAGATGACATAAACATCTTCTGAAATACTGATGAAATCATCAAAAAGGCCGATGAGCAGCACCACAGGAGCTGTTTATATTATTCCTATACTTGCAATAGACACATTCTTATAGAGATTTATGAGACTTTGCCCTATAAATTAATGTCTTGGAATAGAGGAAACAGTCAGCAAAGTGTGAACCGAAATCTAGACAAAAGGTACCCCTACAGTTCAATTTCCTTTGTGGTTTCTTATTTCAAATAAGTTCACAAATGCAACCTTCATTTGATTTTTATATCAAATGAAACTATGGTAATTCCCATAATTTTCTTGGAAGAAGATTCTATGTTAGAAGTCCATATTTTTCATGGCAACTGTTAATCATGTTAACAAACTTTAAAAATTAAAAAAGACATTTCTTCTGATTTTTTTTGTGTTTGGTTTTTTTTTTCCTTAATAGAAATTTTTTCAACGTATGGGATAATTTTCAAAAGCTATCTGGACATAATTTTTTAGAAGTTACTTTAACTGGTTTTTATGGAATTTTGGTGTTTATTTTCAAAATTATTGAAAGAGTAAACAGGTAAAAAAAATAAATCAGTTAGATTGTAATTTGTATCTATCCTTTGACCTTCCCAAGCTTCCATATTTCAGAAATTAATACAATTATATTGTTTCTAAAACCTCTGGAAAAAAAGCTGGTTTTTTTTCTTATCCTAATTTCAGCTCTTTCATTCTCTGCTCTGAAAAACATGTACACTCTTAATTTGATTCTTTTTTATGACAGCATTTACACATGACACACTTTATATAGTACAATTATGTAGTTATTTTATCCGTCTTGCTCCTCCGGTGCACTGTCACTTGTAGTTAAGACATAAATCTGGAAAACTAACAAATCCCTTGACTAATTTGGCTGGAGACATTCAGCAGTCAGTGGTCTCAAGTTGATCACTGTGTTCATAAAAAGGTTGGTACAAATAATGCAACATATGTCATACTTCTAGAAGTAGCTTAATTATTTAAATTCTTTTTCTGGTGTTCTCAACATTGTAATTTTATTATTCTCTTAACATTTTTGACATGAGTTTGTGAGAGAGATAAGAAATACTCCTCTATTTGAATAATAAAGCTTCAAGTCACACAATCAAGCCCTCAGTTTATAACTTTGCTAAAGAAAAGCAACATATATCTAGATTTTGTCTCCTCTGACTCAGCTTTCATTTCTAATATGATAGTCTGTGAATATCCAAAGTATTACAACATGCGTAATATATTCCTGGTACTATCCTAATACATACATAGAGCACCTCATCATTTTTCATTGAAAACTCACAGCGTATATTTGCTATTTATTTTGTGTTGATTTTATGTTTAACAAACTCATCACAAAATTTAATGAAAATTACTGCTTAAGAGTAGTTCAATGATGATGACACTATGCCATTTCTCATTGTTGAATGCAATCATCCAGTTAATCTTGCAATTATGTGTGATGTCTTTTTCATGTCTCTAGAAACAAAGTCTATGAATTTAAACATATATTCTTCCAACATGTAGGTTGCAAAAGCTTTTTAAGGACAGCTTTCTGTCCTTTTAATAAAACCTAACCTCAGAAAGATCTGGATTACAATCAATAAAAATATGTTACTTTTCTAAAGAAGTGGAAATAATCTTTGCAGTTAAATTTGAAATGAATTTAGGTGGTAAGACAGGTGGCTTACAGAAACTAAAATCCAATTTCAGCTCCAGATCTAAACAAGCTTGGTACAAGTCTGCAAAAACCATAAGAACATCAAATTCTTCCCCTCTTCAATAATTCATTTTTTATATTTGTTTCCCATGCACAGTAATTTCCCTTCAACATTATTGTATTAACATTTTGCCTTTTGCTTTTACATGTAATGTAAACTGTTGCTTTCTCTCTCTCTTCTTCTCTTTCTTCCACACAAACACACACACAGAGTCCAGCTGGGCTTGATGTTCTAGACGAGAAATTCATAGGTTTTACCTACTGACATAATGCATCTGGAGAAGCCTTCAGCAGCAGTGTAGCCTGCAGGGCTAAGAACCCGTTTTAAGCCTTAGAGTACAAAAGTTATTCTTCTGAAGAAGTCCTGGTTTTCATCTGTCAGACTTCACCTCCTGTTTTTAAGTTTTGCTCATTTTCTATCACATCATAAATACTCATATCAGTTTTTACTCTTTAAGTCGTTCGTATCTCTTTAGCATTTTCAATTGATGTATACCTTTAAGATTGTATATAGTTTGTTACCAAAGTTATCTGTCATCTATTTAATACCTGAAAATTATAATTTTTGCCTTGAGTCTCTCTATTGTAACTACAAAAAGTGTGCTTCCCTTTAGTATTCTTTTATTTCCATGCTGATTTTTTTCTACTACCTTTCTTTATATAAAAGAGGTGGCAAATCATGAGGAAACACAAAGCCGATCTGCACTGAACTGAGCTAAAAACTCGTCACATTAATTTTTCACACAGTGCAGTGTTATCTTCCCAAAGATGCCCAAAATGACATGTAAATGTAAAAGGATATGTGAATCATTGTCAGAATCTGTAATTTTAATGAAAGCATACTATCAATAATAAGCATGTTTTCATTTTTGAATGAACTTGAATTTCATATTATTTAAATTCAAATTTCATTTTAATTAGAAAAATACATGAAATAAATTATGATGAGTGACATTTTAATGCTTAGAAGGGGAAAAAGAGTGAAAAGCCTACACGAAACTTTTCTTCTCTCTTAGATAAACAGCAAAAATTTAGTTACTTTTCCTCATTTATTACAATTTCTTACATTATGAGAAATGCAACATCGAATAAAACTAAATCCCTAAAATAGGGATTATAGGTTATCTGAATTAATTTCAAGTCAAATAAAAAAAGTTTCAAGTAAACCTTCTTTGTACAAATGCTGCTATTTTTCCAAGACTGGCATAGTGTAGGAAAAGAGCCAAAGAAATGCGAGAACAGCCTCTTGGGTTGTAAGAAAAATTCCATTTACATAAAAGAGGATCAAGCTGAAAATTAACACCTTTTTAACAGAATGCAAAAAAACCAAATTCCACAAACATTAATCTCTGAGTGACATTTTGATGTCTAATTGCCCGGGGAACCTACCTCTCCTTAGATTTCCTCTGCATGGGAAAATACAGGCATTTCAGGCACCATCAAGTCTAAAAAGGCAGAATAATTTCTGTTATGTTACCTTAGGAGTTGTCGTCTCCTCTGGCAGCCTCAGCTCAGGACCTTCCTGCCCAGATGTCTGGAGACCCAGGCTGGAGGATTCAGTTGTCACTCTGCCCTTTGCAGGGTCGACCATTAGCAAAGCTGAGCTGATGACTCAGAGACACACCAGGGGACACTGACATGGTTGGTCACACAGACTGCCACAGCAGCAGCTTCAACAGCACCTACACACTGGACTCACTTACAGCACCAGCACAGGCAGCCTCTTGGGCTGCCAGAGAGAGAAGCTCACTAGTGTGGGCACACATACAATTTTACAATTGCACTGAGAGCATCCCAGACCCTCTCGCTCATCCCACAAGTCTCCTACTCCCCGGCAGGCACAGCATGGTACTTGCTAGCAAAAGGACACGTGCACTCACATATATTGAATGGAGAGAGATTTTGCAGAGAGAGAGCTGAGGAAATAGCTACTGAGAAGACAGGACAGATTGCTTTGATCAGGTGCAGGGTTTGGTCAGGCAGGCATAAGCACCATTCACATTTTTCATGTCACCAGCCCCTTTTATACCTATTTTGTTTCTCCCTGATCCCCTTTCCCCGCACATTTCCTCATCAGCTGGCATAGTCCCACTGACAGGCCATCCCCTCACCCCCAGTATCCTGGACCCTCCTTTTTCCATCCTTCTCAAAGAGAAATATCACTGCTTTATCTGACATGAATGTATTCTGTGCGAAAGGTGAAGCAATTGCATCTTTCAGATACCTAAAAAGAAGACTTGGTATTAATTCGGCTCAGCCTGGCCAAGTCTGAGGTATATGTGGATGTGAAAGAAAGCAATTTCTAAAAACACAATTAGAAAATGTAGATAACTACATGGTTAAGACATCAAGGGTCTGAAAGAAGGTAATTAATGATTAAGGAAACTATTTTTTGAGTTTCAAAATATTAAAGAGCTTAACGTCTCTTGTGGAAGTACTTGACAATATTTTCCTTTGGAAAGTGTATAAGAATGTGAGAATAAGTCTGACACATGGATTATGCATTATGTGTGAAGTACATACAAGATAAATCTATAGATAATACTTTTTTTCTAATGACAATGTTAATGTTTACTGTGGCAGTCCTCTTCATGTCGACTTCTGTTTGGGAATTCAGTGAATGGATCTCCTGCTATAATCAGTGAAAGCATAAATGTTTCCATTATTTATTCTTAGTCTGAACTTCTAAACAAACTGGGACTTGTTCTTTACCTTCAGATACTCTATCACATACTATATAGTTCTGCTACCCGGCTGACTCTCTTTCATATGTGAACCTTGATGCAAATATATATGGCTTAGTGCTTACAACAGATTGATTCTGAGAGGACTTTCAGCACTTTATAACATCAGAACTGAAAAGTACCTGAGTTGTACTGAAGGAGAGGTGACACAGAAGAAAAATTACTGGAATTCAACAGAACACTCACTTCTGTGTATGGAACAAGCTAAACAAAAATAGAGGTTTGGGGCCTTTACCTGAGAAAATATTTCCATTTCTGAATGTTAAATTGTGCTGTAATGCTAAACTTTCTAATTTTCTAAATGAATCACTACTTGGTGGTATACAAGTTTGTCTGTAACATTGTTTAGTAAAAGCTCTAACTCTGAGCAATTAAATTAAACCTCAAAGTTCCTAGCATCATCTTTTCTTTGAAAGCACCATTTCTGCAGTTCTTTTTGTCAGATCTCCTGATTAGAATTCAGTAGTGTTCTGGATAAGCAGGTAAGATCTGTCAGTGCAAGAAAAGAAGATTTCAAGAGTGACAGAATTTGACATAACATCAGTTTGTAAAGGTTAAAATTCTTTGAAAAGCAGGTTTTGGAAATGCTTCTTATGTACACAGTGGAGTGCTGTTCAGCTCCAAATGAGTGGTAATAAAACACCACTTATTTTTTTGTGTATAGTTGGTCTGATTCTTTCATACATTAGTAGAAAGAAGCTATTAAATAAAGATCCAAGTCTGAAATGGTAAATATTTTCCACCCAGGGTAGTATTAAAAATACAGTAACTAAGTAATTAATAAACTTTATGTTTCCAACACCTGCATTGGACACTGACAATAACTGAGTAGTAAGCAGGTCAAGAAGTGAGGAAATCACAGAAATCACATTAAAGAATAAAATTATTTAATATTCACTTTTTTTTTTTACATAATTGTCTTTGTTTGAAAGAGAGGTGTCTGCTAAGGAGGGCAGCAGCCTCTCTTGGAATGGAAAATGTAACCCCCTTCCCTCTGAATTATTATAATTTTGAAATGAAGGGGCTTTCAGGCAATTATATGAGAAATAGGAATAACAGTTCTTTACTAGTATATATAAAAAGGCAACAATACAGAAATGCTGGCTTAACCTGACAGAGTCAGGATACAACCTGACACCCTGCCGGGCAGGGTGGTGGTAGCAGTCCAATTAAGTAGTGGCTGCAGTCCTCTTTGAAGTGGTTCTGTTGAAGCAGCGATCCTGCAGAAAAGTCTGAACAGGTCCTCCTCTGAATGTGCAGTGGTGGTTATGCAGCTCTTGCCCTCTGGAAATCCAGTAGGTAAGGACTGCTTGTGCTGTTCCAAACCCCAGATTATATCCAGGTGGGAATGCTTGGTTCCTCCCCCTGGGCAGAGCATCTCACAATGGGATGATGTAATTCTGTGAGTCATGTGGTGGGTCCTTGATAGACCATTAAACAGAGATAGTCCACGGAGGGAGTTATCAGGGATGAGTCATGGTAGGAGATAACAAGCACTGCCCTACTTGCTTTAACAGCTTGTGAAGATGATAATAGAATACATACTACTGGTTACATCTTACACTGTAACCTAGGACAATAATAGTTTTGTATTCTCACAGTTTATATTAGTACATTGTCAGTGAAGCTTAGCTGAAACCTGCATTTACTAAAGAAATTAATCATTAAATTTTTAAGAGAAGAAAAAGGTGCTACAGCATCACAGAGAACTCGAGAAACAAAATTATTTGTACTAATATTAAAATTATTTGTCTTAACACTAGTAATATTCATACTCACTGGCCTCTAAATTAACTTCATTTTTCTTCAAGAAGTGTCTCCAATTTTTAGGGTGTGACCAAAAATAGATATTGACAAAATAAATACCTGTAATTTCTCTGAATTTTTTTTCAATATTTGCATGGGCTTTAACACTGACATAAGCAAGACATACCTCATGAGCTACATGGAGTTGGCTTAAATGTAGGTGCTTTACTGGGGGCTGTGTCACATGAACAGTGAATAAGGTGGCTCGGGGCTGCTGGGGAGTCACTTGCATGGCAACTGACAAAGTGAACAAATGAGAAATGCAGACACCAGCATTGCTGTGTTCCCCTGCTCACCCAGCCTATTCAAGTCACAGAGTGGAGAAGCTGAGGTTTTGTCTCTATGTGGTTTTTATTTACAGCTTTAGGTGTGCCATACATACTTGATGTGCCCTATACCCCCTAATCATAGGTCATATAGAAGACTGCTTTATGTAAATACGACAGTTCAGAATGCTGCCACTCTGGATTTGTGCATGGCTGGGACCCTGGATAATGTAAATCTAAAAGCAAGGACAAGAGTGATATGCTTAAAAATTGATATGCCCTTTTTCAAGTCTCATAATGGCTTTTTTACTTTGTTGACTTCATTGCTAAGAAAAATGGTGACCTGAAATGTGCCATTTGTATTACTATTCCTGCTTAATTTTTATATTTCACATAGTTTAAAAGCTGAAAGCCAGAGAACTAATGAAACTGCAATGCCAGGGCATGTGATAAATTTAACAGTTATAAAATAATGTCATTTGTTTAGACAACTTTTTTTCACTACATTTTAAAATAATTGCTTTCTTTTGATTTAATGAGTATGTGAGTAAAATTCTCATTCCAGATAAAGGAAAAATTAAAAACAGGAAAAATAATCTTAATGAGCAAAGGGAATTTTAGTTCCCTTTTTAAAATGAGAAAGAAAAGAAGTAGCAGGCTGAAGTAATTTGTGCAAAATTACCTCCAGGTTGCCCTTAAATACACATGCTGCTGTAAAATATTGTAAATAACAATGCTTTCTACACTTGTAATACTTGGTGGTTGCAGCCAGTACTAGTCAGGAAAATTATACTTAGTTTATAAGTTAATGTTACCACGAGGTCAAAGTTTTGCAGAAACATGTCAGCAAGATTATTTTGGGGTTTTTTTTAGAGGAAAACAGTAACAGACTTATAAATTTTCTCAAAGAAGTAAAAAGAATGTCTTGGAAATGCTGTTGGGTAGAAGAGTACATGTCACCTCTTTTCTAATAACATATTAGTGAATAAGTTTTTTCAATCCTTGCAGTTTAGGGAAAATAATGAAAGGAATTGCCACTGCTCATTGTTATTTACACAAAAATAATGGCTTTATCATTTCCACGTGGCTAGGCTTGCAAGATACTTCTAAATACACTTTTCTTTTTTTTATAACCAACACATCTTCCTTTGACAATCTCTGCATGTCATCATGACTTTATATGAGACCTTCCTTGAACCCAAAGTAGAGCTCTGAAGAGTTTCATGTTGTGCAGGTCCCATGACTTGAATACAGTTGCTATGGAATTTCTGAAATGTCATACAGAAAACTTCCTGCAATAATTCAACCACCCTCTGCCTTTTGAATCACAAAGAAAAACATATATAATCTTCCACAGCAATCAGATAATGGATGCTGGTGTGACTACACAGCTGTTAAGTATTTCAGCACACACTTCCGCTTGCGTAAAAACAGAAGTTTGCTTTTTTACTGTCCAGATACAGACTAAATACTTTAACTAGATGTCCTTTCAAATTTTTACAAATAAAAAAAAAAAGTTTTATGGAACTGCCAGTTTCTAACCTTTTAAAAAAGACACCTGCAATCACTCTTGAGTAATATTTTTATTTTTTTTTATTTGCTTTCCTGTAAGAACAATAATTAGTTGTCTAATCCAGAAAAGAGAAGTTCTGGCAATACATCAATATTACAAGGAATGTTGATTATGTTCATTGTTTCTTACATGAACACTTACTGAAATCCAGAAAAGATTATTCTGAATTGCTACACAGCTACTGTGTATAGAGAGCATCATCTGTAATGAGCAATATTTATGCAACAAATCAAATGGAAGGGAGAAAGTAGAGTTTTTTTTCTTTAAGCAGGACCTTCTCTATACAAAATTTTGTGTAGAACAATGGGCATAAAACCTAGCATCTCAGTGAAATCATAATTTTATCATTCTCTTTGAAGGATGATGCATCATTTTTAAGAATATATAGAATTCCACAATACTTTGGTTTGAATAAAATGATGAAATAATTTGTTTTGATTCTTCAAACCTGAGGGCAATTTGGCCCAAGCTATAATACATCCTTATTATAGAAGAAAAGATAGCAAAATAACCCCGCAGGGTGGAATTTTGCATGTGAAAGGAACAATGAAAATGCTCATTAGCCATTTTGTCAATTTAAGTGACTGAAGCAATAGGTACATATTTGTTCATAAACACTAAAAAGAAAAGGATGGATGTTCTTAATTATTTTCACTGTAAAAAAAAACCCAAAAACCTTTATGAAGGAAATAGAGAAGATCAGATTGATAAATGTCTTACTAAGGAGAAGACATTTTTCAAAAATGAATGATGAGGTAGAGCTAAAGCCAATATAGTTATCTTTAAAGAAGAGGGCCTCAATGTTGTGATAGTTCTTTAAAGCATCTTATTCCGTGGTCTGAGGTGAGATACAGTCTGACCTTGATTAGGTCTCTGTTTTCTGAAGCCTGTATCTGGCTCAGCATTTTTCAGATCTCCCTTATACATACATCCATTACTAATTTCCCCACTTAACTGAAGAGGTGACTGAGCCCAAATGTGTTCTAGTATATTGGGCATTCAACTATGAAACTTAACTTAGGATTTATCTCATAGGGTTTGTAATAGAAAAAATAGCCTGGCTGAATTGATAATTTGAGAGTTACTTTTCACTAAAAGGCCTTTGAATCCCGTAAATTGTTGCATGGTTGTGCAAGGCAGTAAAAATGGCTTTGGCATAGTTTGTAGCTGTTTTTGGTTTCCAGACAAGAAGGGTTTGATCTTGCAAGAAGTATATAATTAAAACTAACAGTAATAAGAAAAAGTGTATATTTTTGACATGGATTTTCACTGCAGAGAATCAGTTCCAACTTGGTGGTATGAGACAAGTCTCTAATGAACAGTCAATAACTGCCCATGCAAACAACTACTAAGTGCATAATCTTCAGTGTAGGTTTTGCTAGAACGTGTAACTTTATACATAAACAAGAATCATACTAAATACAGTCTGCAGACAGGTGTGGTGGCTGGTTAGCCTGTGGTACAAGGCACAGAGAGAGTTCTCTGTAAGACAGTCCCTGGTGCCAGAGAATTCTGTCAGGTGATGGTGATAAAAGAAGCCTCTCCCAGGATGCTTTGTTCTGTTACGTTAATCTACCCCAGTTCTGCTTCCCCGGTTGGCTGTTGGCCGCTCTGCCTCCTTGCTACCTTATATGTTCCATGCCATAGAAAGTTCTCCACTCCAGGTTCCCCCCATTGGCCTCTGCCCCTCGCCACTCTGCCAGAGCTCCCCCATGGGTCCCCATTCCCTTGTCTCGCCTTTGTACCGCCCCCGTGCCCTCACACCTTTGGTTTCTGGTGCTAGCCCCACCCCCGTAGTTAAGCCTGAGTTCTCCATTGGTCTGGGTCTTTGCCTCTAGAACCCTTCACAGTGTAGAAGCAATAAACTGCTCTCGTGGAAATCTATGCAAAGAACCTTCCAGCCTCTCTGCCACTGACCATATTACTGAAGCTGTCTGTGCATTTGTGCGTGCACGCGTGTGTGAGTGTATATAGCTGATCCGGTGGAGCGGCTTCGCTTTGGAGATGCCTTTCAGGGATTGCTACACCTCGCGCTCCAGAACAGAAGCTACAGAGCCAGAGACATAGCAATAGATAGGTTGTTCACATCCTTCTTTTTTTTTTTTTGATTCTGTCTACTTGTTTGAGAGTAGATGAATGAGAATAAGATAATTCCTTGTATTGCACAGAAAGTACCAAAAATGGTTACCTCACTGAACTCACAAATATTCTCTATTTATCTCTTCACAGGAGCATGAGGATCTGCATCACCAATACTCTTGAAAGAGAAGGGTTAAGAGAACATAGTAGGTCTGTAATGAATTCCCTTTGTTTTTAATAAAATAAATCAGGTATATATTTTCTTTTATATCAATAACATTTCATAAAATTTTGATTATTGTAGGAACTTTGAGCATAGCTTTGTCTCATCTAGAATAGCAGATGACGTGATTCTAATAACAACAAATCCGTATTTTATTTCAAAATGCAGATTTTTTCCCGCCCTTTTTTAAACTGGTCTAGCATAGGAACTTAAATCTGAAATTCTCTGGGGTGGGAAATATTATTTTACTGTTAGTATGTGTACTACTTAGCACAGTCATGTATGGCCATAAGAAGTAGGACATTAGAAAACAAGGAAAGAGAGGTTTTAAAGCTCTGGAATGTGTGTTTGTTGTCAAGGAATCTTCAGGACACTTTGTGCATTATACTGTTACAAATTCTTGCAAATTTTTTGTGAGCAAAGGCTTTTTATTAATCACAGTACAACTAAATGGAATATGCTTCTGCTTTTGCCATCCATGTAAAATATCCAACAGAAATTCATTCAGTTATAACAAATCTCATTCTGATCTATAGTGATCCATGGGGTTTACTATACATCTTTGTACTCACTAACCTTAATAAAGATATGTTGATATGCTTTATCCCAAATGACATTATTGCTTTTGGTTCTCTGCTAATATGGAAATTCAGATAGTACTTACTTAAGAAACACTGACATTCGTAGATTCATTGAACTACTTTGAGATACTACTGACTTGTCAACTAAATCAGCTAATGGGATTTCCAAGATCTATGACGATAAGGCTTATACCCCAGTAATGTAATTAATGTGAAAATTTGGGTACTCAAAGGGAAATGATTTAATCTTGCAGGATCATATTGAGAGATCCAGCTTCTGAAGTGCATTTAATCATAGCAAAACTTACAGTGAAAACATATTTTTATTCTGTTTAAGCAAAAGAAGCTGAAATCAAATGGTTTTCTGCAATTACAGGGATTCCAATGTTACTGTAGTGTGACACCACAGGGAAATGTAAATGTAGGCAAGGGCTCATTTCAAGGAATTCAGTCTGGTTAGTAAACATGCAGTGTTTTAAATGGTAGCATAATGTCTGTTTCTTTCTTTGAATAACTTATAGCTGGATTATGGAAATTGCCCCAAAGAAAAGGAAGTTATTACAACATTTTCCAACTAGGCATGATGAAGCCAGATTGTTTTCCCTGGAGCAGAAACATTTCATGCAGAGCTTCTGGATCTCTTCTGTTGGGGAGGGTGGATGGGATGTTATAGATTTTTTTTTCCTTTCTTCCCTGCATATCAAAGCACAGAAATGAACTTTCTGAAGCTTTGCCTTGTCTTTTGTATCTATATATATATGCTGATCTGTGTAGATGACTACTGATTTTGCTTTGACAACAGCACTACATGGCTTAAAATCATAGTAAAATTTCTTCAGAAAACATTCATCTTGGGGTTGGTAGAAAGACCATGACTACTTGTCTGCCTCTGCTTTGATTTGTATGTATGTCGATAGGTAAGAAATTTCTCAAAGTAAAATTACTGTTAAATGAAATATGTATCTAATTAGATAATTAACCACTTTTACCTCATAGTTTTGAATGGCTGCTACTATAGATAGAGCCCTTCTTAACAGAGGGTAAGCAGAGTCACTGTATGGAATTTGTAAAAGATACAACCATGTATCAGAATATTAATATTTGTTATGAGGTCTTTAGATACCATCTGCTGTTTTGTTTTTACCATTAGAAGAGCAAAAAATTTAAAATTAGGGAAATCAGCTCTTTTGAGGCAGAGATATTTTCCTCAGTGGCTAAATTTTATCATATATTAGAAAGCTAAATATCCTCACACAAAATTACAGTGCATATAAATGAATAATATCCACTTATCAAAAAAAAGGGGGGGAAAGAAAATATAAGACTTGCAGCAAATAATGCTTTAAAATATACTCGACTTAGCACACATGATTATTTTAAATTATTTACATAACTCAGATCTAATTATGACTAAAAAAATGTGTTTCTTGGATGTAAACTTACCTGAAGATCCAAGAGTGTTAAAACAGTGGTGTGTAGTCTATACAATATGCAATGTAATATTTCTTTTTTTTTTAAACAGCTGATCAGAATTATAACCTGTACCAATACAGTTTGTTGGGTTTTATCCTTGCTTCACTGCCTCTCATTTAAGAGGACTGAGCTGGTGAACACACGGCAGAGAAAGGGGTTTGAAAGCTGCTGTTGGAAGTACCAACATATTTTTTTCTCCAAAACCAAATTCTACTGGTTTTTTCAGCAGCTGCAGCCCAGCCCAAAATCCAGCTTACTTACAAAGCAGCTGTGTGTGAAAGTGAACAGACCACCCACACATTAAATAATAAGTGGCAAAATTCTGCACTCTGTTATTTCTCATTATCATCATTGGCTAATGGCTGAATTTGACATATTTTAACTACAGTAATGTCTTTTACTCGTTTATTCTATCTTTTCTCAGCTTCCTGTCTGTTGCCCAGGGCTTGTCCTGCTGAGATAGAAAAGTATTTTCTGTGTGAATGGGTAAAATTCTTTCAACAGAAGGAACAGGAGAAGATTTCAGCTGCCTCAAACTCAGGCTCCTGGTCCAATGGAGGGTTTACCTGCTAACACAGGTCAGAAATGGTAATAAGACCACACTGAAGCATAGCAGTCCTTCATAATCTTTAAAAAATAAAGCAAAATATTACTTCAAGAGTCTGAGAATTTTATCAAATATTTAATGAAAGTAAATTTGTGTTGTCTGCTATTTAGATGTTTTAGTAAAGGGGAGGGAAACACCAAGGTCAGATATCTTTCTCTTGTTTGGACTTGACTTTGCAGAACAGTATACATAATTGAGGTTTCATTTTTGATGACTACAATGTCATATGTAAATGTAAATACTTTAAAAAGATGCAGTTACATTTTTCAAAAGTTTCAAAAATCAGAGAATGCAGAAGTTAAGAATTATGTCCAAGTCACTGGATCAATGGGCCAGCCACTCTGAAGCTGTTCCTGTCTGATATGTTCTATAGGACATGTCAGTAGTGCTGTCATTAAAACTAATAGGATTCCATTTGAGTTATTGTTCAGGGATATGTAACCTGCCATATCAGGCTGAAGTGACCTTTGTAAAGTTCTGCACTTCTTTGTACACTTTTTTTTAAATGGGAGATGCACACAGTTCACATTGTTTTCAGTCTGGACACACAGATCAGCATCAAAACTATTTTAAGCAGTTCGTACTCAGTTTGGTTGTCTCAATTTCTTGGTGACTAAAAGTCAGTAGCACCTTTGCTTACTTCAGAGCCATAGAAAATAATTGTAAGGGGACTGGAGAACACTTATGGGCTGATCCAAAGGGCACTGAAATCAGCAGGAGATTTCCATTAACTTCTATAAGCATTCAGGGCTCTCTGTAACAATTTCTTTTTCTGACTGCTGAGAATAAAATTATAGAAGTTTATACATTTTTTGAATCAAAGTTCTAAAAGAGCATTAAGTGTTCTGATGAATAATGTACAACAACTACTTACACAGCTGCTGAGAAGATCTTTTTGAGAATTATTTGTCTGGAAAATCTCTTGGAGTTTGAGAGCCTGAACCCAGAATCTCATTATTTTTAGTGTCAGCTGTGAGCTTAGATACACAACCTACAAAATTATTGTAAGGAATGCTTAATGTTCTTTAAAATAGAAACTGAATACTTCTTACTTTTTTTTTCTGATGGCTATTCCCAAATACTTGCAACCTGTCAAGAGAATCTGTCCATTAATAACACACAATATTATACATCAGTTACTTTATTCACTCTTAAGCTGTCATTTTTTAAAGGGCTGTCACTTAGAGAGTCACACAAATGAAAACTGAATTATGCTGCAGACTGTATGAACCTGCAGTCCTAATTTACTTGATGTGATGGGAGAAGAAGGTGAGAAAAACTTGAAAATGCTGCACAAAAAAAGTAGCAGAAACTGTATCATTAGTGACTATCACAGCTCTAAGGTGAGTTTACAAGATTAAGGTCTGTGCTGGTTTGGGACGGGCTAGCATTAATTTTCCTCACAGTAGCTATTATGGGGCTGTGTTTTGGATTTGTGCTGAGCACAGTGTTGGTAATGTAGAGATATTTTCATTATTGCTGAGCAGGGCTCACACAGAGTCAGCGCCTTTGCTGCCTCTCATCCCACCCCACCAGTGAGGAGGCTGGGAGTGCACAAGCAGTTGGGAGGGGACGCAGAAAGGACAGCTGATCCCAGCTGACCCAAGGGATATCCCAGACCATATGGCATCATGCTCAGCGCATAAAGCTGGGGGAGGAAGGTGGAGATGTTCAGTGTGATGGCATTTGTATTCCCAAGTCACACTTACATGTGATGGAGCCCTGTTTTCCTGGGGATGGCTGACCACCTGCCTGCCCATGGGAAGTGGCGAATGAATTCCTTGCTTTGCTTTGCTTGTGTGTGTGGCTTTTGATTTGCCTATTAAATTGTCTTTACCTCAACCCATGAGTTTCTTTCCCTTTTATCCTTTCAATTCATTCTCCCATCCCGTTTGGAGGATATGTGAACAAGTGGCTGCACGGGGCTTAGTTGCCAGTTGGGGTTAAAATCCTGATTTTCCTTATAAAACTTCATCTGATTTTTTTTGCTGTTCAAATATCTATTACTATTGCAATGTAAAGAAATAAACAAGACAGGAAAAATCCTCAAAACATAAAACACAAGCATTAATTGATGGAATTCCTGTTGTGTAGGTCTTAAACACAATGACAGAACATACACACCAACAAAAGAAGTTGCAAATTATATGAGGTTCTTTTTGCAGAAACCTTTATGCTTTTCATTAAAAAGTAAATGTAAACCAAAATTATTACATATATGGCTAGCCGCAGCACAGACTTGGGGAAAAAAGGTTGAGTGATCTACCTGTGACTATAAAACAGCTCTGTAGGTTTAGGGCCTCAGAACACTCCTGAAGCTCATTATCTATACTATTAAATTCTTAGAAAAACAATTTAATTGACACATTGACACAATCTGGACCACAATTCAGGCATGGTTGGGGAATCAGCATGGCCTAGGAAATCATCCATACAAGTAAAAGTCATTTTTGGAATCTGAAACATAATATATCTATTATACCTGGCCAATGGTAGGTGATTTCAGTGCCAGAAAACACCCCCTGGTATGTTTAATATAACAGAGAACCTGCAGTCCACCCAAAGGCAGTTTGACTGTTGAATTTGGTCATATAGTGTGTCAAATTTCATGCTGGTACATCGTTGTTGACTTAAAAATATCTCAGTAATAAAGTATTTGACACTGCAAGTACATTTCAGAGACATAAATCTCATTGCTAAAATTGAGTATAATGTGTTTTCCTAGGATTTTTCAATTTCTTACTGTATTTTATTGTCAATAAATATACTTGTTTCTTAATTGTACAAGGGGAGAAAAAGTAAAAGTAACCTAGAAAGATAGATAGATAGATAGATAGATAGATAACATTTTGTTGCCATAACACATTTGATTCAGTCAGTCACCTAAAGTTGTATTTAGGTGTATTTATAAGCCTATAGGAAAATATGATGATTTCATTGTAAATGCTGAATGTCTGATTTATTATTTTATTCCCAGGCAATCTTATGGTAGAGGGAGAGGTTACAGATGTTTACAGTCTAGAACAGTTGTCTAAGTCTTCAGCTGATACATTTGGTGAGAAATGTTACCCCTTTGGGAAAAGGCACTAATTTAACAGTAAATTCTGCAACTTTAAACAATATGGAAAGTAACTTCGGGCACAGCCTCTTTTTCTACATGTCCTTTGTACAAACATTTTCTAAAGTAAGCTGAAAAAACCCAGTAGGTATTAGAGTCAAGACAACAAGCAAGTGAAAGTACTTAAAGTACAATGCTTATATGACCTAACACTTACATATAAAAAAACTCAAACCATGTAAATAATTGCCATTAAGAGATGCTGGACAGTTTAGGCATTTTGCTGACATTGTGCTTCTCTGCTAGGTTCTCTGGGTCTAGACTGTTAATTTCTATTAACTTTATAAGACAATTTGAGATGATTCTAAATGTGTCCTCTTTGAAAGCATTATGAAATACTACCTTCTCTGAAAGCATTACAAAATAGTGCTTCCAGCAGTCAAGATATCAAACTGTCATTACTGATTCTTGCTTTTATGCATTAGTGTATGCTATTTAAAAACTATAATCTTCGTAATTCATACTACCTGTGTATCGCAAAGTACAACTGTGATTTTTTTATGGCTTTGTGAAGCTTGTGAAGAATACTGCATTATATTCAGGTCTTTGTAGGTAAAATTTCTATATAATGAACCTAATACTGGGTAATGAGTTTTAGTTTAGTAAACAGAAATGCCTAATGAAGAATATGTTGATTGATAGAAACTCAGATTATTTAAAATAGCAAAACACTTACAGTAGGATTAAACTTATTTAACTTTATCCTCTCAAAAGCTATAAAATCAAGTCTAAGCATTAGATACCTCTACAGTAAGGGATAAATTATTTCATAAAGAGTTAGATAAACAAGCACAGTGATTCGTTTAACCTTCCTGAGGACTGGATGAAACTAGCGCCAGCTTTTCTCTCTAAATATTATTCCTGCAAGTAATGAGAGATACGATAAGCTCTATATATAATTGGAAGAGTAACATTATTCTGTTGAGGTAAGAAAGGAGAGTTACTGACCTTCACAGAGCTAATTGAAAGCATTCCTCTATTTATTTTCAAATGTGGCACATACTACATATGCATTCATGCTTGCATACATTGATACATGCGGAGTATAAAATTGCTATGAAAAGGCTCTGAATATCTGAGCCTTGATGCTAATGATATTATGACAGTAATTAATGCTAATTAATATATTCTTGGCACAATATTAGGCACCGGGGAGACACATAAAATGTATTAGTTATTTCATTATTCAAAAGTGCAAGGCTACATAAATTTTTTGTTCCTAATCTAAATTTAGTTCATCATCCGTACGCCAAAAGAGAGCAATATCATCTTCATACCAATAACTGTAGGAATTTTTTGTCTCCAGCACAGACCTGTTTCAGAACATTGTCATAGCTCATGTATTCTCGTTAGCTTAATAATGACAAGTTTTATTTGTCCCTTACTGTACTTGCCAAGCCTCTTTCCTCTGCTCCTCTGCTAAGACATGGGAATTTTAAATAAACAATTACTGTTTCTTTTTAACTATAGTTGAGTTCAAGAAAGCATTTAGCACCTTAAACTATATTATGGTTCCTTCTTCCACCAATGTATAGTTTCTCAGAAGTAGTATTGGTTGTCAGAGGTTTCTTTTACAGTATTTTTAAAAGCCCTCTGTGTACTGATGAATAACAGATAATTTGGCCTGACTAGTGGAGTAATATCCTTATCTAATTTTTTTCATCTTTGTCATGCACATCATGTCAGACAAAACACTGGGAATAGTTTTAGATTCATTATTCAGGCCAAACAAGTGCCATAAGCACCTATCAAAGTGCTTGATTGGTTGCCTGAACAACCATAGTTTGCTGACTTTGTCTCTCTTCCAGAGGGCAACTTCAGCTGTGCACAGCACTTTCAAATACTATGTGCTACAGAGAAAAAACCACCAAAACTACAGAATTGCTTATTCTGGAAAGGAAAAAAAAAATGTGTGGAAATTAGTTTCTTCCTTCTGTTGGAAGTCAAATTCCATCCATTCTGCCTTACATATGAAATATCATTTACAGAATGACAACACTAATCTATGACTCCAGATTATGATGGTGGTCTCTTCTTTTCTGAAATGATAAAATTTAACTTCAATCCACTTAGTGAACTTGTATGTAATTTCTGCAGGTAGAAATGCATTTTCTGCATAATTTCATGGGCCTCCATCTAGGAGGAGCTAGAGGACATGACCAGAGACAGAATAGCTAGAGTAATACCCTGCAGCCAGTTTTCTAAAGCAATGACAAATTATCACTACTGAAGAATTTAAGACAGTATATTAAAGACTTTAAAATTATTGCCAAAATAATCAATCTTCATAGGTCATAATATACTTGCAGACATTTATACCCCTAATTTCCTACATCAGACCATACTGATGAACTATTATACAAAATATCTTTTTTTGCTACATTAATCACTTAATGATTTTTTTTAAATACATGACTTTTGTTTGTATGGAGTGTGAGATAACTTACTCAAAGGGCCACTAAAGAGCTGTCATACTTTTTGTTTTGGCTAGAAAATCTGCATGTAGTCAGAAAATCTATGACACAAAAATTGCTTAGTAAGCATTAACAATGTGAAGATCTTTTAAAAAATCAAAGCTTTTGTTGCAGAGTATATTTAGAAGATTGACAGCAATCTTCCATTTTGTAAATGCATTGAAATTATCATTGTTAACAACTGTTATCTATACCATTTATAAAATCTATTTGTTTAACATTCCATTCATGTCTGGGCCGTGAACTGTATCACAATTCTTGACTTCAGATCTTTCTCTTCAAGATTTTCTTCGCCTCTGTTCCTCACTCTAAAGGTTTCTTATCTGAGCACTTTCACCTTTTGTATGTTTGCAGGAACCCTGTTTCATCTGCTAATAGTTTCTGACAGATTTATGAACATATTACATAAGATTAATCATACAAACATATATTTACTTACAACAAACACATATGTACATGAAGACATTTTCTAAGATCTTTAACTCTCCAATTTCCTTTTTTATTTGACTTCTATTGTCTCAGAAAACTTATGTTTAGAAATCCCATCTTCTTCAACATACAGAATTGCTTACAGATAATCCCAATTCAGTGCTTTTGCTAGATAAAGTTGTATTTCCTTCATGATGTCTCTAACATAGTGCTTAGGGAGACATCAGAGAAAGGCTGTGATGTCATGAATAATATCTACATTTTGTTACATAGGCACCATGGGCATTGATTTTTCATCTACTGAGAAATTTTTCATATTTTTCATTTTTGAACACAGGAGTGCTTTCATAAGAATTTTATTCTCTGGAGGTGAACAGGCTGTTGGCTGCTCAGCACTTTGTCAGCAATTTTTTCATAGATGCATATTGTCAATTCTATAGCGGCTGGTACTTGTTCATATGTTTCAAAAGTTCATTACTGCCACATGGAGGTGGTGGAGTTTAAGAAGATCTAAGGGAATGTCTCTCTGCTATCTCTGTTGAAATACACTTGCAATGAGAGAATTTTTCACTATCTTAGCAAAAAATATCATTATATGAAAGGAATGAAGAGGTCATTCTTGTCATGCTGGTATTCTCTTCTCTGAGCTGCTGATAAAATTCTGATCGCCTCAGGTTGCTGGCTTTCTCTGTAATTTCCTGACATTAGATTTGAGAGAGAGCACCTTTTGTAGCTTTTACAGCAGCTACATTTCCTTTTATTTTATTACCATGAGACTATTTCATACCATCCTGGAACTTTTTCTGATGTTTCCCATGATTCTTGTCTTTGAGTTCCTGCATAGTTCAGTGGATTTCACTCAAATGTCTTTTTATCTTTCTTAACCAAACATCTTCTAACCTCTCATCTGTATATCTATTTCAGTGGCATGAATTTGGGCATCCAAACAGATTTCTGCTGATTTCTAGTAATTCTCTTACTATGAATGAAACACCTTTACAGTCATGCAAATATTGTCACATTTTGCTGTTGGAAAAAAAAAAAGAAGGAAATATGTCAATGAGCTGGAATGATAGTAAGGTTCATCAGTTAGCAGTGACGATACATGATGATCAAGAAGCAGAGGAAAAGACATGACTTCTGAGCAAGGAACAAACAAACTTTTTGTTAAAAATATCACTAATTTCACTTCCTTCTTGTAATTTTACTTTTTATTTGTCTGGAAAAAATCTGGAAACGAAGTTCTTTCACATTATGTAAAAATCAGTCACCTGATGACTGAAACTGAAACAAAATTTTAGAGGTTTTTCTTTTAGCTGAAACTTCCAGCTGTTGGGAAAGTGCTCATAAATAATGATCAAGTGATTAAGATTGTCTAATGAAAAACTGTCATTATTATTTTTAAAGTGTGCATTATTTTATTGTAAAAATTTTATATTTCCTCCTATACAATGTTTTATATTCAAAAAAAGAAAGGTGGGACACCTTGCTTACTATACCTTCTTTTCCTACAGATATGTCTTGATCTTTCATTAGGACACAGTATTGTCCAAATACATGGTTTTCAGCAATAAGGAATTCCATACTTGCCTTATCAATTAATCCGTAAAGGCTAACCTTTCTAGTCTTACAATAAATGATAAATACATGGCATGATATATCCCCTATGAAAAAAAAATAGCTTAACCAAACTACTACTGCAATTATTATTATTATTATTATTACATGTAAGTTATGACTACTCTTTATTTAGCTTTTCATTACCTGTGATGGTAAGCAACGACCCTTGAACTATCACATAAAATTATAATGCATCAAAATACTCTTAGGTAATTGTAAATATGTATCTGCAGACAGAAATAACTGGAATTCAAGCAATGAGGGGTATCAAATTAAGATGTTTAAATCTTTTTATTCCAGTCTGTTGCTTTTGATAAAATTACAGGATTAGTCATTTCAGAGAGGACAGCAGATGCAATATATTTTAATTTTACTGAAGACTTTGATCTGCTGTGTTGTGAAACCACAAAAAATTAATTCAAGTTGTCTTGGATAAGAACTCTACCACAGAGATTGACAAAAATCATTGCAGAATGATAAACAAAGAAGCACAGTGATATTTTCAGCTTTGCTGTGGAGAAGTTTCTGAGGATGATAAGATCAGTTCCCTCTATTTTCATGTCTTTTATTCTATTGTAAGATGATAAAAACAACATATGCTTAAAATTTTTTACATAGCTGAGGGAACAGATAACATCCAGACAGACTTGGACAAGATTGAGAAGTCAGCCCACCAGGCCCATCAGGTTGAACAAGTACAAGTACAAAGTCCTGCACCTGGGTCACAGTAATCACCAGGTTAACAGGGAGCAAAGGTATTGAGAGCAGTTTTGATGAGAAGGATTTGGGGCTAGTGGTGGGTGAAATGCTGGACAGGAGTGAGTAGTGTTCTGTACTCACAGCCCAGAATCACAGAACAATGGAACTGTTAAGTTTGGAAAAGACCTCTAAGATCAAGTCCAACAGTCAACCCAGCACCATGACCATGTTCACCACTAAACCGTGTCATAAGTGCCATATCCACACATCTTTTTGAAAACTTTCAGGGATGGTGACTCCGCCACTTCTCTGGACATTCTTTTCTAATGCTTGACAACCGTTTCCAGGAAACAAGTTTCCATAATATCTGATGCAAACCTCTGCTGGTGCAACGAGGCCATTTCCTCACATCTTGTCACTTGATACCGGTGAGAAGAGATTGAAACCCACCTCACTACATCCTCCTCTCAGGTAGTTGTAGATAGGAATAAGGTTCCCCCTTCAGCCTCCTTTTCTCCAGATTTAAAGTTTTCTCCAGCTTTGCTGGAAAGGCAACCACATCCTGGGCTGCCTGAAAAGAGGCATAACCAGCACGTCAAGGAAGTGGGTTCTGCCCCTGTACTCCACTCAGGTGAGGCCCCACCTGGAGCACTGCATCTAGTTCTGAGGTCCTCAACACAGGAAAGACATGGACCTGTTGGATCAAGTTCAGAGGAACACAAACATGATTTAGAAGGATGGAACACCTCTCCGATGAGGACAGGCTGAGAGGAGAGGAGAGAAGAGAGAAGAGAGAAGAGAGAGGAGAAGAGAAGAGAAGAGAAGAGAAGAGAAGAGAAGAGAAGAGAAGAGAAGAGAAGAGAAGAGAAGAGAAGAGAAGAGAAGAGAAGAGAAGAGAAGAGAAGAGAAGAGAAGAGAAGAAGAGAAGAGAAGAGAAGAGAAGAGAAGAGAAGAGAAGAGAAGAGAAGAGAAGAGAAGAGAAAACTCTGGGAACAAGTTTTTGCAGCCTTTTAGCAGGACCTGTTATGGTAGGACAAGGGGTAGTGGCTTATACAAAAAGAGGGTAGATTTAGACTAGATAGTGGAAGACAATTTTTCCAGTGAGGGCAGTGAAACACTGGAATGTGTTTTCCAAAGAGGGTAGATGCTCCCTCCCTGGAAACATTAAATGTCAGGTTGGATATGGCTCTGAGCAACCTAACTTATTTGAAGATATTCCACCTCATTGCATGGGGATTGGACCAAACGACCTCTAAAGGACCCTTCCAAGACAAACTATTCTGATTTTATGATTCTGTGAAAATTCTTAGGTATGTACTTTCTTCTTGAATTTAGGTTGAGAATATGGAGGTAGAATCTGTGGATAGTTTCCTGCTTTTTTCCAAGAAAATTTGAAGTTATGAGAGGAGAACAGTTAAGAGAAAGTCTCCAGCAATGTTCTTAATGTTTTGGAGTAATATATTTTGTTAAGCTAGGTAGCTGTTAAAACTTTATACTAACTCAAATGTTTTCACCACAATAAGGAAGTCATATGACTGCCCTAGGTACCAAGGACAATGATAAATGCAGTGATTTTACATTAAATATTTCAATAAGTTAAGAAGGATTCTATGAAATTATGCAGAAACTGAGACTAGGTATCTGTGTAAATTCTAGACTGTGGAAGGATGGAGTGAAAAGAGCAAGGAGTATGTGATAGTTGTAACTGGTGAATAATGGGACTTCCTGATTTCTGTAATCTATATAACAATATGTGCATACCTTTCAACTGATTCTATAATTTCTATTTCTACGTAATAATAGGTTTATTCTATTTATATAGTGTAAATCTCCCCCTACTTCTTTTGTTTCAATTTATTCCCAGCTTGGTCCCACTAAAACTAAAGTGAAAGGGTTTGACAGAAGACTTCAATGAGAGCTTAGAGGTTTGGGAAATTTCTGGCTAGTTAGTCAGCTCACTTTAAAATAAATAAATAAGTGTTTGCAAGTGTGTGAGCCTGGGGAGAGCTTAATTAAAGTGAATGGGGAAATTAAACTGAAAAAAAAAAAATAAGGCAGCAAGAAGGGAAAGAAAATCAGTCAGGGAAACTGCTGAAGGAGCGAGAGTAAAGAACAAGTACCAGAAAATCAAAACACAGTGTTTCATAGTCATGCTGTGGTTATTCTCTCTGGTAGTTCTTCCTACAGATGCTCTCCACAGACACCTATCACACGGGAAAGAGATCTCCCTAGTGGAAGGAGAGACACTGTGTTCCCATTGTGGGACTGACTATGTAAAGGAGCTTGCATCAACTGAAGGCTTTGTCTACATGGAGACATTTTCAGACATAAAACAGGCAGAATAATTAGTCCACTTTAAACTATCCTAATATGACTCCCCACTGTCAAAATTATTTCAAAAAAAGTGCTTTTATTATTTAGAAGTAAAGTAATTAATCTGGAAGGCAGCTGGATTTACTCAGTGATTGACTGTCTGTGTGGGGGAGTTATATAAGCATGGCTAAATTGATTGCTGTAGCTATGCTGGAAATTATCCCACAAAAATAGACATACCATAGACCGTTTTCCCAGTATGTAAATTCTAAAGCATGGATAACAAATTTAATCATGTGAGGAAAGACAGCTTTTCTTTTTTTTTTTTTTTTTTTTTTTTTTAGAGAGGTACAGTATATGTCCTTGGAAGTTTTGAAAATATATTCTGTATATTCTGTGAAGGGCAATTGAACTACTGGATTTTTTGACCCATGGAACAGAAGGCTGATAGAGGTCATGCAAACATTTTGTAGGAAGAGGTAATAGCTTCTATTATGCTAAACTGTGAATTTAAAATAAATTAACAAAATCTGACAAGAAGCAGCAATTCCAAGCTAAAATCTGGTTAGACACAGGTGCTCTTAATTACTGCTTATCACTGCTAGTGAACAAAAGTGTCATTATTGATTTGCAGAAGGGATGGTTTGTATGGGTATGAGAGCTCGCTGTGAACTGGGGTTGGTGGTCATTTCGGACCCTCAGTACTGGCCAGTCTCTGAGAGGAGCAGGTGCTCACATTTGGGCAGAGGTAAAAAATGCAACTTTGCACCTAAGTGGACATAAAGGTAATTAATTAAGGCAAGACTAACATGCCTTGGTTTTTTAGATTTTTCTGATTTTACAGACCTCTTCACAGGTGTTTCATAGGGGGTTTTTGTGTTGGTTTGTGGGTGGAGGTTTTCTCTCTCAGTTTCCATGAAAATTTAGTCTATGAGTTGGGGTTTTTTGGATGACGTATAAGATTCAAGCACCTAATTGCCATTAATTTTCTCTGGAAATTGAAACCATACTCTGAGCTTATACCTTTTTTCTTTAAATCTCGCTCAGTAATTCCTATTACTTTGACAAGCTCCTTTGAGTTTTAAAAGGCATGTGTTTTTCTGTCCCAAGAACAGAAAATTAACTTGTTCACCTCAAAAGTATATTATCTATGAGCAATAATGCTGAGTTTTTAATATAAGTCAAATTTATTTTAAAATCTGTAATTAACTCTAGCTTTCCTAATATATGAAAGTGAAAAGTGTTTCTAATATATAGAAAAGTGAACACAAATTGAAACACGAGAAATCTAGTCACTGAATTGAAACGTGAAAAAGAGCCAAATCCATTTGATTGCAAATGTGTTTGGTGATAAACTATTTCATAATGGCGAAACTTAACAATAGTTGAATACTAACACTACAGAATAACATCCTATGAGGACATCAAACACACTTTGTTTTGTTTTAAAAGTTAGTGTGTTCTGTTTTGGCTATGAGTTTATAAAGCTAATTTAAGAAATGCTCAAATCTTTCTTTAGCTATCACTCAGAACTTTTCTGACTGCCAAAGTACTTTGGCTTCACAAAGAAAACTTCTAGTGCCAGAGGCAAAAGTACTTTAGTTAAACTGAGGGACAGACATGAATACGTGTTTGGCTTTGCAGCTGTAAACCCTGGTTAGCTCATCTTCACACATCACAAATCTAACTCTCATGGAGTTAGAATATGTATGCTGCATTAACTAGGAGCTAAAGGCACTAATAAATAGTCCTGTGAACAAGCATCAAACAGCAAATTAATCAAAAAATTTAAGGCAATTGCCACATACAGAGCACAATTTTCAAGTAATTTAAATCCTGTTCATATTTTAAATGTCAAACTGAATTGAAAGGCTATGCATTTTAGATTTCACTGTATGTTTTCCCAGAAAGAGAGAATCTTCTGTCTGTTTATCCATTCATAGCATTTACACAGTAGCTCACATGTGATGTCTGCAGCCAGGAAGGTGTTTGATGTTTGGAAAGATTACACATTTCATTAAAATAAAAAAAGAAGAAAGTTATAAACTGAAATAAGAAAGATAATTTGTTATTGAATCTAAAATATAGAAAAATCTTGAGACCTTTCAATTCTAAATTTCATCTTCAGCTTATTTCCAGAAGAGTTTGTATGAGAGAAACCCTCCTTGGAATTTTTTATTCACATAGTTTAGGCACTTAAGCCACTTTCTAATATGTTAATCAGTTACACCATACGGTGTGTCTTGTTAAAGTGAGAACTGTCAGCAACATAGATGAGTAATGGAGTTCATGAAAAGATGAAGAATGTTTTTAGAAAATCTCCAGGACTTCATTCCCCAATATCCAGTACCCTGTGATGCAAGATAAATGTAAATTATTCTTGATAATAAAAGGTATTGCATGCCATTGTGATGATGGTTTTAAAGTTCTCCTGGTTGGGGTGTGTCATGGGTTAGCAAGCATAGTCCCGGAAGGGATGTCCTCGCTAAGGGGTGCTTACAGCTTCCTCTGGGACCTGATAGAAGCTATCAGCTGGCCAGCTGATATGGACAATTCTTTGAGCCACTTACAGTTGTGACCGCCTCTGTGATCCACACTTAAGAATAGACAAACTCCCCCCCCAAGCTCTCTCTCGTTTCCGGCGCTGGGACAGGTGGCTGCGGGCCCCAAGCGGGGCCCAGCGGGCCCGGCCCAGGCCCTGCTCGGGCCCGGCCGGGCCGGGCCACGGCTCCAGGATGACCCCCCAGTAGGGCTGTGGGCAGCCAGAGCGGCTCGGAACCACCCCCCACCCCCCCACTGCGGCCAAGATTTCAGCAAAGCGACCAACAGCGATAAACCACACAGCTGCAAGGCCGAGGTGAGATTAACCCTTTTAGTGCTGTGAAGAGCTGGAAACCTGAGGGAAGAGAAAGAGGAGATGCTTAAAGCTGAAAGTCTGTTGTGAAGCTATGATATATCAGAGTATCCCATTGTAATTTCATGAAGATGTGGGAGGTGGAGCATTCAACTTGTACTTGTGAGCAAGAGCACCTGCGCTGAGATAGGCAGATGCTGACACAGCTGTAATTTCATGAGACGTTTGGACAGGGAGAGATGGACCAGATGAGGACTTTTGCTCCAAATGGAAAAGGAGAAAACCTCAGTTCCTAGAGATGCTCCCAGAGATAGTCCTAACGATGAAGATAAGGAAGACCCTTTGCTCCCAGGGAAGAAGGGCCTCTGTGTTTTGTTTCTGAACGGCTCAACCTTAAAATTATACCCCAAAAAACTTCAAGAGTGGACCCTCGAAAGCAATTGTGGGAAAAGCTGCAAGTCAGGGGGAAGGGACTCACATGCGAGCAGAGAACCAACCCGGGCGGCTGTCTTGTTGTGATACTGTTTTCATAGCATGAGCAAGAAGAGACTTCTCTTTCTAAATGGACTGAACAAGGTCATTATGGAAGTGATAAACAGACTGAACATCTTAAGGGTTGTCTTTTTACATTGTCACTGGGAGAAGGGAGGAAGTTGGGGGGAGGAGGAGAGTTCTGAAGGTATGGTATAATTTTTTTTCCCTCTTTTAGGTCTGTTAATAAACTTCCTTATATTCTTTCAAGTTTGGTGCCTGCTTTGAGTTTCTCCTAAGTCTTATCTCACGGAAGATAAACAGTAATGAGTATTTTGGACCAAACCACTACAGGGTGATAAAGGATACTAAGCAGAGACTCATATGACTTCTTCACCTGGGTTTGATTCTGTGCGGTTCCCAGCAGCAGAACTGAGTGGGGCAGATTGCAATTGCCTTAATGTTCCAATGGCCAGAAGCCAGGGGGATGTTTCTGGTGTGAGGGATTCTCCTATATTCGTCACCTCTCACAGTGAGAAGCAACTACATTACCAAATAATATGACTTGATACACAGTTTGACTGGAATGCAGGAAGTCTCACCAAGCATGAGGAAGAACTTCTTCACTGTGTGGGTGACTGAGACTGAACCACATCACTGAGAGAGGGTGTGGAGTCTCCTTTTCTGGAGATAGGCAAAATCAAAACTGTGATTCTGTGATAGAAGTAGACCAAAACTGCTTGTGCAAGCCACCTCCCTAAATGGTATGTGCAGGTCAGTTTGTTTATTTAAGGCTAGATTTTTTCTGGTTTCCTGTAAAATGTATTTCCCCCGTACCCATGACCTAAAGCTAACAGAAAGCCCAGGTCTTTATCTTTCACAAGAATGGCTGAACCACATCTGAGGCAAATGCAGGGAAGTGCTTCTGGTTCATTTCTTGAAGGAATCTATTTCATATACACGAGAACAGCTCTTAGACTTTACTAAGAGGAAGTGAATATGGACAATCTTGCACTAGTTTTATGCAAATATTGTTAGCGAAGGTTCATTTAAATTTGCTTCTCTGCCTATGTAAGAACTCCCACACTAAACAAATCAGAAAAAGGTCCCCTGGCCCCACTTTTTATTTCCAGCTTGTCGGGGTCCCTTCCCCCCTGCCATGTGGTCTTGGGAGAGGGGCCCTGAGGGGAGACATGAGGTTTCCCTGCCCCTGGTCAGCCTCGTTCCCCGTTGGTTGTTTTGTGTTCCCCTGCGCGGGCAAGGACCCTCGGGCCCCGTGATTGCCTCAGTTCCTTGGCAGAGCCCCGGCCATGTGGATGGAGAAATAAACATCTCTGAAACAGCTATCAAGAATCAGTCCATATATATTTCTTTTCCATGGGCCTCCTTGTTTGATACATCATGTTACAGTATCTACACTGTAACACCAGCTGTAGTCAACACTGTGTGCTTAGGAACAGAAGAATAAGATCTGAATAATTACAGGGATTTGGCGCTAAGAGCCAGAGATTGGATACAAAGAAGATGAAGTATACACAGAGTCAAATAGGTGCCAGCTTGATTTGGCAGAAAAATAAGTTGCCATCAGCTGAAAAGAGCCATGACTCCAAAACTTCAGGTGCAGAGTTAGCGGAAACTTCTTTTTAATACTTTAACTAATAAGCTTAGATAACTAATTGCAGCCTAACATCATGTAAGGAAAGAGCACCAGAATAACCATAGATTTAAAGATCCAGGTGTTTTAGAAACACCCTAAGCCAAAAATTCAACAAGCATAGCCATTGTTGCTAAAGTACGTGCATGCTGTACACAGGCCATTTACAATTTTTACTCCCTCTCTTACTGTGTAATGAACCAACAATGTCATTATTTGTGAAAAAGAGTTTTTCATATTCTTTGTTTTCCATTTGATGACAGATTTCTTCAGTTAAACTTCTGTGCCTTTGAAGTCCACAATGTTCTATATGTATGTTATCAGCATGAATTTGGATCAAACAGATAGGCAAGAAAAATAAAAGCAGGGTAATCATAAAGAAATAAAGAATGACCAAAAATGATGTCAATGTAGGATAAAAACTTGTTGTGGTTTGACTCAGTGCACAGTTTGCAGCTGATCAACCATGGAATACTTTGATGACCAAGTCATATATTATAAAGCAACAAATATTTCTATGTTTGACTAAGTGTAAGGTTGAACTGCTAGCACTTGTATTGAGCTGCATTATTTTTTCACTTTATTATTATTTGATACTTTTGTGATGTTTAGATTTTAGTCTAAGATTAGATTAATTCATTCACTTTAGTGATGTCTGTGAACTGCTGGAACTGAGTGGAAAAGCTGTAAAACAGATTTTTTTTAAATTTAGTTCCCTTTTTTTTGTAGTTTCTTTACTCTTGATAATTAATGGGTAGAGAAGAATTTGTTCTGTCACTGAAAACAAAATAAAGAATCCTATCAAACAGATAAATCTTCAATAAACTACCTAAGATGCAGAATTTGTAGCATGAATACCTAAAGTAGTTAGAAAGTAACACTTCATAGGAAATGCAGTAGAAATTAATAACGGTGACATAAACATGTATATTGCATAAGGCATAAAAGAAATTTGTTAATTCACAGTACAAAGGAGCCAAGAAGTTTTGATTTTACCATGGTCATTGTCCTTTATGTATACCCTGAATTTATGCTTTGACTATACACAAATGTGGTTCTATTCTTCTAGATCTTATTTCAGTCACCAATTTTTTCTGAGAAAAGAAAAAAAGTCAGAGTATTGTTAGTACACTAATCACCTGTCCAAAGAAGAGTAAGAGTTATCTGCTAAGAGTATAGCTATACTGAGCTAGTTTAAGTTCCTCTGTTCACAGAATCTTTAGAATTTAATCACCAAAAAAATTATGCTTTTTTTCTAAGATTGATTAAAATTTTGAGAAGTATGACGAAACAGATTGAGGTTTGTATGCAAAAAGATTTTTCTAGATGGTGCCTGGAAGATACGAGCCACCTGCAAAATGAAGCTTCTGTTACAGATATATGTAGCATATTGCTCCATTTTAGTTCCTTAATTAACTAAATTATAAATATTTTTATGACCTGTTCTGGAGTCACCAAAATTTTGCTTTAGCCATGAACGAGAGAGAGCAAAATGCAGTAAATTAGGGGACAAGTTCTTAAAAATGTAATCAGTTGAAACTCTCCTTGTATTAAATAACGTTTTTCCATAAGTAGAAGGGACTCAATTTGAACTACTTGTGAGACAGACTGTGTAGAGTAATTTTACAGTAATCTTAAAAGAGCTATTTATAAAATTTCAAAGTATTGTTATTTTCTACAGAACTTTGATTATTGTCTTTCAACTTGAAATAGTGTTAGTAAATCAGAGAAAGCACTAAAGGGTGCCAACTCAGTTTATATTTTCTTAAATTACCTTTTTAGTTATTTAATGCATTTTAGGGGTCAAAATTCTCTGCAACATATATCTTTCTTTAAAAGACACTAGAGGCATCCTGTGGGATTTACCCTTGTATATGGATGGTAGACGTGAGCTACGTGGTAGTTCACAGGCAATCTATAATTCCACAATCAGCCAGACATCTGATCCCAATAAACCTTTCTCCCAAAGAGGAATGTTGACACTTTTGTAACTTTTTAATAGGAGCATTATGTTATACATTTTAAGTATTTTTTTTATAAATTGTGTTAATCTCACAATACTAAGACAACACTACTTTTTATGTTTTTTTAGGGGAGGGCTTGACAATTCAGTAGTATCCTGAGGTTTTTGTAGCAAGTTTTTTTAGAATATTGGCTCTTTTCTCACTCATTTGTAAATTTTCAAAATGAAAACTACAAGGCACCTGCACACCACTGTAAGAAAGGCTGAGCATTTATTAACCAAGCTGTTAAATGGAGTATATAATACATAATATAACTTGGTATTATGTTTTGTGTAACAATATATCAAATTGCACATGGACTGTGGACAGACAGAAAATCAAACTAAAAATTAAGAATGAACTTAAATTCACTCAGAATTACATCATATGGTCCATTACACGTTGTTGCATTCCACTGTGGGGAACTGCTGCGAGGTCTTTTAAAAACGGATGGTCGGGAACGAAATGAAGCCCAACGAGGCATACATTGTATCTGAGAACCATTTATTGATAACAAAAGGAGAAGGAAAAGGAGTTGCCTGAGAGAAAGACGGCTAAAGGAGACAGAAAAGAAGAAAGGAAAATGGAAAAGGGCTGGGGGAGAGGAGAGAGAAAAGACAAAAAGAGGGCGTTACTCCCAGCGAGGCAGGGCAGTGCTGTCCGCAGGAGGTGTGCTCGGGAGCTGTGCACGCTGCTGGGCCGGGTCCACAGGCGACGGCAGCAGACACGCGGCGAGTGGGCGCTTGGACGGGAGGAGCAGGAATCCAGACAGGGTCGCGGAGACCGGCTGGATCAGCGCGGCAGGGTTGGATGCAGGAAGCCCAGGCAGGAAGGCAGGGCAAAGCAACAAGGTGGCGGTCAGGGGCACAGGGAGGCAGGACAGGTGCGAGGGCAAGAGAGCCAGAAGGCAGGCTGGGGCCAGGGCAAAGGTGTCGAGGTCTCCTCCTTCTGCCATGTAGCCCTAGGAGAGGGGCCCTGAGGGGAGGCACGGGGTTTCTCGAGCCCCTGGTCAGCCTCGTTCCCCATTGGTTGGTTCGTGTTTCCCTGCGCGGGCAAGGACGCTCAGTCCAGACTGGGAGGGCTCCTCAGCAGAGCCCCGGCCATGCGGCTGGGGAAATAAACATCTCTGAAACATCTGCCAAGAATCCATCCATAGATATTTCTTTCCCACGGGACTCCTGGTTTGATACATCGTGTTACAGAATCCCACTGTAACACAAAGGAGGGAGCAGGCAGGCCAGCAAATGAACAGTGACAACCCCCGCCCAGCGAGCAGCAATGCGGTCAGTTTTCATACCCCCCGGCCCCTCCCGAAGTCTGCCCGAGGGCAGGGAACCATTGGTCCAGTCCAACCTTTCTTTGCCGTCCATTAGTGGAGACCTCTTCACGACCTGATCGGAGAAGCCCCTCCACAGTGTCTCCTACAGACTGCCTGGTGTGGGGTGTTGCCAGGTGAAGTACCCTCAGAGGCCAGGCTGCTTCTGGTTGCCTCCTGCAGTGGCACATGTGCACCCCTCCTCCACATGCCTCTGACAGTCATCGTTGAGGCATAACAAAACTGAATTGGCTCCTGACACATGTAAGGATCCATTTCAGAAATAGGATCAGCCTTAGCGTGTGAGCTTCTTCAAATATTATAAAAGGTGCAGATGGCAATTATGTTCCTAACTGGTAGGGCAGAAATGAGGGTGGATTGAAGACAGAGCTTTTAATATAAAGAAAATTTTCTTCATTTTTACATAGTTTCAGAAGAGAAAAGGAGAAAGGAAAGTAAGAAATAAGAAGCCACTCCTCCCTCCTTCTTTGCCTGTAACACACAAGAAGCCTAGATCTGGCAATTTGCAGTATATAATTCTGTGGAGCAGATTTGTGGTAGTGGGGTAGGGATGTGCTGGGTAATAGCTCAATTTCTATGAAGATCCATCCATTATGGAGCTACACCACCAGCTATAGTTGTGATCCAAGGCTTTCCTGAACTTTTGGGTCTCACCAAAGTAAGTACTTGACAATGCGGATAGCTATAGGCAGAGAACCACACAAATTACTTCAATAAGATTCTTGTGAATATGAAGCCTAGTCACTTAGGTTGAAAGAAAGCTCCAAGCCTAAAATAAAATAAATGTATGGCTTCATAATTATCAAAGCCTCCATTTATCCTCCATTTAAGAAAAAATAAAACAGTCCTACATATATTTTCCTAGTAAATCCAAACCTCTGCAAAACCTAACATGGACCACATGATTGTATAATGTAAATCATTAGAAGGCTGTAATGTATTCAATTTCTGCAATATTCCATTTCCAGATATTTAATTTAAACCACATTGGAAAATGTAAAACATATAAAAGCACAAAAACCCTTTCCTAAAACCCCTAAAATTTATTTTCATTTTCTTCCTACCTGTAGATACCTTGCAAAGATGTAGAACTTAAATAAGTTAAACTTTTCCTATTTCATTCAAACTCTTCTATATTTACTTACTAAGAAACTTCACTAAGAGGTACTTCTTCTCATCTGCCTTCAAAACACCTAACTTTTTTCAATAAATTGCTGTTTCACACAGCACATGGTTATGGGCTTCCCTTCCCTAAACAAGCACTTCCAAGTAGCCTCAGAAATGGCAGAGATTAATTTAAGAGGGGTTTATACAATCTTGTCAGTGAGCCACTCTGCTTGTCAAAGAGATAGGACTCTAAATGTTTGTCTCTTTGTGAAGGAACTTGAAGGTAATTTGTGAAAATAACCCACTATTCAAAAGACTAAATCCAGATGTCATTACCAGCCATTCCATGTGAGTTTCGAAGATTAGCTAGAGTTGTATTTTGATTTCTCAGTGACTTGAACAAAATTCAAGGAACCATTTAGAAAGCGAAACACACAGAATACTTTAAGAATAGGCATTAAATTAGCTTTTTCTTTTCCATCCAAGGAAAGGGAAAGAAATGCTTCACAATATAAAATATGACTACAATCAGCGCATGTTAAAATCCAAGGAGAATTTTTTTTTCTGCGTTCTACTGCCATTTGCAAATCATTTAAAAGGGGTTTTTGAAAACATACTGAGGAAGCCTGGTATTATTTTTGAAGAGGAAGAGAAAATGAAGAATGTTCATTTTCACTATTAGGTTAGAAGGAGCTTTAGGAGAGATATATGGAAAAGGTACTTGCTTTCTTTGCAAAGACAGAAAATCTTGACAAAAAGGGGCTAATTTCTAAAAAAAAAAATGGGTGAAGCTATTTTATCAGTTTGAACATGTGCATAACAGCAAAAAAAAAGAGCTACAACTTTCTGGAAACCATCACATACACTATTTTAATAAAAAAAATCCTCTATTCATAATATATATATGTGTGTATATATATATGTATTAGTTGAGTTTCAGTAACAATTTTTGCTAATTATTTGGCTAACCTTTCAAAATCTTTGTACTTATTTGTATGCACCATTTCTCTGATACCTTAGCCAGGTACAGATGTTGGCAAGAAGTACGAGATTTAATATAAAAACTTGTTTATTCTTTTTGCATCTTACAGCATAAATTTCCACTCTTTCTTACTTCCCCTGACACTCAGCTGTGCTTCCAAACCCTACCCATCTTACTGAACCTAGTAAAGTCTCATTTTGGCTGTGTTTTATTGTCTTCTGATGGCTACTTCATTTTCATTATCTTTTCCTATATTTAAAATTTTTGCTCCTCCCTTGAATTTTGTGGGTTTTTTAAAAATCCATTTCTGCCTTCTGCTTTCATCTTCTTAAAGCAGACACTTTCTTGAGACTTATATATGCATAACATGTATTTTTTATATACATACCTATGAATATGTGTATGTATATACAAATATAAATGTTTCTAGATGAATATAAAAAGATAATTCTGGTTTTATTCCCTGCCATTTACTGCCTTTTCCTTATAATTTTCCTTTGCTTTTTTTGGTACTATTTCTTCTTTCCTTACCTTTTATTAAGACTATCTCACACATTTTCCTGAGCTTTAGCAAGCATTCTTTAATCTTTCAAAGGTAGGATTTTCTAAAAATATGGCTCAGAATTTAAATAATTCATTAAAATATGTTGAAAGTCTATTTTCAAAATATACTTTAATCCAAATAAATCATAAAACTGGACAGCTACAAAGGTGTCTTCTCCAGTGATATTAACCAGAAAAATGCTACAGCATCCAGGTATCACATAAGTAAATCCCAAACGGTGGTACTTCAGAATTGATAAACTTTTCTTGGAGACAACATCTCTGAAGACACCCAAAGGTGCAGGCCTAAAAAACCAGTACTGGGGAGCCTATACGCAAAAGTAAGGAGGTACTAGTGGCTCTTAAACAAAGTCTCTGTAAAATTTGCTATTAAATCTTTGTTCACATAAATTTATAAAATTTATTCCAGTCTGTGTTTAAAATCAATAGCAAAATCTTTTTTTTTAATAGAAAAGGCCCCAAGAAAATCTATTCTCTTTTTCTTAGTTACTTTTTTTCACATAAATCAATGTAATCAGGCTGAAGAAACTGTGGAGCTAGTCTCAAATATAAGCAGGGTTAACACTGGCTTTCCAACACTTTCAAAGTACTCCAAAGTTTTTTTCAGAAAATTATTTTCTTTTACATAAAAAAAGCTCTCTCCAGCTAGCAATGTATGACATTTTAAAAATTGGCAGAAAGTTGTATGACTGTTAAAATATTTCTAAATTAAGGCTGTGAGACAACTTTGGAGCAAACTGCATTCAAAGTTTCTACTCCTGTGTAGGTCTTTCTCTTTTCTTCCAAAAACTAATTTGATGTGTCCTGTGAACAGGTATTGAATAAAATACTTCAGGAGGATGGTGCACTTCCTTGTCTTACGTATGTGTTATGCTTTCAAAGCTTCCCTTTCCCTTTCCCTTTCCCTTTCCCTTTCCCTTTCCCTTTCCCTTTCCCTCTTTTCTTTCCTTATTTATTTCATTACTCTGTGACACTCAGCAATACATTGTACAATTTAGCAGGCACAGTGTGAAACCCAAAGGGAAACTGGAAAAAAATATTTAACTGCTGTGGAACACTACAGTAAGGCTGAAAGCATTTTCCAACTCACCAAACACCTGTTTGACTCATATCCTGTACTTGCACTGTAAGGGATCAAGCATCTATCGTTTCTAGAATTCAATTAACCTTTTTTTGTTGTGTGTGATGTTTGAGAAGTCTGTTCCCTAGGACTGAAAATAAATCAAACAAAATCTTTATATGAAAAAAAAAAAAAAAAACCAAAAAACAAGCAGCAAAAACAAGAGAAAAAATAAAAAATAAACCAACCCAAGCCCACAGTAAGTTAACCTAATGAGAAAATAAAAATCTGTGATTATTTCTTACCTGTTTGTCTCCAGACTTGTTTGGTTTAGTTTCTATTTCTCTATCTACACCAGAAGTAATCTTAATACCAGTGAAATAACCTCCCATTAAATGGAGAAGCAATAAGACTTTGTAAATGTTGTAGACAGATACGAAGTAAGAAGAAATTTTCTTTTTTTTTTTTGCTTTTGGAGTGGGTGCTTATCAATGACTGACATGATGTGAAAAAGGAGAGTTGAGTTTCAGTCTTTGAAAACTGAAAGATATGGCTCAAATATGGCATTAATTGTTTTGAAGTTTATGAAAGCAGGAAATGAGTGGAGAATAAAACAAGGAAGAACAATCTGTAGCCAAACCTAATGCAATTACTGCCTGTTTTCTTCAGAAACAAACCAAACCCAAACAAAGCAAAATGAAACATCCACATTTTCTTCAGAGTAATCCCAAGAGAGTGTACAGGTCATCAGAATTTCTGAGTCAAATCTTACTGATTTTTTGATGTGATTTTAAGGGCTCCACAAAAAGTTTGATAATAGTAAAATTTTTTAAAAATTGTCTTCTAATTAATTTTGACATCAAATCAATAATTTGATTTGAAGTTGTGATTGTTTTGTCTGTGGTAAATTTAATTTTTTTCACAGTAGCTGGTATCTGAGGCTATGGTTTGGATTTTTGCTGAAAACTGTTGATAATATAAAGACTATTCATGATTGCTGAGCAGTGCTTGCACAGTCAAGGTCTTTTCTGCTCCTCACCCCACCCCACCAGTGAGGAGGCTGGGGATGCACAGGGAACTGGGAGGGGACACAGCCAGGACAGCAGACCCCGAGTCACCCACGGCATATTACATAACACATGGCATCATGCTCACCATATAAAGCTGGGGGAAAAAGGAGGAAAGGGATGAAATTCTGGATGATGGAGGGTTGTGATGGTTTAAAAATCAGCTCAGAATTTAACTCCAAATAAGCTGCTTCCCTTCACCCCGCCGCACCTCTGAGACAAGAGAGAGACAAAGGCAGAGACTGTTGATTGAGGTAACAATTTACTGAAAACAAACAGCAATGGAATAAGAAAAGCACAGTAACAGCAACAGTATTAATAACAGAAGTATACAAAAGAGAAGGTGCTTTATGGATGAAAAGTGCTCACCACCTCGACTCAGCTCCGCATGGCCACTGAGACAAAGACAAGATTGCAGACGTTCCCATGGCTTGTGTTCCCCATTCCCGAGCCCGAGACAATGAAAAGCAATGATGGACAAAGCTCTAAAAAGCTGGATTGTCCATGTTGTGAGACCACTCCTGGACTTCTGGGCTCGGCTGTTTTTGCCACTTGGAGTTGTGTTCTTCCCAAGGGATGGGAAGGGACAGGTGGCAGCAGGAGAAGGACAGAGTGGTCTGCAGAGGTCCCAGCAACTTCCCCTGGGAGGATGAAGAAAATGGATCAAAACTGCAATGCTTTCAGGGTGTGTTCACCTTCCCTTCCCCCCAAAACCACGCCCAGCTGCAATGATTCACATGGTATAGAATAGCAAACCTCACCGTGCCCACACGGCTCTAGGTTCTGCCCATACTCAACTGGGACAATGGTGTTTGTCTTCCCGGGTCACCATTACTCCTTATGGGGACCTGCTGTCCTGGAGATGGCTGAACACCTGCCTGCCCATGGGAAATTGTGATGAATTCCTTATTTTGTTGTGCTTTGCTAGTGCATGTGGCTTTTGCTTTTCCTATTAAATTGTCTTTATCTCAATCCACAAGTTTTTCCACTTTTACCCTTCCAATTGTCTCCCCCATCACCTCAAGGGAGAATGAGTGAGCAGCTGTCTGGTGCTAGCTAGGGTTAAACCACAACAGCAGTGATCTGCTAGAAATGTTTCACATTTCACCTGATCACAGAAACATATTCTAAGACAAATTCTTGTCATGATTCCAAAGTGGTTTTATTACGTCTAACTTCAGATAATATTTAACCAGAGACTAAAGTTCCTGCTATTGAATAATTAGGCAAGAGATGTGGGTTTACTACCTAGAAGAAGGTTGTAAGCATGTTTATGTACTGCAGACAAAGACCCTTGTAAGTATTATATATTGCTGCAGTTACTATTTCCATTCATCTTTGCAAGAGATATTGATAAGAATCTTTGCACACACACACTTACTGTATGCAGTCATTTTTCCAGAACTTTTGAGACTGAGGATTGACTCACGAAATTTCAGGACCTTTTTGCCCTTTCCATATTCTTCTATCAGGTAATCTAAAAAAAATCAGGTTTTTCAGATTCTCCAGCAAATTCCTTCTGAATTTTACAGGAGGTGTTTAACACTGAGGGTAGAATCTATAGAAGCACTACAGACACATTAACACCTTATAATGCCTTTCCTGAGAGGGCGAAGTGAGTTACAGCAGGGCAAGCAAGACCCTTAATAGTATCAATACTTAATATTTTGTATTGGAATGCTCCAGTCCAAAAGGTTTCTTACACCCTGCATGTCAGTTACAAACACTCTCGGGCTGCTGAAGCTCTGAATGGGTGCAGCACAGCTGTTACTGATATGTTTCAATCTCATTGAGACCAGTGTACCTTGCCTGGGTTGAGTTGTATGAAGAAAAGAGAGGCTAATACCCTAAATAGGTGCTTATTTTACTCAAAACAGGGACACGTACAAATGTAATCAGGAATGTACTGAGAATAAAGAGCAGTCTTTGAATATAAGCCCAACAGTTGCATATGTACAGAAAGTGTTCATATACATAAGGTTCATAATGAGTCTCCTTAACCAACTTCTGGGATATAAGTGAGTCTGTTTTCTGCTTCAGTTTTATTTTTTTTTGCTGATGGGAGAAAAATAACATGGCATATGCTTTGTATATGAAGACTTTGCTTAATAATATTTGCTGGCTCAGTAGGAACTAGTGTAAAAACTAAAAATGTCCCTGACTTTTAGTTAACCATTTTATGTAAAATTGGTAATACTGTATTTCTTTCTCTCTGTCTTATTAAAAAACAGCTAAACAAAACTAAAATAAGGTGAGTGTGTTCATATAAGTGAAGTTTTATACTAGGAAAAAACCCCCCTCCTTTGGATTTCCATCAAGTAGAAAGTAGAATGAGGGGTAGGGAGAAGAAAATTGAGATTTGTTCATGTAACAAGTCAGAATTATGAGTCTATGCTTCTCACAAATTCATTTTGACTGTTAAAAATGGCTAAAAATAAGAAAGAAAGTTTTGCCAGAAAAACTTTGTATCTTCAAAGCAAACTCTTAATAATAAAAAATACAAAAAGTGATGAGAATATGGATTTACTTTTTCATGGACTTTCTGGAAGATGAGAAGTCCTACTGGAAGATTTTTAAATAAAAAAGACATAACTCTTCCATTGTATAAGAATTTGTTTCTATATTGTGAATTTGTTCAAAGTTTTGAGATTTATTTCAGAAGAAAAACTTTTATATCTTTGGGAACCAGAGTTTAAAATAAAAGTTAATTGACTGTGCCTTTGTACAATACTGACTCCGTGGACAGTATGTTCACTAGTTAGCAGATGGCTTTTTTCATAGTTCTGAACTGTCTATATTAATTTTAGTTTGGAGACAGATTGAAGAAATTTAGTTTTATTATGTTGCTTTTCCTGGACATTTTCCAGTATCTACCTGTCCCAAGTTGTTTCTAGCCATATGTGAATGTAGGATCACAGTTTATTTCATATCAAAAAATCTTTTCGTTCAGTTACATGTGCATTATTTTAACAAGAGCTTTTTCTACCTTAAGTTTTTGATTTATACCTAATCATCACTGCGTGGATGAGGTTCAGCTTCACCTGCAGCAGTGAAAGTTTGAATTTATGAAAGTTTTCCCCAAACTTTAGTAGTTTTTTTTTCACCATTATGTTTGTCCACTCATTCAAAAAATAAACACATTTAAAGCATGGGAAAGAATGTGGGGAAAAAAAATCAACAACTACTTCACATGCTAACAGATGAGATATTGGAAAAAAAAAAATACTCCAAGCTACTCTATGCTATTATGATTTTCCTCTGTTTCTGAAAGGTGTTAGTATTTCCCCTTCGTAAGGGCACCATTGAGTGTGTCTCTGCAAGACAAAGCTCTTGGTTCAACCACCTGGCCTAAGCATTTACTTTAGATAACCTACTAGGATTCTCATAGATATCCTCAGACCTTACTGAAGTTGTGGGTTCATTAGGTTTTTCTGTTGGTTGCTTGAATGTGTGGGTAGAGTCTTTTGAATTTGTGTTTCTTCAGATGACAAATGTCATGAGGAAATGCATACAGAACCACACAGCCTTTGTACCAAATTTCTGAACCTATAGTTGATCTTCTTACCAAGAAGAGAAAGCACAAAACAGTGCAGATTACTGGGAAGTGTCCCTTGTATCAGTTCATCCTTTCTGTGGAAAGAGACTCTGTTCATTCACTTACTTTTACCAGCAAATTATCCCTACCTGCTCTCTTCTTGCTACACATATGGTGACACTCTTCTCTAGCTTCCTCCACCAAATTGTGTTCTCTTTGATTGAGCTCAGCATTATTCTCTCTCACTGTCTCTCACCATGTTATATGAATTCCATTCAGTAACAATGTAGAAAAAAAAGTAGGAAAAAATGTTGAAATGTAGAAAAAGCCCCTCTAATCCATGTTAGGAACAGGCCAGGTTCATACACTATCACCATGTAGTCACAGCACTCAAGTGAAATAAATATGGGCTCCAATCCCACAAGTTAACAAAAATTGAATGTTTCTAAAAGCTGAGTTTCATTGCACAAACATTTTTAAATGGGCCACAACAAGAAATCCTGTTTTTTAAACACCCTGACCAGTTTCAAGGTAGGCTCCTATGTATAAACATAAGCTGGAAATCCTCAGATTGGGTTCTCATCTACATCTTAGATCTGCAGTCAGGAGGTACCAAATCACAGTGATTTTATTAAAACGAAATTTTGAATTAGTTCTTACCTTTATTAGGACACATCTAAATATTAAAGAAAAAGAAAGGGTTGATAAGAAATGGATACTGCTACAAGGAGGGGGAGGGGAATGGAAGGGGGAGATCTTAATAATAAAGGAACTAAAAATTTGTACATACATCTTTCCTAGATTCTGCCTCTTTTTCGGGTGTTACTTTCTGATAAATGGCTTCAGTCCGGTAGGCATACAGGAATGGGTTTTCCTCTATTAAGAGAGTATGATGCTGGTGTTAGAGTTTTCTCCTTCCTCCTCTACTTTGTCTTTCATTTTTTCCTCTTCCTTCTTAACTCAGATGAATTTATTTTTACGTTTGTTGGCGTATTTTTACACTGCTCTTTCTTCACTGGTCTGTGTTTCCACAGGTAATATATATAGTGTATTTTAGCTATGTTTTTGACTTTCTCTCTATGTTCTTTGTTGCCTTTCTTGCCTTTAAAACCTTCCTTTGTCAGGCTCCAGGTTTGCATTTCTGATGAGTTGTTTATTGCTGTGTGGGCTCCAGTGCCTGGCCTGCGCCCCGTCTCTTGTCATTCCCAGCCTTCTCTGTCTCCGTGCTGCATCTCAATATTTCAAAGCTTCTGTTACTGTACCAGAACTGTATTTATCTACACTGCATGATCAATATCTTGTTGTATACAGACAACGTTGTCACTATTTGCAGTAGTAACACTTCTTACTACCATCTGCATAAAAAAATGCATTGTATAATGCAAAGACAAACAAATAAAACAAAATAGGTATAACCCCCTTTTCCTAAATAAAATTGATAAAACTAAATCGTTAAAGATAAGTCCGTGCAAGTGGAAAAAAAGTTCAGACAGACAAGTCTGTAAAGCCTCACTCTTGAAGCTTTGCAAACTGGGTACAAAACATTGGGCTCATTACTAGAACTGGCAATACTGCTTCACAGTATTGGGGTACAGGATGGGGTAGTGCTTTACAGTGGGGTAAAGGATTACAGCATCATGTTTAACATGGTTAGAATCCAGCTGGGCAGAGGCATTTCAGATTTAACAACTGAAGCTAACACTTTAAACAGGTAAAAGGGCACTCAGTCATTAAATAATGGTTTAAAAAAATACTGAAAGCTAAAATTTTTTTATCTTCCTGAAATGCAACAAGATGGAGCATAAAAGACTTGAACATAGCAGTATCTCCATATAACATCTTTCTATGGAGTAGTTACTTATACAACATAGAGGTTTGGGTAGCAGCGGTGCTGGCCATCTCCATCTCTCATTGATATACAGCCTTGGAAGATGAGCTGTAGTGTACTGTTTCATGAAGCCTAAACTAACATACAGGAAAATCCACTTGGAAGTAAGAAGTTTCAATGACTATAAATACCAAGATATATGAACAAATTTGAAGTCCATTTTTATAAACTGGGAAAAATTATTTTTCAGAAGTAGTATATAAACTGAGTGTCTAGGGAAGTTGTAGCCATTGGAAGATGCTTAAAACACTATATCAAAGACAAATGCCTTTACAGTGTATTATGTGAATTACTTCCCCAAGACTGCTCCTAATTTTATATCCAGTGAAATGTTCCACACTTCTGTTAAAAATGTTAGAACTGAAAATAGTTTGTTGAGGTTTTATCCCCAAGGTATCAAATTTAGCCACCAAATTTAGTGCTTTAGAACTGAAATGAAATATGTCCAGTATTGAAAAAATAACACATAGGAGGAAAATTCAAAACTACAAAGGATGATAGAAGACTACACAGACCAAATTTATCAGCAGTGAAAAGGAGAACCTTGGTATTACAATTAGGAAAACATTATTCAAGTGTATGAGATAGACAAAAAATTTGACAAAGTGAGTATAATCCATGGAAAAAAGGTAAATGTATAAAGAACTCAATTTATTATAAATATTTCTGAGTAACAGAATTTGTAGAAGTTTCAATAAATTCTGTTATACATTTACCAAATATCCACCATGTGTGGCTGATTTACATAAAAGAGCTAAAGAGTTCTTGTCTATCATTAATTTCTATTAA